>NC_081142.1:23222968-23593801 GCF_958295425.1 Solea solea | reverse complement strand
TTTGTTCCACAGTTGAAGAATTACATCTGTGAAGTAGCTTGAAATGACTGTAAGAGCACAAATGTGTTGTTCAGAGCTTCATAGTTTAAATGGTATACAATGACTGTATCGGAAGATACTCAAGGTTTTGAGGTCTGTACGGACATGGAAACATGGGACATTATGGACTGTGTGGGGAGACGCGAGCAAGACGCCACCGCGCCCTTGACTGTAACCCTTGGTAATTAGAAAAATATCATCTGATGTACTTCTAGGCTGTATGATTTGATCTTAAGGTTCCCCCATGGGTTCAAACGGATAGATAATGTCTGTTCTGTGTAGATTAGAAGCCGTTACGTCCAGATGTTTCATTTCCACCTTCATCCGACAAAGAAATTTACAGATTGTCACACAAATACTTTGAGGCTCTTGTTGAGCACTTTTGTTTCAGCCGTTTTTCAGACACGAAGCGTTGTGCATGTGGACGTTGTCCAGACTTTGCGGTCCACGTATGAAGAATGCGGCGAGACGTCGTCTGCGCTCGATCACAAGCAACGGTGAGAGGAGAATCTCCAGACGCAGGCGTGCGTCTGTGTAACATCACGCCGCCAGCCTACTCAGAACCTCATTAAAGTACATACCCAGCTCTATACCGAGGTGTCTTGGGTATTGTCTGGTTGCATATTGACATTATTGCCGTCCCTGAGATTTTCTGACCTTTGCAAGTAAATACAAATTTGTATTGTTTCGGTGTAGAAGACGCATTAATAATTAATAAAGTATGTATAAAAGAATAAATAATAATAATGTTGTTTTCTCAGTATATGACGATGGTGTATTTTGCACATTACTATTTAAACACAGTCATTTCCATTTGTCTTGTTTATTGGTTGTTGCTTGTACAGAATTATAAAGACAACCTACATTTAGAAATAAGTCTTAACTGAATATTCACTGTGGCTTAAGCCTTGAACAACTCAAAAGTACAATGGAGACACATAGTTTTCACAAGTTTTCTGTAGATTATGGCTCAGTGGGATTTTTCTTCTTATTATTATTGTTGTTTCTCTCATATGACGAAATAAAATCTTGATTTAGAAATAATAATGAAAAAAAAAACTGAAGCATAGATTATTATTATTCATGATGGATTATTCCTGTAAACAAATCCATAAAACCAAGTGACTTAAGGACAAAAAGACGGAGATTTGGAGTTTATTCTAAATGAACATCTGAAGCAGTGAGGAAATAAACGTTCGTCTGGTGATTAAAGAAGAAAAACAAGCGATGGCAGCTGCAGCTTCCATAAAACACAAGTCAACTCAAGTCGTAATGATGATGGATTTGCTTCAGATATAAGAAGCGTAAAGAAAATCCTCACAGCTGTGATGAATGTTGACCACACGCATGAAGTGTTTTTGTTGCCTCTTTAGGACCTTGTTAGGACTGGTCGTCCTCATGGAGACCAAAACCTGGTCCTAAAAGAGGCAGAAGCTCATTTCTGAGGAGCTGGTTAGGTTCAGGGCAAAGATTTGAACCGTGTTTAGGGTCAGACATTCACTGATTATGGTTAACGTGAGGGAAAATGCTTTGGTCTGGCTGATGGAGCAAATACGGCGTTATCACTGAGGACAAATAAACTGTTATCAGTTGTGTCCATGTCGCTGTTCAGATAAAACGCTGTATACTCAGGTTCACAACAGGATTCTGTAAAAACAATTAAGAATATAGAACATTTTCCACCTCGCACACTGCCTGTCTGGTCTGTCACCTTTGACCTACAGACACATACTGACCCCCAACTCAACTCAAACATAGTGAGTGAGTGAGTGAGTCCATCTGTATTTGAGGACTTCAAGGACTTTTGTAATCATTGTTTAGCGAGATTCTCTTTCTATTCCATTTTTTTACAAACCAATCAATCGATCAATCAGCTGATGAAGAAACCAAGTAGATTCATTGATAACGAAAACACTTGTTAGCTGCAGCAGGATGGAGGATAGTAGTCTAGAGCTCCAACTCTAAAACTGACCACAGTAAAAATCCAACAGTTTTTTTGTGTGTCCTTCTGAAAACGGGCTCTGTCAAGCAAAACTATCAGACCTGACTGAGGGAGCGTTTGTGTGTATACAGCAGCAGTGCACAGGTGGGCGGGGACAAGACGCACGTAAACCGTTAATCTCCTTTTGAGCAGGAGAATTCACTTTTCTTATTTGTGTGTCCAGTGTCTCTGCAGTCGTCTCTGTGTCGCCGATCACTTCCTGTGTGCAGGATGCCAATGTTGGTTTTTGAGTTTAAGTGTGTAAGTCACACGCTACGACTTTAGAGAAGGTGAATATTTCACCGGTAACAAGCACAAGTTATGTAACATCTGTATAATGATTATTATTATTATTAGCATTATTGTTGTTTTTTACTTTCGCAAATACTTTTATTGTTCGTTTGTTTACTCAGTTTGTGCGACGGAGAAGCCAACGAGTGTCCTTAGAGGGGTCGTTAGGATGAGAAAACATAAAATAAATCACATTTCGTATTAACACAGAGAAGATGGATTCATTAACACCTAGCAGCCTTGTTGAAAAGAAGACTTGGTAAGAAGGTTGGGAACAAAGCTGCTAGTGTGTGTGTGTGTGTGTGTGTTTGTGCGGATGTTGGCAGGTGCAGGAAGTGATAATTGGTAAGAGTCTCATGTTTGCGCAGGCACAGATCTAAAAGTGGATCTCTTCACAGTCCCACTGCCTTTGAGGCCTTTGAGGTCTCAGAGCCCCCCCCACACCACACCACACACACACACACTCTCAATGTTTCACTGTGTATTTCACGTGTATTTATTTATTCATGTTTATGCATTTATTTATCATCAAATAACTGACAAAACTAAAAGCAGGTTTCTGAAATGTTTTATGTCTTATACTATCTGTCCATATATATATATATATTACATGTATAGTATATATATATATATATATATATATACACATACTGTATATATAAATATACACACACACAGGCCGGTTCCTATGTCCTTGACTCGTGTGTACTGTTTCAATTCCTCAGTCACCAAGGTAAGGAAGAGTCATGTAAAGAAAGGGGTTGCACATTTATCTCCCTTGCCGTACATCCAGGTTACATCTCCATGATGGAGGTAGATGACCAAAGCCTGTACTAGGAGCTGGGCAGGTTGTTGGGTTCGGTACGGCCTGATTTCTCTTATACTGAACAGTGCAAAGCGACGTGACCTGGCGACAGGGACAACATGATATGTTAACGTCAACTTGTCATCAGTGGGCACGTCCACCAACGCAAAATGCTGGATATTTTCCAGTACATATCTTACCTATCATAGCTGTCAAAGGTATCAAAGGGTCCACGGTACTCTTTATCTATTAAACTTGGAAGTTTTAATTAACATCAAAATGTCCACAAAGCCATGTTCCTTTCCTTGCAAGAATATTTACTCAAAGGCTCAAGGCCAGCGGTTCACTACTGACACTGTAACAAGTATACTGTTTATACAGTATATATATGTACATATATATATATATACTATATATATATACATATATACGTATATATACAGTATATATATTTAAATCACTGAAGTTGTATTCTCTGCTCTGTCTGGATCTGTTGAGTAACTCAAATGTCCAGAGATTCAGTGCACTAAAAAAACTACACCGTTATACAACTCAACTTTTTTTTTTTTTTTTACCTCAAAACTAGAACACAAAGTAAAAGTAGTTGGCAAAAAGACAGTGTTTTCCTTGTTCTCGCTGTCTCCTGTGACTCACACTGGAGTTTCAGATGAGGTTTGGTGGGTGGATCAGCCTCAACACGGCTGCAGTAGACTCTTCTAGACCACTTAGCTCATCTGTCAGTCTGTTTGCAGGGCTTGTGTGTGTGTGTGTGTGTGTGTGTGTGTGTGCGTGTGTCGTGTGATTCCAGACCGATCAATGCAGGGTTTGATTAAAGCCTTAACAAACCTAACATTAAGAATTAATAATGAGGATGTGGACATTGATGTTGCAGGTTGTGTGCTCGGCTCAGGCTGAATGTTTACTCACAGTGGAAAGGAAGCAGGTTCTGAAGCCTTTGACTAAATAACTACCGTCTTTAATGTTGTAGAAGAAAAACTTCCCAAGATACCACATTTGAATTTCGCTTACACATGGGCTGAATGAAACACACTAAAAAAGTAATGACGTCAATGCCTAATTTGTATAATTGGCCGTGTGTTTGTAATTGTAACCATTAATGTTGATCAGTGGTTCTCAAACCTGGAAATGATGATGTTTTCAAATGTCTTGTTCTTGTCCTCAAACCAAAATGATTCAGTTTTTAATGATTTATTTGTTACACGGAGCAAAGAAACCAGAAAATATTCACATTTAAGAAACTGAAAGAAATCAGACAAACTTGTTTTAATTATAAAAAAAAACAAACACTCAATAGTTGATGTCAAAATAGTATGACCGTACATCATATATATATATATATGTATATATGTATATTTATATATATATATATATATATATATATATTTATATATATACATATACATATAGTGAATATACCTCTGTTTTTATTGTTACTGAGGAAATTACATTACGATACACAGTAAATTAATGTACTTAATTTACAGTTTGCCAGTGTGAACTATGCACTAAAACATTGCCGTTCCTACACTGTGTCAGCCTGAGCCAGAAAAAAAATATTATAACAATACATTAATAATTATAATAATTTCAAATACACAACATCACTAATGCTAATAAAAAACAACAACTATTCTGAAATGATCCTCTGTGGGTTCTGTCCTTAGTCCCGTTGACAAATAGAGTGTGAAGAAGGCACCGTTCCAAACAGACACAGCTAAAGCAGAGTGAGCCAAACTACAGTACCTGTTGGCAGATGCTCGAGTGTCATTGGTTTTTACAGAGATGGTTTGCTGGCAGTGATTGCCGCTAACAGTTGTGCAATAAAATATTGAGTTAAGAGTACGGCCATTTTCTGTCAATGCCATTTCCATTTGTACTATAATTACCTCCTCTACCTCCAAGGAGGTGATTTAAGTTTGTCTGTCCTGGTGTTTGCAACTTCCTGTCTTCAGTTTATGACTGATCAATCTAAAAATTTTCAATCATGACACCCAAGTTTCTTGCTCTCTTGGAAGGAGCCAACAGCATCTTAACAGACCGGGGAAGATTTTGTCATGTTTATGTAAGATGGTAAAAGCTACAGTGTAGTGGTTAGCACTCTTGACTTTGCAGCAAGAAGACCCTGCATGGAGTTTGCATGTTCTCCCCATGTGTGCGTGGGTTTTCTCCGGGTTCTCCAGCTTCCTGCCACAGTCCAAAAACATGCAATTTGGGGATTAGGTATATTGGACACCGTAGGTATGAATGTGAGAGTGAATAGTTGGTCCTGCGATGGACTGGCGAACTGTCCAGGGTGTGACATGGTAAACATGGTATAAACTATAATTACTTTAATTTCACAGATAGTTGTGGGTGCTTTTTTTGCTGAAGGGTAACAATGAATGTGTCCATATCATTAATATTTGTCTGGCTCACTAGTCTGACACACCTGCGACAGCTGAAGCACGCCTCATTAGGGCAGCGTGTTCACTCTGATCTTAGAACATAGGTGACTGAAAAGCCAGATGTTCTGTGATGCAGACGTGGCCCTCAAGCATCTCGTGTGGCCCTGGTCTTGGGGTCCGTACATGCAAATTTTCGATGAGGTACCGCACATGTGTACCTCATCCCACGTTCTATTGCGATGGTCCTACTGTGATCTGCGGAGTCAGAGAATTTTGAGCTGCACGTGAGCCTCAGCATATGGTCGGCACGTCGCGCTGCAGACATGGGCGGAGGAGACCGCTTATGTCACGCGAGACGAGTGAGCATCTGCTGATGTCTTCACGGCGAAGAGTTATCACCGTCACAGATGTTGAGCTCAAAATGACTGAAGTGTGCGAAATGTTTACTGCCAGAGAAAATAATGATGTGGGACAAAAAACCACGGCGAGGAAGGAGTTGAACTGACAGCGGACTGGCGCGTCCACAGTGACCTGTCCTGGCGACGTCGTCAGATAGTAATGAGGCGAAGAGAAAACTGCAGTAAAAACCCCCGGTCATTAAAAGTCTTGTTTTTACCAGTGTTAGTTTGTGTGGTGCACATTAAAGTGTGTGCGTGTGTGTGTGTGTGTGTGTGGGGGGGGGGGGGGTTACTTCAGGACAGCGCTCACTCCATCAGCGAGCATTTGTCTCCTCTTTCTTCTTCTCACTCGATCTGAGTGTAATGTGTTGTGTCTTCATGACGTGGTAATACACATTTATACAACACACACCAACAGCCCCAGAGACCCAGATAAAACCCAAGGTATATTACACACATTATTCACCATCTGTTGTGCTCTTATCAGTCGACACTTTCTGGAAATACTTTATTAAAAAATGGATTGGAAACATACATTTTGACCACAGACGTGGCGGCCACTCTAATCTCCCCCGGGGCTATTTTGTGGTTGTATAGTGGCGCTTCTACAATTGCATAGAGCAGTATAATGAAGTAAATCTCATTTAGCTGCGAGATTTCACCCGGACAATCAGCAGTTGTCACAGATATGTGCGGCACGTATCGATTGCCCCGTCCAACATTGTAGGAATAACAGATGGAGCTCTCGTCGAGATGAGGCGTTCCCTTAAAACCACTTGACTGTGTCGTCGGACTGTAAGCTTGCCATCTCTTCATCTCACTCTGTGTGTGTGTGTGTGTGTGTGTGTCGGTTAAATGGAAAATCTACCATAAAGCAGATTTATATCACATTCATAAAGCAGGTTTATGTCTCCGAGCAAGTCAGCAATTCACCGTGTTAATTTATGCTGATGCACCACAACACGATGCAGGGCCTATTAAAAATCTCCAGCCCTGTAAAGGCAACGCTGGCTGGAGCTTCTGGCGAGTGACCATCACCGCCCACCCTCCACATTTGCAGGTGATAAAACTCACATATAACACTTTTAAAACGTAAAAAAAGATGGAACATGATGCATGTGGCCAGGTGAATTCTCACTCGCCCCCACTTCACCCTGCAGCAAAGACCAACAACTGGATATTATGAGATCCCCTCATTCACGTAGAGATTATTAAACTGTTTAAAGTCGCAGTTTAAATCACTTTCCCATAAACACAACACTTCTTACATGAGTACGGCATTAACAGTTAATGGTGCAACGTTCTGCACCGCAAAGATAAACCATGTGCAAACGTAGGAAACGCAGGTTTCGCTCACACAAAAATAAATATTCAGAATTATAAAAACATACCTGCGCATGTCCCACGCCAGTTTCTCCTTATAAATCAATAAAAATAATACTAATAATGAATAATAACACAAATAACGACTGTTACAGCATTCTTAACAATAAAAAAAAACTTTGATCACATGGGAATTAAATTAAACTCAAAAAATTTCACATAATTATAGAAAAATCACTGTCAGTGAAGCACATGAACCTAGATCCATGAAAACATGACCTGCCCTCCTGTTTACCTCGTTATCCCAGAGAATGCGTCTCATACCACGCCAAGTATTTAATAATCACAAGAGGCATTTTATTTGAAAATGTATGTTACAGTACGGGTTATTCATCCAGGTAAAACACCAGGTCTGGTTATAAGAATAATTATGTGAGTGATTTAACTTTAAGTTGAGTTTCAGGTGTGAAAGATGTGATTGCACTGCACAGCTTTGAGTGGTTGTCAAGACAAGAAAAGTCCATTTAACAGTTTTCTGGTTTAAAATATTTAACACCTGCCTCCATATTTCCTTTCTTTTTCATGTATTTGAAAAACTTAAATGAACTTTTTGTTAATTAGAAAGAGGATTATGTGTTAAATAGTTTTATATCCTTGCTCTTAATGATTGTTTTGCAAACATTAAAGTACAAAAATAGTTGAAAGGACTGAAACGTTGCAACAACAAAATAACACTTGCAAGTTTAGACAGCGTTGTTTTCTCCATGCACCTGTCTTAAGAAGTGGAAAAAAAAAATATTACTGTTGCTCTTAAAGGGAACACAAAAAATACACGATGGTAATTTGTTGAATTCAAATTTATTCAACAAAGAACTGAGTAACAAAATAAATTGGAACAAAACAGGATGGAAAACAGGCTGTGGAGAAGAAAGAGATAAACTATCATTGTCTGAAGAAAAATCAATGAAACTAAATCACCCCGCCTGAAATAACCTTCTTCAACTTAAAGGAAAACCAAAACACAGAAAGGAACAGCAGCCGTCGCCGAGTGTTTCTGACAAAAGAAGAACTTAGCGTGGTGCAAACACACCAACTGTTTTTAAACCTTTAGACCAATGTTCTTTCCTCCAGAAATACAAAAATGAAGTGTCACAGTTTGAATAAAGAGAGTTTCCTCTCTTTATTCAAACTGGAGGGAGGGGTCCTGTCCACACAACGGCTCCGCCCACTGGGTCCAACGAACCATATACAGCCTACTTTGCATCTGTGAAAGCAAACCTGCATGGTTAAGCCTATGTAAATGCACATGAACTAACCAGCCACTTTATTAGGTACGCTCACGACGCGTAGATCAGGCCTGTAACGATACTGCAAAGTTGTTCTTTTTTGCACTTCATAAATATGAGCGTCCACATTCTGTAACAGAGTAAATGACATAAATTATGGTTCAAAATAATCTCTTCCACACTCTGAAGTAACAGACTTTTCAGTCTTTGCTGTAAACCGGAGATTTAAATAATAAAATGGTAAAAAACAGAGCAAAGCATTTATCTTTTTCTCCAACAAAACACTGTTGAACACAAATGAAATGAACACAACTGCAGTTTGTGCCATAAACCACAAAATGGGTCAATTAACAACTCTTTTCTTCAGAGAGTTCATTCAAGGAAGATGGAAATTCTTCAGGAACACCGTCATGTCCACACTGTCTGGTGAGAAGCTTGCGCTCTGACACTGTCCCGTGTCCTCTGTGTCCTCTGTGTCCCCTCTCACTGAGAACACATGATATGGGGCAGCCCATGGAGTGATGGAAAAGGAACTTTACTTGTAACCAGAGGGTTGCCTATTCGAATCCCGGGGTGTCTCTGAGCAAAGGACCCAATCCCCATTTGTCCCCAATGATTGGGTTAATTGGACAATGGAGTGAAAAAGCACTGGAGAGGGAGAGTCTCTCTGAAGGAGAGTGATGAGTCACCAAGGACACATCTACCTATAGAAGACAGAAAAAAAATCTCCACAATGAAAATTAAAAACAGCGTCTCTGTGAAGCAGCCTGCTCTTTGTGCCTGTGTTTCAGCAGCGATGTTTTTCCTCCGGCACATATCTGTGCACATTAAGGCTGCCAGCTGTTGAGCTGGAAGGGCCCGGTGGCTCAGTAAATGGATGGAGCTGTAAACAGCAGGTGATGAAAGTGGTCCAGCAGAGCGGCCGAGTTCTTATTGCCTGTGATTCATCTATCAGGCCACTGCTTTCTCACATGGAAATACTCTGGCAGAGTGTGTAACGCTGGTGGCAGACTGCAGGTCTCTGAGAGCGGCTCTGCCTGTGTTTATTAGCAACATATTGGCCTTTCAGGGCCATGGCACATTGATTTTGCACGCTTCCCCGGTGCTCTGTCTCTCAGGAGGGGGTGAGGGGCACGATGGAGCCCCGCCCACTGAGACCAGGAAAAAAAAACAGGATACGGGCCTGTTTTTCTCTGCCGCTAAGCAGAGCACGGTTGCCATGGGAAACCGGAGTGGTGGTAATGTCATGTGTATTCCATGAACGATTATTTCCCTGATTAATCACTTAATATTTTTATCCTTAAAATGCAGAAAACAGTGTAAAAAGCTGATCTGTGTTTAGTTAACCTCAAAAAGCACACATGCATGTATGCTATTTCCTAACAAAAACGAATATCATGGGTTTTGCCTTCTAAAAAGAAAGGATTTGGTTGGACTTTCTGTTTTTTAATCTTTTAAATTGAGGATTTTTGTTTGAAATTCATTATTCATGGATCTGTGTTATTTACCCTAAACACACACACACACGTGTTCTAATTCCTAATTATTAGGCAAAAAATACAACATATTTATTTAGTTTTGCCTCCTAAATTGAAAGAATTGGATAGTTTTTTTATCTTTTACATTGAGATACATTATTTATGGGCTCAAAGTGGAATCTACAGGTTCATTTACGGTCATAAAAATGCTGTAGTTAAGACCCGGCACTCATCTCAGAAGCCCAAGTTCGATTCCACCTATGGTCTTTTGCTGCGTGTCTCCCCTCCTCTTTCTCCCCCCCTCTCATGCTACTCTCCCCCGTCTAATAAAGCCAAAAAATACCTTTTAAAAAATGCTACATTCAACCATATTGCCTCCTCAGATATTTAGGGGAGAAACTTGGCCTCGTCTCACCTGCAGCTGAAGGTGTCGAGGCTGATCTGGACGCTCTGACTTGTTGTTTGCCCTTGACTGCTTTGTTCTGCTGCGTGTGCTCAAAAATCACGCCACCGCAGAGTTGTTGGAGATTTTTCTGGTGACGTACGCGCAGACGTGTATGTCCCATGCCATTAGGACAAACATTCCTTCTCCTGTGATGGACTACTCGACTTTACAAACAAATAGAGAGGAGAAAATTGCAGACAGAGACTGATCCTGCAGCTCCAGCACCTGCCAGTTTATGGTTTACTTCAGCAAATCCCGTCCTCAGCTCTGGGATTTAGAGGCAGCCCAAACTCTCGCCGGCCCGGACCATCGATCTTCCTCATCTAAAAGCAAGTCAGGTTTTACTTGACTTTTTCTTCACTCAATTTCTGCAGCATCCGCTTTTTTTTTTCATCCACCCTCTCGCTCTCTTTCGACCGACTTTTAAAACCATACATTTCTCCTTAAGTAGTAAATTAAAATCTTCCCTTCACTTTTTTCACAGCTTCACAACTTTTCATGGAGGGTGAATCATTTAAACCTTGTGTGTTTTTCAAGGCTTGGGTGAAAATATTCTCCAGCATCATTTAGCGCTGTCTGAAATGGAGTGAGAAAGAGAGAGGGAGACACTGTAAAGATTATTTATGCACTGCCTTACTTTGTACATCTAAAGAGAATTATTGAGAAGAAAGAAATGAGTGGTGAGGACAGGGCTTCCTGCGACTTGGGTGCAACTCCTGCCGCTTCCTTTCGGTGAAGCACAGCCGGCATTTTCCATTGTAATTTGGACGTGAGTCACAGAGAGAGATGGCAAAATTGAACATGTGGAATTATCATCCTTTTACACCTTGACATCACACAGTCAACTTTGCAGTGTCAAAGTCCCACCACATGTGTCCTTTTAGTGTTTCTCAAACTCTGCTAGACTGTGTATAAATATGTCTGTGTCTGTATTCCCCACATAATTAAATTGACTGTTTTGGTGTTCCATGTAACGCCATCGTGATCATGGAGATGTGAAGAATCTGTCTTTACACAGCATTTACTATCACGTCGGGGACACAATCTTATTTATTTGAAGGCAAACAAAGCCAAAGTCAGAGCCTTAGTTTCCCACATCGCCAAACCTGGCTTTGAGCTTCAACATCAGGCGACGCACAGACTGCTGAGGAGTTCAGGAACAGCTCGACCCTGCGGCGACAAATCTGCCAATTCTGTATTGTGCCTGCTTTGTCATACAATCCCAAAATCCTACATAATCACATGATTCACACAAATGGTGTGAAATGACTGTGTCAGGATCTGTGGATTCTCGAGGTTGTGATATGACAAAGGGAAAAAGTGATAGAGCCAAATTTACACACACACACACACTTATCTGTACATCTCATAATCACGGTGTGAAACACAGATGGTGCTTTTGTGTCCGTGTCAAAAGAGAATGAAAAACAAGAGTTGCCTTCACAGAGCACTAAACCTAAAACTCTAGCATGTCATTTTAAAATGTAAACAAACAGCTGTGACATTTAAAGTGATGTGTACACTCAAATGAAGCTGATGAAGTGATGCGGTGTTTCACTGTATAGCTGTGTATAGATCTTTCTGGTCATTTTTGAGGGGGTTAACGTCTGGCAAAAATGCGATATTGCGTTGCACCAGGGCTCTATAGCGCCCCCCCGAGACGAAACGTGGCTGGAGCAAGCCAAGATTAAGTTGCACCGAATTTCACGGAACTTGGTGGGAACTTGTAATCGACCAAGACGAACAAAAAAGTAAATTGGGACCATGGCCTCAACTCAACATGAAGTCGGCCATTTTGAATTTGACGTCCATCTTTGCGATTTGCGAGCTTCGTAAATTAACAAACCCGAATCTGATGGACATAAACACGATTTTTGAGGGGTTAACGTGCATAAAAACTCTTGAAACTTTGCATGGAGGTTAGGTCTGGCGAAAATGGGATATTGGCATAGTTCCCGGACCTGTGTGTTGCTCAAGGGCTCTATAGCGCCCCCTAAAGTGAAAACAGAGGCAAAATTGACTTTTTTTTGAAAAAATTCCCGACACTTGGTGGGAAGATGTTATAGACCAAGACAAAACAAAAGAAGGCGACTGTAATTGTTGTATTGTTTTACGTCAAGACCGAAACGGTAAAATTGTTCTTGCAAAGTTAGGTGACAGAAACAGAAGTGTCCACAAAAAGCTTCACAAGTGAATTCACACAATAGTTTTACAGAGTTCCTCTGAAGACGAAGGACAATGCCGACAAATGACGTTCTGTTCATGAAGGTCAAACAGAGGCAGAACATCAACAACAACAACATTGTATTGTAGCCTGATATACTGCTGTAAAATTGTATTTGTCATCAATCTCAGCACTGTATTACAAAAAAAAGAAAGATAAAAAAGATAATACTGTGTGAAAACATGAACTTCCTGGTGAGTTCAGCAGCGATGGAAAATGTAAACACATCTCACTGCTGAGTGTATAGACATCTAATCTCATCACAATGCAGCACACAGCACTCACACACCCACACAGCATGTCACACGGGTGATTGATGTTTCCTTTCACTCACTCTGACGCGTGTCTCCATATTTCTCTCTTCTACAGTCAGCTTTATGGACTGCGGTGGTGGTGAGGTGAGGTTCATGGTCAGAGGCTCGTCGGACTTTAGGGTGAGTGAAGACGGTGTGGTCTACGCCCAGCGGTGCCTTAACCTGGCAGGAAAGAAAAAGGTTTCCACAGTGGTCTACGCTCAAGACTTGCAGTCCAAGCAGGTGTGGAAGACCCGAGTGCACTTCCACGTCCGTCCACATGGCAACGGCGCAAATCCTGAACAGGTAAAACTGCACTGGAAGTGACATTAATCACACTGTTAAATGTGAAGCCAGAATAACTTTTAGTTGAAGCATTTGGTTGGGAGTAAACCATTTCTCTCGAAGAAAGAATAGATCTGAAACAAATATTGTATACCTGTTTTATTTAAGCATAATCCAACTAATAATAGCCGAGTAGAATAGCTTCATGCGTCATACTGTATGTGGCAATATTGATCCATTACAACGCTGTGAAATGTGTGATAATAAAATAGAAAGTTGAAATTACAAGAATAAAACATCTGGCACTGTCCCTAAAAAAAAGCCTGCGAGACATTAAACTGCTCCTCTTGTGGCCGATTCCCAGGTTGTGTGCCAGAGGGGACCATTGCCATCAGGCTGTCACGGCTGACTACGAAGCCAGAGTTGCTAAAGTGATAATAATGTGATGTCCGCCATCAGTGGGTGCACTATGCACTGTACAATAAAAAAAAAAACACCTCAAACGTGGAGAACTACTTTATCCTAGAGACGAGAGAGGACCGAAGAGACAGACCAGAAACCAATGTTGCAGGTGCAGGTGAATTGGAAAGTTGTCAAGTGGCTTCACATTTCATATGTGTCAGTATTTATCAATCACAAAGCTGTGAAATGTGTGATAATAATATAGAAAGTAGAAATCACCAAGAATGGCACCATCCCTAAAAAAAAAGCCTGGGAGACATCAAATGCTCCTCTCGTGGCCGATTCCCCAAACTCCCCTGCTGTCACGGTTGGCTACATAGCAAGAGTTGCTAATGTTGCTAATGTGATAATAATGTTATGGTGGCCATCAGTGGGTGCACTGTGTGCAACAAAAGACGCCTGGAGAACAACCTTGTCCAAGGGCTCTCTTTGAGCAGCGTAATGTTTTAGCATTGATTATTAGCATCTGTTGGTATATTAGCGTGACCTAATCTGATTGGCCAACGTTCACACTGCTGCTTGGAAGGTTGAACATTTCTCAACTTCCCATGGAAGGTAAACAAGATACCTTGAATCCAGATATCTTGTTTACCTTGATTGGGTGAATCTGCCAACAAAAAACCTTGTCCAAGAGCTCTCTTTGAGCAGCGTAATGTTTTAGCATTGATTGCTAGCATCTGTTGATATATTTGCGTGACCCAATTTGATCGGCCAACATTCACTCTGCTGCTTGGAAAGTTCTCAACTTCCCATGGAAGGTATTGATACCTTGATTCAAGGTATCTTGAATCTACTAACAGCCTTGTCCAAGAGCTCTCTTTGGGCAGCGTAATGTTCGCATTGATTGTTAGCATCTGTTGGTGTATTTACGTAACCTAATTGAATAGTCCGAGACAGTTCATTATTCAATTTCTGATTCACGCAACACAAGCAAAGCGGAGCAACAGATCCATGATGCTGTTTGGCAACGTTTGGCTCAAACGAGAATCAGCAGCGTTTCCCGTTGACGCTTCCACCGCCTACGTGCGAGTCGGCTGTTGGGTAATTTATAATTCCATATGCCATCCACAAAAACTAACATGCAGCAGAGCTCCTTAACCCTGAAGACGAGGTGGGGATCGTTGAGAACAACTTCAAAGCTAGAATGTCTAAGTGTAATCAGCACAAAACCCTCTCATCTCAAGTATAAATGCAACTCAGTGGCTCCTGAGAGTTATTTTTCCTGTTGTTCCTTCATGCTACTGTTTTAAAGAAGATTAAACATCTGATCTTCTGCTGGCCAATTATTTTGAGCAGTAAGAGGCACATATTGCTCTCCCTGCTGTGCAGGAACAACAGGGACTTCAAACGAGCGCTGAAATATATATTACCCCTAGAAAGCTCTTTGACATTTTCTAATAGATTTGAATCAGTGGTTTTTTGGAGAAAAAGCTGGGACTTTTTTGTGGAGGTGAAAACCAAGGAGAGTGGAGCAGCAAGACAAAGGTTGTCAAACATCTTCTCTTTTTTTTTTAATTGGTCTCACTTCAACCTTAACTCCTGTATCACTGTTCTTTTCCCTCATGTTGCTCTGTAACTTCTGCTTCTTCTTGCCTCTCTCTGTCAGACCCTGAGCCGCCCCCCCCCCCCTTTAATATTCCCCACTCTCCTTGTCGAGAAAATCCTGCTGCTAATCTCGGGCTATAAAGCACAGCTCAGTTTTAATGGGAACAACAACGTCCACGAGGTACAGTCAGTCATGCAGTGTGCAAACCACGCAGTGGCCTCGCCGTGTGTGGTTCCTGCAGAACACTTCTGTCAGTAAAGAGTCTCCTCTGTCTCAGAAGAACACTTCCTGAAGGTGTGTGGGATTGCAGTTTGCCCCTGTTCAGGTTTTTTTTAAAGATTTTAAACTCAAAATAATGGCTTCAGTCCACTGTTCTAGTCACTGGAGAGAGCTGCCAGAGACAGAGAAGTGTGAGGAAGGAAGCCAAACTGTTGTTAGTAAAGTTTGACTCACCAGATTTTGATTCATGGAAAAATTATGACAGAGTTCAACCCTGTCAGTGTCAGATCTGGCTCGCAGACGGTGGTATTTTATTCTCCCTCTCTATCATCACACAAATCAATACGTTTATGTCACAGCAGAAATCTTTTTGTCTCATGTCAAATAAGCATCTGCAGTTGAGCATTGTTCTTGAAACGATAGTGAAGCAGGTTAATAAAACAAAAGCCTTTATTCATCACCAATAATTAAAAGAAAGTTATGCCTTTTCCTGAGCTCATATTTTTTAATTGTACATCCAATCCAACTTTATTTGTAAAGCACTTTAAAACAACCACTGTGGACCAAAGTGCTGTTGTTCACAATAATAAATAAACAACATAATTAATTACAAAAATAAAAAGACAAAACTGCTCACAAGAGGCTATAAAATACAACAGACATACTTAGTTGTGTGGCAGTAACGTAATTAATCACAAAGCAGTATACTGTAATAGCCGAAAATGACAATGAGGCTTTTGCCACAAATTGTTAAGTTACACAGACTTGCTTTGTTTGATGTGTGCCCCCTGCTGGTATAAATCATAATTACTCAGCATGTGAGGTGTGGAGAACTAATTAATTATCTGTCCATCCATCTTCTGCCGCTTTATCCGTCACATGAGCTGTGCCAATCTCAGCGGACATAGGGTGATAGGCGGAGTCACACCCTGGACAGATCGCCAGTCCATCACAGGGACACGTATAGAGACAATGTCCAATTTACCTAATCCCAATATTGCATGTTTTTGGATTGTGGGAGGAAACCGGAGAACCTGGAAAAAACCCAAACACACACAGGGAGAAGGCCCTTGTTCCCGAGTGCTTCTGTGTTTTCACGCGCTTTACTTGCTTTACTATGTTGCCGTTGTTGTTCTTCTTCCTCCCTTTTTTCAGTCTTGACATAAAACAACAACACTCCCTGTGCTCAGAGAGACAGGGAGTATCTAATCAGTGTCGTGTGAACTCATTTGCAGACGTTCATTTATACTTAGACGTGACGGTTAATCATTAACATCCTCACCCTGAAACTTTCAAATCTTGCTAATCTCAGCTAGCTTGAAAGACATCGCACTGTATAATGCAAATTACGCACAATATGTTTAATGTAATGCATAGCATCCATGGGTCTCTGTGTGTGTGTGTGGGGGGGGGGGGGGGGGGAGGGGATCACTGAACTTAATGATGAGGTCAGCGTCAGAGGGAAAGGTCAGACACACCCTGCTCCTGATGGGACGCTGCTGACTTCTGCTGAGGAAGAGTGTTTGTGTGTGGGGTGGGAGGGGTCAACTGCAATCTGCCCTGCCCACCTCAGGGTCACGGAGATGTACAGTACTGGTAATGACAGGGTGGCAGTTTGTGGCCAATCACCTTCTCTGCAGAGAGAAAGACCGGCCGTCGTCCTTGGCAGCGGCGGCAGCATATGCCAGATGGTGATGATGGAAGTGAGGATGGAGTTAATGATGTAGAAGTGCACCGTCACCGTCTTTTGATAACATCAAAGATGTTTGAGAACATCACAGAAGACAGTTCTGTGGTTCTGTTGTGCACGGAAATCCTTGAACTTACAAACTGACACAGGAAATTAAGAATGGCTGACTTCCTGTCCATATTGATGCTACGCAGTGAGCTATTGGCTTTTTGGCGGCGCTCAAATAAAAGAAGTTTTGTCTCCAATTTCATTTCTAGCATAAAACGATGACAAAAGAGAGCATTTTACCGAAGTTCCCAAAGACAGCAGAGATGGATCACTACCATAACTCCAACACTGAGGACAAAGCGATGGGGATTCCACAAACAATGGATTCCACTTGTGCAGTGATCGCTTCACATCAAGCACAGAAACTAATGCTTACTTTCATTGTAATGTGGAAGCGTTCTCCAGAGTAGGATCAGGGGAAGATTTACCAGAAAGCTGAAGATGTCGGAATACTGCAGGTCTGGAAAAAGACTGTTCTAGCCAGTCAGATAGATTCAGTCTGTGAAGTTCTGCGATGTATTGCTTGATCTTTGTAGATTTAAAGTACACAATATATTCTGACGGTTTGAGACCAGCTCTGGCGATGTTCATTTTAAAGCGGAAGTTTGCAAGTCTGGTCGCTTTTTCCGCCTTTTTCTCTACAGAGCTCCCCCTACAGTACATGTTTTTATTCATCAGCTTTATCCTCATGGTTTTAAAAACTCACTGCTCTCTCTCTCCTGGCCATGTTTTCGATGGAGCTGGCGAACACAAGCCATGGAGCCATGTTCATGCCGGTCGACATCTGTTTTGAATGCTTCTCTCAGATGCTTACGCGCGTGTGGTCCCTCGCTCGCTCGGTCAGACAGTCGTTTCCTCTTCCTCGCTTCCACCGACAACTGTTTTCACTGCTTCTTTTTGGCCAGCTCTGTCTAAAATAACACTGTCGCTTCCTTGATCTTATAGCCTGTACCATTAAGCAATACGTGTTTTTTCGCGATTCTGAGAACTCCGGGTCGGCAGCCCTGATCTTGCAAGGCTGGTTTTCCGCTAGCAGACAGTAGGGGGCAGTGGAGACAGGCCCCAATCTCCCCACAACAAGACATTTAATCTGTTAAATTTGGGCAAAAATCCTGCAAAGTTGTTCTTTTCCTGCCAACATGGCGGTGTAAACAAACTGAGTCACATGACGTCCAGAGCTCTACGCTTGGATGCAAGTCTGAGAATACCAGTGTGTGTGTGTGTGTGTGTGTGTGTGTGTGTGTGTGTGTGTAGCCCTCTGAGACAGACCTGTAATTTCTGACAGACAGAATCATTAAACCATTTGAGCGTGATGGGCTTTTATTTCCCTCATGGCTTCACTGATGTTGGATGAACTATGTGCTGATATAAAATCAGTGTTTTCAGCCCAGCAGGCATCTGAGGTTGGCCAGGCGGTGATTGCAGGGAGAGAGAGAGAGAGAGAGCGTAAGGAGTCAAACAGCCATCTGTTCATGTGTCATGTATAAGTTTGATAAGCCCGTCTGCATGCATTCAGACAAGACGCCGGCTTTGATTGGCTGTTCACCTGCCAATCAACAGCCAATGCATACGCTCGCTGCAATGCAGGCGGGCGGGTTGAGGAGTGGAATCACAAGGAGTGAAAGAAGCTGTCAACAATCCTTCATAGAGGGGAAAAGAAAAAACACCAGAGGTGCAGCCTCGGCACTTAACGGAGAGTCATTTGCCAGCGGAGCAACGTATGCACAGTGGCCTTCAACTGAGAGGTCGGACCAGTGTTGTGATCAAATGAAAGTGAAGAGGCAAACAGGCGTCACATTCACACCTCTCCCTGAGAACTCAAATGTCAGTAAAATCAGTCAGGCTGTTTTATAGCAGCACACATACCGAACATCAACTGCTGAGTCACGTCGGTGATTACACTGAAGTCCAGTGTATTTACGATGTGTTTTAGTTTAGTTTAATCTTTAATTTAACATGATCAAAGACAGCAGGCAACACAAGCTTTCAGACATGAAAGACAACACAAGACAAAATAAAAGAACACATTTGAGGAATTCATAACATCACAGTAAATCCTCCTCTATTTTCAGTTCATTCCAAGTTTTGAAGCTTTTAGTGAGATTAACTCAGCAAACTTCAAGTCCTTCTGCAGCTCAGTCCAGGCTGCAGGTGCAAAATACACCCATAATTCTGGAGGACACAAAGAGTATTTACCAGCGCTTTTCTGAATAAAGCAAGACACAGAGGTAATAAGGGAGCAGACCAATAATCGCCTTATAAATAAAAACATAGCAGTGACTGAGTCCACGGGTGGCCCGAGCAGGCAAACCTACCCTGGAGCGTAACTCACAGTGATGAGGCAGAGCTTTACAATTAGTGAGAAACCTCTGGGAAGCATAGTAAACTGTGTGAAGCATACAGAGACGCTGTTCTGTGAGGTATGTGCTCCGTGAATATCATCCTTAATACAGACTTTGTTACAGTGAAAGAAAAGCAAATACAAAAAACTACCTGTGACAATATTTATATATCTTATATACCCGAGTGTTCCATTTGTAGTCGGTACTCGGATGTCCGATGTAAATGGAACGCACGATACAATCCCTTTAAAATAAGGCTTTTTATATGGAGTTCAGGCGAGGGCTTTGCTTGACAGTGGCGGTCATCTTGACCCACTATGTTTCTACTGCAGCCTGCATTTCATGTGATGGTAGATTTGAGCAAATTAAACGTGTGGACAGGGGACAAAAACAAGTTTGGAAATAATTATTTCCACAAATGTTTTGACATTTACATTAAAAAAATAAAAATGATTTAATTACTTTAACCTGACCCTTTTAGTTTTAATTAATTTCATTAATGTAGGTGTTACGTATTGAAGAAACTATTTTCCTTTTTTTTCTGTTCTTCGAGTTCCCGTTCCTCTCTTTTTGTAACTAATTTAATTTACCAATTTAATTAAGCAAATTTGCTGTCATGACTCTAATGTCTTCATTACTCCTCTTAGAGTTTCATTTGAATTACTTAATGTGTTGTTTTAATTATTTATAGTTCATGTTAATTATGGATGATTTGAGTCTTGGGTTTATTTCTGAAAGGAATAAAAAAATAAAAAAATGGACCAACTTTCTCTTCCAAGGTCAGGGGCCTGGGGACAGAGGAGATGAGAGGCCCTTCCTTACACACACACACACACACACGCAGGCAGGTGGTGGTCATTTATCAGACCGACTATAATGAGAGCATTAATCCAAGGCACTGGAATGAGGTCAGAAATACCCTGAGTCACCAAGCCTTCCCGCTACGATGGCTCTGCATTTCAGCCATGCTCTGTGTGTGTGTGTGTGTGTGTGTGTGTGTGTGTAGCCCACTAAACAGTGTTTGTTTACTGTCTCAGCAGGTAAAGCCCAGTGATGCAACACTGATTCGACGGCTACCAGAGATCTTGTTTCCATGGCGCAGCGTCGTTGTCGGGGGCGACGGCACAGTGAGGCGGGTGAAGAGGGACTGGGTCATTCCGCCGATCAACGTCCCTGAGAACTCGCGAGGACAGTTCCCCGAAGACCTCGTCAGAGTAAGACACAAACACACACAGTCTCACTGTAGCGGTGAGGACTGTTACAAACACAATATAACACACGTTAAAAAAAACAATATTCAGACACAAAATAAAAAAACATGACAGAATCATCTCTTAACTGTGATTAAAACAATAAAATATGATTTCGTGAGACATCCGCGGGATAATAAATTGCACAAAGGAATGTTATTGTTTCAACTCAGACAGAACTAATATAATCTGACAGATTACTGAAGCAGAAATGAGAGCTTAAAAACTAAAAGCAGCTCCACCCGTTTAATCCTTTCAACAAACTAGGGCTGCAACTAACGATTATCACAACTTAATCGATTAAGTTCTGTCGATTGCTTTCGAGATTTATTGAGTGATGTGATCGGTCCACGAAATGTCAGAAAATAGTTGATCATTGTTTGCCAAAAATGATGACGTTCTCTGACCAAAATCAATCACTTTTAATGATTTATTTGTTAAATGGAGCAAAGAAAGCCAAAATAAATTCACATTTAAGAAGCTGAAAAATCACAGAGCTTATCCTAATTATGTAGAAAAACACTTAATTAGATGCAATTGATTATCAAAATAGATTCATTTAGCAATGACTTAATCATTGCAGCCCAACAATCAACTTTGTTTCTGGAAACAATTTAAAAAATGCAAATGTGTCTGTCACATTCTATTTTAATTGTAATGCCCACATTCACGAATCAGTTTTTCTCTCTGGGCTTTATAATCTGTACATAACCAATTTTAGAAACGTGGGAGGCCACAGACACCAAGAAAACTGAATATGTTTTACATGTGAGGAAAAACAATACAGGCAAGGTGAGTTTAAAATGATTTATTTTACAATAATAGGGATTTATCTCACCAGAAATGTACATGATCAAATCTGCACTTCAGAAGCTAGTAGCTCTTGTGTGCTAGTAGCTCTCTTATGTTTTACACTGAAAAATATGCCAAAAAACAAAGAAAAACTGGATTCAATCATGACTGGGTTAATCAACATGGCTTGAACTTGATTAAACAGCTTGAGCTGAAAGTGAGTTAACAGAAAAAGGTTTGTTTTTTGGTCTCAAACAGAGCTAGTGCTAGCTAACTGCTAAAAGCTAACGATGCAACATCTGTTTGGTGGAGCTTCCTGGTCAACTCACTCTTTTTGTTTATTGCACGTTTCTGCTTATGCACCCAAAAAAGGTCTTTACTTCACTTTAACACGATGAAAAAGATTTCAAATCTGTCGATATCCAGAATTATCACCATAAAATATCAGATAATTAAAGATTGAGTTGAAAGTTAAAGAAAAAAAATGTTAATACCGAGGTGTTTGCACAGCGCATAAATGTGACATCTTTATGTACGGTATTTACGTACTGAACCATTGATTTATTGATATTGAAGAAAATTACAATAAATGTCATATAGTTAACAATTTCTTGTGCCCAATTATTATTTATTTTGATTTTATGGCTGTATTATTTTCAGAAAATGTTCAATAAGTGAGTTCTTCTGCTCCTTTTTTCCAAGATAACTTTCACGTTCCATATCTGACAGTTATTCAACCGTTTAGGAATTACGGTGCTGAGAAGCTGACGTCACAAACGTGTGGCGCACTGGTAAAACCCTCACACTACAGGAAAATTTGGTCAGATAATCTGTTCAGACTAGCCTCAAATTATCAGCACGCCCCCACAATTGTCATAATGGACAGATGTAGCCTTCATTATCCTCTATTTGTGGGGCTAGCACAAAGAATAACTCACCAGAAGCCCTTTCATTTGTAAAAAAAAAATGGAATAAACCTCAGAAAAACCCACAGAGGAAGGAGCATTCAATAGATGCCACACGTAAAGTTAGGAGTTTGAGGCAGCCTGCTTTTATTTAACTTGGTGATGTGGCGTTCATTAATATTCAGGCGTCACTTTGTGCCTCAAAGTCGGCTTTTGTTTACACATCATAGCTGCAGTCAAGGCTTTCACCACTCCAGCCTTTCTGTCTTTGTCGGCTGTAAATTTTGTGCTGCGTTAAGGAGAGTTTTTCCCAGCACAGCCTCAGTGTGTCGCAGTAATATTTACATGATCGTCCCTCAATGCAGTGATGAGAGATGCAGTTTGTGGACGCTCACAAAACAAACTGCTACACTCCAGACTGCTTTGTCTGCTTGATAAATGAAGCACGTCTGCATCTGAATGGCTGAGGACAAAGGGTGCAGTAAATCTGGCCGAAACATTTTCTGATATATAAATATGTACATATTGGTTCAATATCCAAGTTCTGACCCTGGTTGGGAACATTTCTAATAGATTTTTCGGATAAATCATGTGATTAGACTGTTTTATTTTTGCGGGGGATTTATTTATTATGTGAGATACCATCAAAAAATATATTCCATTCTCTATTCTATTGCAAAGATGAATAATTCGACTTTCAGAATACTGTATATGTAAATACACTTGGTTTACTGGCATAGGACGTAAAACAAACAAAAATAGAACATCAATATGACACTGTTGAATATGATGTAATAATAATATTTGACATTGAAACAGATGATAAAGGATGCTGTAAAATCAAAGCCTGGCTCCAAGTCACTGAATGACATGCATCATAAACTACGGCCCTGATTTTTGTAGCCCTAACTATTTTGTCTCAGCTTTGTTGGAACCACAGAATGACCATTTGGAAACACCTTTTCTTTCTGTGTTCTATCAACCAGTAAACCTTCTTGTTTTTGTCATGTAAAGCATAACAAAAACAAAAAAAAAACTGGACTTACTTTAGGGAAAGTTCAGTTTACTGAGCTCAAAACAAGGTCAAAACCAGGATAACCATCAATCCAACAGGCAAACAAACACAAACACTTGGCAATAACCCAGAACCAGAAATCATGCAGACAGAACCCCTGACTCCCGAATAGCTTGGCCTATGACACACGTTTGGCAGCGCTGAAGTGAATGTGGGCTCATTTATAGACTGGGGAGCTAATGTGCTAATGAACCGCAGGTGAGGTGAAGGGCGAAGGAGCAGCAGGTGAAGAGGATGAGGTGATTCCATGAAGGGCAGGATCTGAAATGACAGACGTGTTAGTAAAATGACACAAAAATAAAACCATTACGGGGGGAAAAACACTAAGATTAAAGATGAAATAACCACATTGTTTCTGAATCTTAGGCCTTTTTGGACACTATATGTAACGATATAATATAAAGTTTATGGTAGTTTTCAAACTATGTGCAGCCTTCATTGCAGCTGGTGTATACACTTGACTCACACTGGTGGATACACTGGTGTTTAAATGAAGTGTTAATTTATGGGCTGATGAGACGCCAGATTCAATGTCTGCTGACTGTTGGGACAAAGTTTGAGAAGTTAATTGAAAAGTATTTATTTTGGAATTTATGAAAAGTAATAATTCAGACCTTGTGGTCTACATGTGCTGCCCACAGCTTTTTTTATACGGCGCTCATTGTCTTCTTTTCACTCAAAAATTGTGAATTTTTAATCTACCAATGTTGAAAAGAATGTTTCTTTTTTGACTTACTACGAGTAGATCAGTAAATTAATTCATGGACTCATTTAACCTTTCACAGCATTAGAAATGTTTGAATCCCTTTCAGAAAGCAGAGTTTTTCAGTTTGAACAACCCCAAGAGTACGTTGCCACTGAACTTTGCCATTGAACTTGAATTCAGTTTGTAATTGGTCTCTAAAACACTTTAAAATGTGTTTGAAATCCTCTTCATGTCCATGAAGCATCAATGAATAAAGTTGGGTGTGAAGAATGTGGATTATGAGGACTCATGTTTTTCTTATTGATATTTAACAATAATAAAGAGTGAGAAGGTAAAATACAGCAAGGCTACGCAGCTGTTATGACCAGCCCAGATAGCTAAATTAGCCCAGGAGGCTTTGCAACAGTTAACCTCCTTATTTCCTTACATTTAACAGTTTTAAAACACAAAAAAAAACCTGACTTTCACAGTGTGAACACACTTTTTAGAGCTTGTGCACTTTGATCTCTGAGCTGTTGTTGCAGAATAATATAGCAAATATAGAGTAACCAAGCAACTGACTGTTTGTGCGACATGCCCCTATTAATCACTCAAACTTTATTTATATGGCACAAAACAACTTCGAAAATGCACAATAGATTCCAATCACATACGATCACCTCGCCATCAATGAGGAAACATTACAGTCCAAGGTAAAAGTAAGAAAAATTAAGGATTATCGTACTGAAATAAGAGCAAAAAAAGTTCAAAAGCATCTTAAAATACCCAAATAGATTAAAATAATAAAAGAGTAAGGAATAACATATTAACAAATTAAAAGTGGCTGAAATACACAAAAAGTTGCTAGTCTTAGAAATAAAATGGAATAAAAAAAATTGACAAATATTTGTCCTTAATCCAGATTATTACCACCATGAAAATCTAATACTTTCTGACTTGATCCATGACCCACATTCAGTTCTTGGCAGTTTCTTTGCCAAAAATCATCTTATTTCGCAAATAAACTGCAATGACCTTTGTCCTTGTGTCTCTTCTCCAGATCCGCTCAGATCGAGACAATAGCCGGATGCTGCGTTACAGCGTGACGGGCCCCGGGGCCGATCAGCCCCCGACCGGCATCTTCATCATCAACCCGATCACAGGCCAACTGTCGGTGACCAAGCCTCTGGACAGAGAGCACATCTCCAACTTTCACGTAAGACTCTGAACATGCTTTTCTCTGTTCTCCTGCACCTCAAACCAAACACGCCGTTTCCATTTTCAACAAGTTTTCTTCAAGAAAATGTACATTTATTAGTGTTTCCATCGATATCGACATTCTTCTTCTTCCTCTAATTTACTGATCGTGTTAAGAAACATGACGTATTGTATATATTTGTACATTTATTTAAGGAACATAAGTGCACATAAATCAACAAATCAACAGAATTAGCACATTTGCTAGATTACGTCCATTAAAGCATAATGCTGCACAAAACACTCAAAAATGAATACTTAGCTCACAGAGTGTGTTTTGTGGAGATACTGTGGTCATAGCATGGTCCAGTCTGCTGCAGAGCTTTGCTTTGGTTTGGTGTTTTTAAATTCATACAATTTCCCTTGTGGTATGTACGGAAGAGGATTAGCACTATAAGTGAATATTTTTATTAAATAAGTCATAATTCTATGATTATAGTCAGAGTTTGAGCAAAAAAATAGTAACTTCTGGGATTGAAGTTTGGGATAAAACTGATTTTTTTCCATTTTAATCTCAGAATTCTAGAATTAAAATCAGAACTCTGAGATTAAAATCAGAATTATTTAGATTACAGTCATATCTGTTTTTTTTTTTTTCTCAGAATCTCAGAATCTTTGAGAATAATCTTTAATTCAGTATCCTGAGAAGAAGTCAGAATTATTAGATTAAAGTCAGAAAATGACGGCTTCGCTGCAGATTTGTAATAGACGTTTGACATTTCCAGGAAAATAAATCATACATTATCCCCAAAACTCAGATGCCTCATTTTGTTTTCAATAACCTCGTTTAAGCAGCCGTGGCTTTATTAGTTTAGATTTTCTTTCCAAAGCCCCTGCAACAATTGTAATATTTTAAATTTGATGCACTGAAGCTCAAGAGCCCAGAGAAAAACATGCATAAAAATCAGTGTATGCACCAAGAAAAATAAGGCCATTTTTTTGAAATGATTTATCTCCTGCTGCTCTTGATGTGTGACTCTGCTCCCAGCATGCCTCGCCATCTCGGTGACATGTCATTCCCCTGTTTTTATTTTTCATCTTTGCTGTCATTTCCACTTTCATGCAGGGGGAGATGAAGAAGGCCTTCTTTTAAAAGAGCTCTCGCTGTTTGCTCGCTATATCTAATACAGTCGCATCCACCTCTGAGAGCAGTGTCTCACCTTTTGATCTGTTGGAATGCACACACACACACACACACACACACACACACATGCACAGGGGAGTGGAAATCTGGAGTCGCAGCAGGGTGATTTGCATTTAAGCTGTCTCATGAATATTCATGTGATTGGATGTAGTTGTCAGAGCGAGGAGCTGGGATTGGCTGCATGTTTATTCATGAGGGAGGCTTTGCTTCTCTTTTGAGCCTGATACTGTACAAGAATGGAATGTAAAGGAATGAGTTATTGGGGCCCAAAGCTGTGTTACAGCCAGCGCGACAGTATATTCAGCTCGTCTGACCGTTATAGCACACAGTGTGTACTAAATTGTGTCTCTCGGGACTGGCTTTTTTTATTGGAAACATCAGAGGTATTTGTAAATTATGGATTTTTTTTTTTTCTCTACTTCAGCTCATTTTAGCCGTGGGGCGATTCTCGAAAAAAGAGAATCAAACTCAAAATTCTTAGAAATTAAAATGGTAGATTTATGTGAAAACTCAAACCTTGTATAAATATTCTCCTAATGTCAGAAAGTTGTAAATTCTTCTTGATTAAAGTCACAAAGTTATGGAATTTCTTAACACTGTGGATCAGTGGTAGAGCAGAGATTCTTCTAACTGGAAGGTTGAACAAAACACTTTTTTTTGTTATCTCATTCACTCGTGACACAATTTGCTATAAATAGCTGCCTTTTTTATGATTTGCTAATTGTGTTGTTTGACATTATGATTTCAATTTGAAAATGTATAACGGTTCAACCACAGATTAAATTAACCCAATTTTTCCGCCACTGACCTGTTTAGCATCAGTTAGCGTTTTTAGCGTGCTGTGTGTAAGTGGAACATGTTTGGATGTTGACTCCTGAATATTAAACATTTAAAAGTGGCCCAGTAACATTAACATGTTCATCCTGTGCTGTGTGTGTGTGTGTGTGTGTGTGTGTGTGTGCAGTTGCGAGCTCATGCTGTGGACCTGAATGGGAACCAGGTGGAGAATCCCATAGATATCGTGATTAACGTCATCGACCAGAACGACAATCGACCAGAGTTCACACACACCATCTTCAACGGTTCTGTCCCGGAAGGATCCAAGCCTGGTACCAACACACACACACACACTTACATTCTTGTATAGCATGCTTAGTGAGGACACAGGAGTTGTGAGGACCAGCCAAAATGTCCTCTCTTTCAATGGTTTATATGTAGGTCCTCACAAAGATATACATACAAGTACACACAGAACTTTAGACCCTAACTCCAAAACTAAGTCTTAACTCTGAAAAAGCCCTTTAAATTTGTGAAGAGTGAAGAACTGCCAAAATGTCCCAACAATTCACAACATGCTTTTTGTCCCCGGAAGGGAGAAAGTCCACATAATGTGACTGTGAAAAGAGATTTAGGTCCCAACAACATGAGTAAGACCTGGAACACACACACACAAGTTCATACAGGTTTGTGCATATCGCAAACCTTAAGCATAACCACTTAATGTCTAACCTTAACTTTTAACCTCACCACATTTTTACACTTAGCCCGAAACCAAACCTGTATGTCAGAAATGAGGTTCTGCCTCATTAGGACCAGGTTTTTGGTGGTCCTGACAAGTTCTCTGTTCACGCCAGAAAACCCTGCATAGAAATAACAGAAACAAGTATGCACACTTCCATTCTTCTAAGAATGAGGACAAAGTTGTGAGGACGAGCCAAAATGTCCCCGCTTCCTCTAGTTTATTTAGTTTTGTATGTAGTTTTGGTCCTCACAGAGATATACATACAAGTACACACACTCTCACACACTTGTGTATGTAATCCTTTTTAATTAGAAATAGGATTTCATGCTCCCATAAAGGTCATTTGCTGACTTGCTGTTGTTCTTCCCAGGATCCTTTGTGATGACGGTGACATCGGTGGACAAAGACGATCCCAAAACGGCCAATGGCATGCTGCGGTACAAGATCCTCTCCCAGAATCCTCAGAGCCCCTCCTCCAACATGTTCACCATTAACAACAAAACCGGTGACATCATCACAGTGGCAGCGGGCCTCGATCGAGAGGTGTGTGTGTGTGTGTGGACATTTTGCTTCTCTAAACCCATATGGAGCAGATGCTCCTCAGCCTGTGAGTGTGTCTCCAGCCTGCAGTGTGTCCTGCAGAGGGACAACAGCTTGTAGTTTGTCTCTTGCGTCACTTGATCCTACAGAGAGATTCTGTGTGTGGTCCGAGGCTGTGCGACATGACTGCTGTTTGTTAACTGAGTTCCTGAACGTCTGCAATCTGCTTCTCTGAAGTTTGTGGAAGACTCAGATGGATTTAGAGCTGGACAGAAGATCATTGCACAAGTACATTGAAATGAGGTAGTAGTTGTCCTTCCTGGAGCAAAAGTGCAAGAATACGAAGATATTTTTACATTCTTAGATTAGATTACATGAGATAGAACTTTATTAATCCCCTCGGGAGGTTCCCTCTGGGAAATGAAGGCTCCAGCAGCAAAAAAGCACCATACAATTTAAATAACAGCACGCCACTGACATTCCCAAACAGCACTAAACAGAAGATGTATTATGTTATATTTTAATAGATTTATTGTTATTATTTATATTAATATTACTATTTTTAGTATTATTATTATTATTATTATTATTATTATTATTGTTATTATTATTATTATTATTGTTATTATTATTATTATTATTATTATTAATAATAATAATAATAATAATAATATTGCTATTATTATTATTGTTATTATTATCATTATTATGTATATACTACTATATCATTTTATTTAATATGGTATTATCATATAAATGAACAGCTATAGGCATATTTATATTGATAAAAAAACAGAAAAGGAAACAGAAAAAATAGATACAAATACAATAGAAAATTACATATAATATATTTAGCATACAGATTGATATAGTGTATCTTAATATATATAGTCTGTAAAGTAATATATTAACAGACATAATACATACAAGATATATACATATGTTAATGCCTTTGCAAACCAGACATGTTTTATACTTTTATATTTTCTATGCAACTTTAACTAATGTAATGGCTATTACTTTTTTGGAGTTTTGGTGCTAACTGAAGGCTACAACACTCTGAAAGTGGAATTTTACACACTGTACATTCATTCCTCTCCTCTCTTCTTACGTGTGTTTAGCTTTTCTCTTGATTCACTGCGTGAGCTCCAGTTCATCATTGCTTCGTCGACTCCACCTGTTTCTCCCCGCGACGCAGGGGACGTTTTTCCTGCTCCCTACAATTTATTCACTTAATTGCTTCGTGTCCTAATGTGAACATTGGGGGCGTGTCCACATTTTCCTCAGACTTACTCTCAATGAATGTTGTTTATTTACTTCGCTCTTCATGTGCAAACGCCTTTAATGTGAATTATTGGGGTTTTTTTTGTAAACACACCACGAATCAGCCACGGCAGTAAAATTAAAGAGTGATTTTAATGTTGTTAGCGATCGTTGTGTTTTTGACTTTGCCAAGTCATGAAATGTTTGAAATGTTGAAGTTTTAAATGACGTTACAGATGGTTAAAAAGACAAACACCACTCTGCCACAACGTTAAAGCCAGTTCCCTTGTTTTATTGTTGCGGCTGATCGGTGTATGTTGACTTTGTTGTTGCAGGTTCACAATCACTGGCGTCATTTGAGTTAAGGAGACATTAAATTTAATGCGAGACCAATTATCAAATGTGGGTTTAATGATACCTTTAATGTTTTTCTCCAACACTTTCATTAAAGAGTCCTGACTCTTTCATCAACTGTAACAGTGCTTTAAACACATTTATACAACCATGACACTTGCAATATTTGAACTGTGGCTTATGTCGTAAAAAAATGTATTTACCTTTGTCAAAGGATAATAAATATTGGGATACTTACTTACTTACTAGAGAATTAGATTTCCTTTTACCGTCTTTGTTCTCTGTTTGTTTCCAGAAAGTGACTCAGTACACGCTGATCATCCAGGCCACAGATATGGAGGGAAACCCCACTTATGGTCTGTCGAACACTGCGACCACTGTCATCAGGATCACTGATGTCAATGACAACCCTCCGGAGTTCACCACAGACACAGTAGGTCCTCTCTTTTCTCTCTCACTCACACAAACAGATGTTCGTGGCGAGGACACTCAGAGATATAATGAATAGCCCTTTACCCTAACCTTAACCATCACAACTAAATGCCTAACCCTTAACCGAACCCTAATTCTAACCACAAAACCTTCAAAAAAGCCCCCTTAACGAGTGACAGAACATGAGGACGAGCCAAAATGTCCTATTATTTTCCCAAAAAGAAGAAATAAACAGCACAAATGTATTTTATCTGTCCAACATTAGAAAAATATATCGGACCGATACCAATACTTACCGATACCCATCCCTAGCTGCCTCATGAGGACCATACACACTTGAATTCGCATGCTTAGTGAAGACATGGGAGTTGTGAGGACAAGACAAAATGTCCTCACGTTCCCAAAATGGTTGATATTTTTTTATTGATCCTCCATATAAATATATACACACGAGCGCACAAACACACACTTTTGGATTTAATCCTTTTTACACACACACACACATCAAAGAGGTTATGGAATGGCTCTGAAGCAGCAGTCCTCTTCTCCTCTTTGTCAAAGAATCCAGGACAAACAACTTTTCACTCTCACACTCCTACGGTCAATTTAGAGTTTCCAGTTAACCTAAACCCCAATCTGCATGTTTTTGGACTGTGGGAGACACAGTCCACACACACACACACACACACACACACACACACACAAAAGAAGAACATAGAACCATAGAAAGGCCCCCAAACCAGTGACCTTCCTGCTGTGAGACAACAATGATAGCCACTGTTCTACTGTGTGACCCCAATGAAATGCCCAATATGTTCAATTTCCTCAGCTGAGCTGAATAGGTTGGACAATAAGGAGCAGTGTCATATCTGTGACGATCTTATTAGTTTACATTAATAGTTTTTCATATATATTACTGTGAATTTTACAGTAATATACTGTGGTGTTTTTGTGTGTCTCTTTCCCTCAGTTCTTCGGGGAGATTCATGAGAACAGGGTGAATGTGATCGTTACTAACTTGACCGTGACCGACAAAGATCAGCCTCACACTTCAGCCTGGAGCGCCGTGTACCGTATCATCGCCGGAGACCCCACTGGGCGCTTCTCCATTCCCACTGACCCGACGACCAACGAGGGCCTGCTCACTGTGGTCAAGGTGAGGTTCACCTCTCCACGCATACATTTAAATAACGAATGTGAAACTATATTTAAAGAAAACCAGTGTCATGTTCTCCTTCAGTACTAATAGGAGGAAAGTAAAGATGTCTGCAAAAGTATGGTAATTTGCAAAACGGTATAAATATTGTGGTAACTATCATGTAATGAAAAATGTGTTTGGGAAATGAGGGAGGATAAGTTTCAACTTTATGATGTGGTTATTATCTTATATATTGATTCCCAAACATTTTTATATTAGTTCATTACATTGTGATAATGGTAGTTCTCTTACCAAGTTATTAATTGTAAATTACATTAAAACATAATAATAAACATGGCATTGCTGTAATATAATCTCCTTATTACCCCAACATTACAATTGTTATTACCAATATGGATATTGCATTAATAATAAGATGGTATAACCATACAATTACCATGTTGTTACTTGGAGTCTGAGTCCAGTGCCTAGACCAAGATTATTCTCTATTAAATCCCTTTATATATATTACATATATATATGTAACCTGGTGATATGGTTAGATAAATGGTTAGATAAATGTGTGGCTTTTTCCAGAATAATGATAACATACATACTTTATATTCTCTGATCTATTGGCAGCACGTGGTTGCTAAACAGAAAAGGCCCCAGGATGGAGCCTTGGGAACTTTTCAGGAAAAAAATATCTATAGACAGGGGTTATAGGTGCAATTACTTATATAAAAATATAATAATGTGATTCAAATAACACATATTCATATAATGTTACAAAGGGCTACAATAGATCAATTGATGCTATAAGTTATAAAAGCTAAACCATGAAAATATCGACATTTTCTGTGGGAAATCATTTCCCTTTGTCAAATAGTAGTTGTGATGAGTGTACAGTCACCAGCCTGTATAAATCTTTGCTTTCATTACCCAGAATGAATGTTTTATATTAACATCAGTGGGTCTTCTCTGTTTTAAAAGTAGTCTACAATGGACAAACATCTTTTTAGTTTTAGTGACACTTGAAAGCTAGGTTCTCCAGCACTCAAGGAGGGGAAAGCTGAGGTGAGAGCTGCATGATGCAAAACTCTACACACTTTATCTTTAAAAAGATACACCAAATCATAAAAGTGAGTTTTACAAAGTAATAAAAAAAAAATGTGACAAAGTTTGCTCCTCTGAGGTCTCCAAGTAGTGTCTCCAACTGTGTCAAGTTATAGTGTCTCCGGGATATTGCCAGTATAAGTGAGATCTAGTTATAGTGAGACACTGTTTGTGTTTGTATGGCTGTCTCTGAAGACTGCGACAGGAGCCGCCTCAGTTCTGTGTTGTGGTCAAAAAAACAGTTTGAAAGACATCAAATCTGTTGTTAAATGCCAAGAAGTTGTTCAGCTGCTGTGGAACAGCTTTCTCATTTCCTCGACTCAGAGACAGGAGATTTGATATGGGCTGTTATTTTTTTTTTTTTTAGGAGAGGCTTGATGACGGCAGTTTTCACACTTTTCGGGGGCCTGTGGGAAAATCACCTGACAGAGGAGATGTGGTGCAATAACACGCAATTAGAAACATTTTCCGAGGACGTCTGTTGGCAGAATATCAAGGCAGCAGGTGGAGAGTTTCAGATGTTTGACAACGCTCTCCAAGTTTGGCTGATTAATAGTATTAAATGACGTCATGCAACGAACATTGATGTGAAGTGAATACAGATAAGATTGTGGCTTTGGCTGCATTTCTGAGAGAATATTGACCAAAATTTACCCAGACAAATACAGTTCAAGTAAGCTGAAGCTGTAGCTTTTATTTCTGGCTGTGGCAAACAAAAGTTACTGTTACACACCATATGGGTCATCACCAGCACTTTTGAAAAAGATCAATATTGGCATGGTGCCCGGACCCAAGCGTTGCCCCAGTGCTCTATAGCACTCCCCTAAGTTGAAAGCGAGACAAAATTAAGTTGCACCGAATTTCATTTGTACTTGTTATACATCTAATTAAACATAGAGTAAAATACGGTGAAAAGATTTTGTCTTTTCACCGTATTTTACTAAACATGGCCGAACGTGACCCGAGCCCAACAGTCCTTTCATGTCAGACCGGGTATCTGAGCTCTAATACGAATGTGCTTGAACTGATATGGAGTTAATGTTTTGTCAGAGAAGAAGTAAAAGTCACTGCATGCCCTTTGCAGATAGAAGATTAGCAGATTACTGGCACAATCATTTTTGTGCCATGTGATTTTAGGTGCCAGTGATGTCAAAGTGTTAATGAGAATTACAATTCTCATCTCCATGTTTCCACCTTCCACGTTTGGCTTTCTTTGCTCTTTTGTATTGTGGCATTTCTTATTGTGACACCTCACAGGTGCAGTGGGATTAATGGCATTTGTCCTGAGAGAGAGCAGCAAGGGCAGGTGTGGGAGAGGAAACCTGAATAAATACTTTATTGGAGTGTTCAGTGATATATTATATTATGTGATCAAAACATCGGTGTGCATGGAGATAGTGCTTTCATACAAAAAAAGAAGAAAAAGAAAGAAAAAGGGCAGGAATGATCAGAGAGAACAACATCAGACACTGCTACCTTAGAACTGTTCAGACCCATGGATATGACTCAGCTCAAAGCCCTTTGTTCTGTGTGGGCTCCATCACATGCTCAGTAAGATACATGATAGATATTTAGGAACAAAGCTGGAGAAGGAGAATTCACCAGACCAAAAGTCACAAAAAGACTCCTTTCTTGTTCTTTTACCAGCTTCACTTTGACTCGATAGAACAGATCACTGTTGCTTTAAACAATCTTCAATTTAAAACATCAGAACTGGGTTGTGGAACTTTGTGGTTGTGTTGAGTTAAAGAGTTAAGGCCTGTACAGAGAAATTCATTCTCTCTCGCAGGGCTGCGAGAAAAGCATGACGTCATTATTTTGGGAGTTCTTACAGGTTCTTCTTGACACATCATCTGGACATCAAGTTTTTTCTTGTGTGGTGTCCGACAACTTAATGCAGACATGTTGTCGTTCCATATGAGAACTTGAGTTTCTTGAAAGCATACAGGAGCAATTTGAACTGGATTCTGAATTTAACCGTGGAGCCAGTGGCGTTGTTGTAGTGTAGTGTAGTGGTGATGTGGTGAAATGAGGGAGTTCTGGTGATGATGCGGGGCAGCTGAATTCTGGTCCAGTTGAAGCTTATGGAGGGATTTGTGATACGGGGGGGGACGTGGCTGAGGACAAGGGTAGAAGTGGTATGGGGAATAAGGCGGATAATGTTGCATAGATAATGCAGGTAATATTATTGATGTGGGGTTGGAATGAAAGTGAGCTGCCGAGGATGACTCCCAGACTCTTAACCTGAGGGGAGGGAGAAACTGAGGAAAACGGTCAACTTTGGATAATGTAGATCAGGGGTGGGCAATTATTTTCCCTAAGGGGCCACATATTGTTGAGGGCCGGGCCAAATTTGAATAAATTTTAATTTAATTTGATCTGTTTTATCTAAAAGAGCAGTCTGATGTAGATCTACTGTAGTGTCAATGAGGAGGATTTGTTCTTCTTCTTACCACCTCAAAAAAAATAACACATTTCTCTGTTTTTGGGGAGTATGTACTGGCCTTAAAGTGGCCGAGCATTTCTTCAAGGATGTATATCACCAGTTCCCTAGTTAAATAGAGGATATATGAAGTGGCTAACTGGCTAAAAATTTGGCTTGTTTCAGTGAAAGCTAATTTGCTTGCGTCAACACAGTGCTAAAGGTAGCTAGCTGAGGTTAGCAGAGCAGTGCCTGTCATGGCTAACTACCTAGCACGAGTTGCTTAAGTGATAGTGATGTGACGTCTGCCATTGTTTGTTGCACTTTATCCAACAACAAACATAATCAACAATTGTGAGAACAATCGTTTTAAAGAGTTCTGTTTTAGCCGTGTCGTGTTGGAGTTTAACAGTTAAACGTGATTTGATTGGCTAGCATCAGTGCTGGTGTGTTTTCATGACATGTTCTGATTTGGCTGATGCTGTTTGGAAGATAAAAACATGTCTGATGCAAAAGCAAAGTAACGGACCAACAATGCAGTTCTGCAATGCTTGAGGCTGCTCTATTCAGAGTGAATGAGAAGGCGTTCCAGTTGATGCCTCCACCGCATATGTGTGAAACCAGCGTGTCTCTGCTCAGTAACCATGGAAACATATGCCTCTGGACTAGCCTGCTTCCTACCAGGATAACTGTCAAGCTTCATCAAGCTGTGTCTCACAGAATGTCCAACAGAAACAAGTCCTCAAAAGACAGTTCTGTGCAACGTCTTAACGTCGATTTACAGAATAAATGAAAATCAAGCATTTTACTTTAGCTTAACAAATTTGACATTTTTCAACCCTGCATGTTTTAGAAGTTCCACTGCTCCAACCAAAGAGAAGGAGAAGAAGCAAATCATGCCATTCCCATTCATTGAAGATGAACAATAGGAGGATATTGACCCAGCGCTGCAGTTTTCATTCTCTCCATCAATCCATTATTTCAGCATTTATAATTTATTTTCTAAATCATTGATGATTACATGCAACAGAACTTTGCTGGATTTTAACTTACATTGGAAGTCAGAGGTCCGTACTGGGAGTGACGTCACCTCCGTTTTGACCTCGTTACAGTGAGCATAAAAATACAGACTATAACAACGCTCTACACGGTATTTTGTGCACACAAATCATGGATTCGAAATTTAACAGCACTACGTGTACGACTGATTTACTGTGAAACAAATGAGACAGAGGTGCGATTAATGGTGAAAAGTTGCATCAGCAGCCATCTTGTGACCCCATGTTGGCGAGGTTGCTGCTACTTTCTGAGTTGGAAATTCAACTTCCGGCCTTGAGTAGAAGTTAAAGTGGCTAATTCCAGCCGGAACTTGTCAGGATTAGTTTTTAGATTACTTTGATGGAATACCTCAGAGACCTCGAGAGGAGAATGATCTCTTCTGGTCTTTCAAAGGATTAAAGCCTTGTACAGGTGACCTTAAACTTTCTGAAGACTGTTTTTCAAATGTCAGTTTGAAATGTAGTGCACCGACTAAACAATAAAAGCAGCAGAAAGTCATATTTCAGTACCAACAGTCTGTTGAATCTCTCCTCTGATTAGTGGTAGAGAAGCACTGATAAACACGTCAGCTTTCACAGAAACGAATCTATTCAACACATCACTCCAGTCTCATCTCACAATTTCCGACTGCTGCTTCACAAAATCATTTGACCCTGGGTGCAGTTTGAATGATGTTATGTTGGTGTTTTTTTGTTTTCTTTGCACATGATTTTCACATTTTTTGAAACAAATTTGCTCACAGAGGCGAGAGCAATCAGCAATTGTCTGTGTCCTGTTGGAAAGCAGGAAAAATAGTCCTTCCTGGCATCACACAGATATGTTATGTTATGTTTGTACATCTGTCGGTAACACCTTTCTGACAAGGCTACTTTGTCTCACGTTGTCTGAGTACAGCGAATGTTTACCATCACAGTGAGGAACCCCGATCTCATGTTGCTCACATGTTGAGACTAGTTTTCTACGCAGCAGCTGAGCTCAGTGGGAGGAATCGTTTACTCTTCATCTTGTGTGTGACATGTGCAGGTTCTACTCATTTTACTCTTTCCTCTATGACAGAAATTTAAAATTAATTACCTTTTTACCGTTTTACTGTCAGTGTACGGGATGTTTTTGTTTTATGGCACTACCTTTGCATCTCCTGCTCCTTTTACCCTACCTTCATGTCCGTTATCAGTCAAGTAAGGCTGCATTGATGAGAATTACCAAACCACATTTTAACATACTATATGCAGGGCTGCAACTAACACTTAAGCTCCACCCCACATTAGAGGATAATTGGCCAGATTTCCAACAGTTTCTGAAAGCTGAGAAGTTGCACGTCAAAGCCAATGTGTGGTTATTACGGTAATTTCACTCACGCTGTTGCAGGAAGCCGGAGAATCAGCATCTTTGTACATAGTTTATGCAGTTTTACGGTTTATCGATTTGAAATCGTAAGTATTAAACATATTTGATATTTACGACCGAACAGGGTTTGGGGGGCGTGAGCAAAACACCCGCAATAACCAATGAGAGCGAGTTGAACGGGAACGTTTTGTTTAAAACCATAACTTGTACAAGCACAAGTTGATTCCATCTCCTCCGCCATGTCTTCATCCACAGTTTTGTATGCGTTTCTCAGCACAAAACGTCGCACACGCAACAGCTGTTAACTGATGATGTCCGCCTCCATGTGTGTTTTATATTCTCAAGTCGCAAGATTCTGTGTGATCCCAAATCCCTGGAATCTCCTCCCTGAAATCGTTTGATTAAACGCTTAGTGTGTGGTCCTGGATCGTTGAAATGCCTCTAGTGTGGGGCGGGGCTGTATTTTCATGAATTATTAATTTGTTGATTAATGGTTTAGTTGTTTGGAACCATAAAATGTCAGAAGATTTGGGAAAATATTGATCCGTGTTTCCCAAACCTCAAAAATGATGCTGTTCTCAAATGTCTTGTTTTGACAAACCAAAATCAATCAGTTTGAATGATTTCTTTGCTACATGGAGCAACAAATTATTCACAATTAAGCAGCTGAAAAATCTGAGAGCTTGTTTTAATTATTTAGTTGACGATGTATTTAACGATGGATACATATGCAGGGTACAGATGTAACAGTGGCAACAGTGAACATAAATGTGTAAAATTAGATGCAGGGAGATTTAACGGTGCCTAGAGATAAAACAGTGTTGAAGCATTAGCGTAAAAGTTAAACATCTCACAGATAAAGTGGTGCTGATAGCCGTACGGCCGCTAATAATAGTAAGATGTGACGTTTTATATTAAAAACTGGTTATGGGCATTATCTAAGATCAGCTGCCACCTCAGTCAACGATGCACGGCCGCAGCTGCATCCATGATCCTTGATGTGCAGCGATGAAGCACGGGCACTGTGAGGAAACATTTATGTGATGAAGAGCGAGAGAAGAGAGGAGAGGCTCAATGTGCCGTGTCTCCAGACAATCCGAGCCTACAACAGCAGAACCGAGAGCTGGTCCAAACAGACCTGAATCAGCACTCGCTGGTAGATTATAGAAAAGGAAAAAGGAAAGTTTGATGCTCACTCTTGTAGAGAGGTCAATGTAACTGCAGGTCAGGGGCGTAATACCCTTTTTATTGTTCCACCCACTTGTACCTCTGCTCCCTCTCTTGCAGTTTGTGTTACCGTGACCTCAATATCTCTTAAATGTCTTTTTAATTTGCTGTCTGTTTTATAATACAACATTCAAACAGCATACAGCGGGGTTGTTTCTTTTATGGCCAGGAGAGAAATTCACCATCTCCTTCTCTTCTTCTGTCCAGCCGATAGATTTCGAGCTGACTCGCTCCTTCATGCTGACGGTGGAGGCGGAGAATGAGGTCCCGCTGGCCCGAGGCATCCACCTGCCTCGTCAGTCATCGGCAACGGTCTCCGTGCGAATCCTGGACATCAATGAGAGTCCAGAGTTCAGCCCAAACCCCAAGTCCATCAAACTAGAGGAAGGTCTACCTGCCGGGTCTCTGCTCACCACCTTCACCGCGCAAGACCCCGATCGCTTCATGAGACAAACTGTCCGGTAAGAACCTCATCATGAGCTAGAGTATTAATTTTATGTACTGCTCAGTGTGTGTGTATGCGTTCATGCCACCAGTTTTAATCCTTTGATAAGAGTCTTTTGAAAACCCTTGAATGTCTCTATACCCTCTCTTCTGGTCATCTTTGAAATTAGCCTTGCATTCATTGGATGGAGTCATTTCTGAATTGCCACTGACATTGGCAGCGTTTCATTAATAGCCTAAATGTGTAACGTAACCTTCTTACCTCGTTAACCTTGTCATGAATGCCACCACATTTTATCCATTTGCGCAGTCTATATCTTCATATGGTAGAAATGCTGTAGAAATGAGAAGTGGCACACCTCTCTTCTGTTTGTCCTTCTGTTCACAAATCCCTGTCCTCATTTTTGACGGATCAATCTGAATTTTTTATCACCCAAGTGTAAAATTGACCACATTTTCATTAAATCCCTACAGAATTAACAGAAATTTCAATTTAAACTGGGAAGTCCCATTCAACTTATTTAGCTAATTACGCTTGTGTTGTGGTTGATGTGTGCCCTCTGCTGGGTTTAAACCATAACTACATAATATATGAGGTCCAGAGACATGACACACAAGCTAAAGGGCGAGTGACTCAAGTCGAGCAATTCTTAACGTAGAGATGACAGTTCTGTGAAGTGGCTTGCAGGTTAGCTAACACATCCACTCGGGTACTAAATACAACTGTGATTTAATATACTGCAAAATGTGATGTTTATGGTTTGAATCCAACTTTAAAGACCAGTATTTTAGTGAAGGTAAAGCTGGTGTCAGGTTTTCTATAACAGGTACCCAGTGTGGAGTGCCCCAAGGCTCAGTACTGGGCCCATTTCCATTTCTCGATTACATTACATTTCATGCATAGACACGATATCAATAATTCTCAGCATATATTTAGTGTTTATAAGATGGATGTCTCAGAACTGACGGTCCAATTGTGGGTCATGACAGTTACATGACAGTAACTCACTTTTTGTAAAAGTCTTTTGTTACTTTGGTCATTTACATTAAATCAGTTGTCAAATCCTGTTTCCAGCAGCACAGACATGTCTCCAAAAACCTATTGATGCATTGATCACCTCCAGATTACGCGACTGTAAATCACAACCTTTGTGTTGTGTGAACTCACAGCTACTGCTGAACACAAGACAGTGTGTCGTCGAGCGTCGGGTGCACAAGAATCCCAGGACTCTCAAAGTTGTGTGGTGTGAACTTGGCTTTAGAGAGTCTGAGGGACAGCAGCAGCAGGGGAGTGGAGACAAGACTGGCGAGAAAGTGCATCCACGACTATTTCAGACTGAAAAGAGAGTCAGTCAAGGATGAGAATAACTTGCTGGTGCATCAAAGGCTGCCATTCATTATGAATGAGACCTGGCTCTCCTGCCCGTGTGTCCCTCTCTGAGTTCAACTAAAAGCCCGCAGCTACACGACAGGGGAATGTTGAGAGAGGCTCAACTTTATGTCCTTGGACACAGTGCGAGCGGATGCCAGGCCGGAGCCAATAATGAACTTGATTCCAGCAGAAATCGAAGAACACAGTTGTTTACTTCTCCACTCCAGGAAGCAAGTCAACTTAAAGCTGATCAAGTGTGGTCTCGGCAACAGCCTTCAATTGCCTGGACAGGGAAAAACAACAAGGCGGAGACAAATTGCAGACGTTGCTGGTGTGACCGGCTGCAGATCTGTCAGAAAACTGTCTGTTTCTTTGGGGACCAGATAGAAATACTTTTCTTCTGTATGCGGGAGAGCGGGAGAGAGAGAGAGAGAGATTTTAAAATTGTATTTGCAGATAAATATGATCTGCATCCATTCAAATACCAAATTACATGGCCATTCATGTATACTGGGGTATGTTCTGTGCCAGATTCTCTCCTCTGCAGTTGTTTTCTTAGTTTTAGAAGGTACTACTAATGAGAAACAACCGTGGTGAAAATTAAGAGGAATGATTTCTGTTACGAGGCCAATTACACGGGGAAACTGGAACAGAAAGTCACTGTTTGGGGAGCTTTTTGTTCACAGCTGATTGGAGAAATGTGGCCATTAAGAACCAACCAAGAAATATTTTTTTTCAGTCATTTTCATTTTCAAAAGGTCTTTGTTTCTGTCCGCCCAAGACTAAAAGAGTCCTGGAGTTTTCAAAAACTGAGCTAACAGCATTTTCATGAAATCACATGGACAGTTTACATAATAACATGTAGCAGAATAAGAGGCTTGAAAAGTGCATAGAATGAGTGTCAGGTTACACTTGTGTAGTGTCCGTGGTTATTAAGCAACCGAAATCTTGTTGCTGCAGCTTCACTGAGGTAATTGCACCATGTAACTGAGAATAAAATCAAAACAAAGATTTCACGGCAATGCTTTTCCTGAGCGACAAATAGATTATTTATCAATTACTAACTTCAAATGTCAAATATTTTGATAACCTATTCAAGTCAGGGTTTTTTTCCAGCTTCTTATTAGACGTGAATATTTCCTGGTTTCTTTGCTCCTAAGAAATCATTAAAACTAAATAAGTCTTCTGAGAACATCATCACTTCCAGGTTTGGGAAACATTGATTTTCTGACATTTCCTGGACCAAACAAGTCCTCGATTAATCGAGAAAATGATGGTTAGTTGCAGGTTTCAGGAGTTTTGTTTGGATGATAGAACTTTTTTCAGAGTGGACAAAAATCAGTTATACCTCCTTCTTTGGTTCAAGTCTCAAAAGATGCACTAAAAGCACTTGATTTTTGTGTTGTTCATTAGCTTTTAGTGAAAATTATATCAGGGTTCCCACACCTTGGTTGACATCAAATTCAAGGACCCAATGTGCCGACACAGTTTAAGACTGGAGGGCAACTTGTCAGAGTGTCTTCGTCCATGATGGCGCTGCATCTGGACAAGTGATTGTCCTCGGGATCTTGGGTCAACGTCAGTGAACAGCCTCGAAGTCTGTCTGTCTGTCCACTTTTGAGTTCCAGCTCCTCACACATAAACACTTTGTGTTATTTTATGTTTCATTTTGTTGGTGCAATTGTTTCCTTTCTCACAAAAAAGGGACAATATGTTCCCTGTAACTCCATTTTCTGATTAAAAAAAGAAAAGAAAAGAAAAGCAGACAAGATGGCTGCAACAATTCTTTTTTTCATGTTATTCAAAGGAAAGGAAACTGCACTGAGCTAACAGCCCAACCACCAGCAGCCCCGGAGCACAGAGAGCCTGCAGGACTGCTGCTTTTTGTCCCCATCCTTCTTTCTCTCGCATCCCACTATTTGTTTCTAAATGTAGTGCTGAAGTCTTTGTAGCCTAGCAACAGCCAATGGTGGATGCACAGTGTTCACAAAACCAAGTGAGCGCGCGCACACACATGCTGGCACACAGAAAGCAAGTGTATTGTGACTATAGAGCGGGCCAGGAAGAGCCGCTTGGTCTCTGGATTTTTTCCTTTTTTTGTGGCTTTACATTCTGTCGTCGCCGCTGCTCTTGGACGTGTTCATAATTGTGACTCTCTTCTCCTGTTCGCTCCAATTCAAAATGCACAAAATCGATTAATAATCCCCATTCACGGGGTGCTTGGTGGTGGCGGCGTTTTCCAAGTTGTTTCTGTTTTGGAAACGTGACTTCTGTCACAGCAGAGCGGGCGACTGAGATAAATACACCAAGCACTTTTCATCAGCCAATTGCAGAGAGAATTGCCAAGCGTCAAAGACAATTCTAATTTTGTCTCTACAGACAAGTTTATGATGTGATATAATTCAATCTGTCTGGTAAAGGCAGAATCATTTCCAGCAAGAATAAATGACTGAGTGGTGAGTTGCCTCGTGAGAGTGCTCCCTATATCAACTCCCCAGTACGAGCTTGGCCTGTAGCCAGTGAAGCAGATAAAGAAGCCTCTCTGTGCTGCTGTCTCATGCTCTTTCTCTCTCTCTCCCCCCTTTTCTCTCTCTCTGTCTGGATTCAGGTACTCCAAGTTGTACGACCCTGCCAACTGGTTGGAGATTGACCCGGTTAACGGTCGGATTTCCACCATCGCCATCCTCGATCGAGAGTCTCCCTATGTCAAGAACAACCTGTACAACGTCACCTTCATGGCCTCAGACAGCGGTGAGACACGCAGTAACCCTGTTCCCCCTCAGACAGAGGTGGATTGTTTTCACTCTGTGCCTCAGTGGCTTTTGCACGACACCACAGAAGTGCTGGTTTACGATGGAGTCGATTAAGACGCTAAGAAACTAGGGCCCCGTTCAGACCTGCTAATAAGTAAAACATAAACGTTTTAGAAATCTTTAAAAAAAAAAAATTTATTTATTTGGCAAATAACTAAGTGAATTCACCTTTTAATACCCACATTTGTGCCAGCTCACTGGGCTTCTTCTCTGAGACGAGCACAACATTCAACCTCTAAAACTATTTTTTTTTTTTTTTTTAAATGACTATAACTTGACATCTTAATCGAGAAATAATGATGTTTCTGTTTTTTTTTGTAAAACAGTACATTTGAAAATGTAAGTATAATAATAATTATTATATTTTAGCATTAAAAATATCATTATGGTTGAAGAGCTTCTGCATACTGGTGTATTAACCAAATTATTTTGGTAATGACCAATGCAGCGTACCTTATTTCTATTTTCTAACTTGTTGTGATTTTCCACCATGTGGGACGAATAAAGAAATATCTTATCGTATCTTGACATCCGTCCTCAGTGATCGCATCACGCCAAGTATGGCTACGTCTGCATCAGGCATTATAACGCGTTTTGGATGTGTCTCCTGTGTGACCAGATCACGTCAGATCCTGTTCTCAAAGACACACAGACCTCTGCTCTGTTTGAGAGAACAAAACTAGATTTTTTTCAGACTGAACAGATCTGTCTGATGTTTGTCTGTTGGGAGAAGCCCGAGTGAGTCAAAGCAAATACTTACGCTGCTGTGACATGACATCAGATTTTACCCATGAGAGTAAAAAGAAACAGCGTGACCATCGGAAACCATTGTTGCAGTGGGTGCAAATAAATGAATGTATGGGAGCTGATTAGTGAAGGAAATAGGGGATTTGTAGCTGGCCAGATGAGAGGAGACGGCCTCCATCCTGAGTAGAGATTGTATTCATGCATATGTCTTAAAAACACTTTCAAATGTGGATTTTGTGATTGGATTTGAGGATGGCTTCAGGGCAGAAAGACGTGTACGTATCCTTATGGAAACAAAACTTTCCCCACATGATCCTTTTCTTTTTTTGTTCTCAAAAGCTTCATTGTTTCAACAAATGTCTTTTTACACACAAAACCCCTCCAAAACATGAAAAGTAAAAGACTGACTGAACCCAAATAAGCGGGAATCACACTTGCTTCTTAAAATATAGTAAGGGAACAAAAGGATTTATTTACAAAAGATCAAAAACTACAGGACACAAAATCAAGTCCCATCGAAAGAGCTCTGAGTCAGGAAACTGTAAAGAGGACAGGAAATGTAACAAAAGAACAAACACATAGCTGCACTGTCTGGTACGGCCGCGTATGAAGACCAGACACACTGGTGAGGAGCGATTGAAAAACCAGAGTATATGAAGCAGCAGGTGATGACAGGGTGATGGGTTGCAGGTGTGTGACTACATAAAGACAATTGCACAGCAAAACAGGAAACAGGAAGCTTAACAAAATAAGACACAGAACATGAAGAATCTCGAACACAAGAAGAAGAGCATGAAAGAGGAGGAGCTATGACAGATTCTATACATGAAAATGGAAAAGGTGTTTTTTTGCAATTTTCACTTTTTTCAATTCAATTGTATTTGTATAGCGCCGAATCACAACATACGTTATCTCAAGGCTCTGTACATAAACAACATTAAAGAGAGCAGAGAAACCCAACAGTTCACACAATGATCAAACACTGGAGGCAGCAGTGGAGAATAAAAAAAACTCCTTTTTAACAGAAGACAGAATCTCTGACAGAACCAGACTCAAAGATGTGCAGCAATGTGCCAAGACAGGTTGGGGTGAAAGGAAACATGGGGGACAGAGGAGAGAGAGCAGGAGCAGAAATACAACAGTTGTATCAAGTTATAAGTTTAGACAAAGACAGTGATGACGTGTTTATAGAACTACAATGTCATTTATATAAGCAGCTTTTCACTCTGGGACCCATCCTACCATCCATTTTCTATCCTTTTGCCCTTCACATGAGGGTCATTGCGGGGGACTGATATAGGGCTACAGGCGGGGAAGACTGTGGACAGGTCGACAATACTCTATTTTCCAAAATTAAGATTTTAAGGCTCCTAAAACACTGGTTTTATGTCGATAAGAAGCTGCTACCATACAAAGCTTTTGCAGATTCTCCTAAACTCATGTGCAGAGACGCTCAGGATCAGGTCTGACTCTTCAGTAGTTAAGTTTGAAGACACTTTATGTCCTCACTGCTGAGACACATCAGTCCCTCACACGACCGTCATACAAAGACAGAACAGTCATTCCCACCAGAGTCATTTCAGAGTCTCCAATCTAACTCCGTTCTGCATCATCTCTGGACTGAAATACCTGGAGAAAAGCAATATACTGTGTAATGTATAATGTAATGAGCAGAGGCATAAATTTGAGAGTGAAAATTGTCCCACAGCAACACGAGTGTTATATCACAGTGATGAGTTTAACAGAGTTGTGCTGCATGAGATACATGAGACACAGCAGCTGAAGAAAACAGGAGAGCTGCAACTTTTAATCCACCACGAAATTCATTCAGCTTCTTAAATGTGAGTATTTTCTGCTTTATTTGCTCCATGTGGATGAAGATAAATACAATGATCGTGTTCAGCTAGAAACTTGTCGGTTCTGTGAAATTAAATCCTTATTTTTAAGTCACTGAAACAACTCCCCGATTGATGGAATATTGACACTTTCTTGTTGCCTCAGTGTGGGGTTCACAAATGTCATGACTTTGATTATTCCACTTAAGGGAATATGGAAGACGTCTTCCTCTAAACAACAGGTTGCACTGTCCACCTTTTATTACATTACTATTCTCTAGTCCTGTAACTTCCTCGCTCTAATCTGTAATGGAGTTGGTTTCCTGTCCGTCCTGTGCGTGATTCCCAGAGTCGTCCCTCTCGCTGCGATCAGCTGCGCTGTGCTTTATGGCCGCAGAAAAGAGGATTCTTTGTTGAAAGTGGAAAATTGTTGAAGAAGAGGAATGTAGATTGAGTAGCGGCTCCGTCCGTCCGTCTGTCCATCGTCTCAGCCGTGCACTGTCTGCACACAGAGCAGCTCTGTGCTCGTCGGAGCACATGCACCGACACAGAGACTCACTGAGACACGAGGACAAACACGCACCCTCGCGCACGAGCCAGAGGTTGCGTGTTTCCCGCCGTATGTTGCGCCGACCGTTCCCCAGCTTAGTGGACTTTATATACAAGGATGTTTTTATTTAAACCGTATAGAAATATATTTAATTTCCATTTTTCTTTTGAAATTGCTGTGGAAAAATGTGCAGCTGTGAAGATTGGCGTTTCACAGTGTTGCTTACCCTCGTGTCTGCTGCATTCACTCATCAACTCAGAGGGATTTTAACTTAATACGCTCGCACATTCTGAAACTTTAACTCGCTTAAAGAATAAGGCCGGTGATTGTCTCTGTGTTCTCTTTGTCTTTTAATCCCCATGAAAGAAGAAAAAGAAACAGTCTAGAGTGAGTATTAGGACCAACATTTAATCGAGAGTAAAGTCATAATTATTATTCAAGCAAAATCTCACACAATCAGCTGTAACCTGTGATGAGGAAATAGAAGTTTTTGTGAAGGAAACCCAAGCACACGCAGCAAGAACATGCACATTCCACAAAAAAGGGTTTAACTAAGGCCACGCCCAGATGGAAACGGCATAAAAACGTAAACAATCTTTTTCTTACCTCTGTAAGCACGGCGCTTTCATACATATGCCAGGACTGTAAGTTTCTGGTCCCCTACAAACGCCTCTCCGACAAAAAAGTATACATATTCACTGAAACCCCACATTTGAGATCACTAAAACGCCCTGACCTGCTTGATGTGAGGCAACAATGCCAGCCACTGTATCACCGGGTGCCTTCATGATTTATCCATTTAATCCGAATGGTATCTATATGCATAATTATTGATAACGTTATTGATAACATTTTGTCATTAATTCATTTAAAGTTGCTTAGTCTTTAATCCGTGAGAACAAAAAAGGACATTTTTTGCTATTTATTACAGTTTTTAGCAGCTCGTTGGTGCTTTAGGGACAATCTGGGTCAGTAGGACGATGCATGTGTGTGTATGTGTGTGTGTGTGTGTGGTAATGTACAAAAACAACAACATATGACCCAGTGTGACAGTGTAGCTCTACTGTGTTTTTACTGTATGTGGATAAAAGTGGTTCAATATAATCATCATAATGGAGAGAATATGATCATAAATCACATGTAGTAATCAGCCAGTTGGGTGTTGGTCTTGCAGATGTGAAATCATGTGAAAAATAGACAAAAAATTCAAAATGAAATACATTAATCAACAGATAAACTCAATTAAATCACTTGGAATTAAAGAATGACGAATGAAGATCGCTCTGTTTTAATCGTCTGTTTGTAAAGTAAAGTGTGAACCATACATTTGATTTTATTATACTGTTATACTTATACATTGTTTATAGAAATCCAACCTCAACCCACTCAGAGTCACATTTACAAAAATGAATATACATATTTTCCGAAAAACATCCCCTCTCTCCTCCCTGAGACTACTGCACTTTTAAGAGTCAGGATAAAAGCAGGCGGGGAAAACACCATTATGTACAGTGCAATAAGTGTAATTTATTATTATTACTGCGACCACAAATGTCATCATTACTGGCTGTGTTTCAGCGGTATCAATATTAAATGATTCCCGAGTGCTGATCACAGGGAGGACGTGGCTGTTTTTCCATAGACCATCACAGCAGAACACACTGATTATTATTCACAGATCAAAAACAGCAGGTAAGAGGCAGCACATTGCTGATAAATACATGTTGCACTCTTCCTCTCCATTATCTTCCTGCTGCACACAAAAAGAAAGCAGAAACAGAGACTTTCTCTTCTAATGTTGCCTTCATTAATATTTTAGACCAGAAGGAGTTATTACAGAAGCAGGGGAAGTAACGAATTGCATTTATTTGCCTCATTGAGTCGTTAGAGTGTGTGTGTGAGTGTGTGTGTGTGTGTGTGTACTTTCACTTTGTTAAGTAGGTTTTAAAATGTTTCCTTTAAAGCTGCGGTGAGTAACTTCTTCCACTAAATCAGAGCGAGCCGAGAATCAGAGGCAAAGAAGAAAGTTATTTCTTCTGAACGCTTCACGGCAATTACAAATTCTAACGGCTGGAAGTAAAAACAGACATGAACTGAGCTGCAGTTCTGTGACTCACCCACACAGACACTTCTCGAGGCGGCTTCTTCACTGACTCTTCTTACTCCTCAGCAGTGATGGGAAAAACGGCATAAAAATAAAGGCCCTTATTTTTTTCTAATGTTGTCCAGAGAATTGTGAGGCAGTGTTTTCAAACTGGAAGTACAGACTTTACTTTTCCCTCATTGAGATAAAAGCCAAGAATGTATGAAATGTAACCAAACTATAATAAACATAGTCATGATAATATCTACATTAATGTATGAAACTTGATACATGTCTTGTCTCAAATTGTCTCACATCAAAATAGTGTGTCCATTTCACTCATTAAACATATTTAATATTCAGTTTTATTATAAATAATTCAATTATTAATAATAAGTGTCATTAAGGAAGGGCGAATCCTGATTCTTTGACATAGTATGTCAAAGGATTAGGTATTAGAATTGTTCCTATGTGAACATGTTTTAGTAAGTAAAGCAATAGTTACTTTCCCTGCTAACTAAATGTTACTAACTCAGTAACTTTTTGGGAGAGGTAAAATAATTATAACAATTTTTTATTTTTAAGTAATGTGCCCAACACTGCTCCTCAGTAGGGCTGCAAAACTCTCCAAACGTTCCATAGGAATTAAGAGGAATAAACTGGAAATGTTCACAAATTAGAAGGATGGGAACTTAAATATAGTTGTTATATTGTATATTGTCTCATAATCTTTGGCTAAAACAATTAGATTAGATGCAAATACAATCTCAAACTCAATCACAGCTCTTTTTTTTCCAGTGGCCAATCGTGGTACTGCAATAGGGGCTCAAAAAGCAATTTTCCCATAGACCACAATAGTAAAAGAGACGTCTGTTAAACTTTTCACACAGGACACCTCGAGACATAGATATAGGCTTGTAAAGATATTTATATTAAAACCTTTCTAAAGGCCCTTAAAAGGCCTGGTTTTAGTCCGACTAACACAATTAGCTGTTTTTTGTTTTTTATAACGTCATGAAAGAGTCGTGTGGAGCCGACAGACTTAATCATCATTGCGTGAAGTCATTTGACAATGGTTTGAATATAACAGACATTTGTTTTATTAAATCACAATGGAAAAACCACCGAACTCTGACATGACTTAACTTAGATTTATTCATGAATGAGCTCATGAATAAATCTAAGTTAAGTCATGTCAGAGTTCGGTGGATTTTCATTGTTATTTTGTGCTTTTGTTCCTGCGTCCGTGGAGCACCTGCTTGTTTTTTGGCTGATCTTTCTCTTTGTTTGTGTTTATCACTTACATTCTACAGCATAAAGTAAGACTTCAGTCAGGAGCAGCCTTTGTTGCAGCTGTCACACACGTGATGTAGGTTTCTCGGGCTTTTTATTCACACTCATTTGTTATCAGGAAGTCATGACTGTGGATTTTTCAGCCTTTTTCCCAGTAAACGTTGGTGTCGTCTTATCCCGTAGTGATCTCAGTAATGAACCGGCCTCTCCTGTATAGCGTCATGTTGATGTCGACTTTTTCCGTGCCATCAACCCCAGAGAATGAATCCATATATGTGTTGGTTCTGGAAGCTTATTCTGGTGTTTACACCACGTGCCTGTCCCCGGCCAAAATGCACTAATGATGTCGTATGATGTAATTTGCCATTTGCTTGTTGCATTAATAACTGTTACATTAATCAACCTAACTCTAATCCTCGGGGCATATTTTATTATGAGGTTCATTGTGGCGTGTAATGAGCAGCATTACCGAGGTTTTTAAACTTGTACTAATTTTCTTCTTTAGATTCGTGGAGTGAAAATAATTTGCACCATGAATGTGTTCTTCACCAAAGCCACTGGTGTCAAGGAAGGACTGACAGGAGAATAACAATTGGATTGTAGCAGGGGCATTTTTAACTTGTACAGCTTCCAAAAAGACACTTAAATTGGACTCTTTTTTTTTATTTGGTGCAATAAATGTGCCTTTAATATTAAACAAAATTGAATATTGTGGATGTTTCATATTCTCTGTGTGCAGGTGTCCCGCCTGCCAGTGGGACAGGCACCCTTCAGATGTATCTGCTGGACATTAATGACAACGCCCCTCATGTTTACCCACCTGAGGTGGAAATGTGTGAGAGGCCGAATCCCAACGGCATCAACATCACAGCCAGTGACGCCGACTTGACCCACAACGCCGGACCCTTCGCCTTCGAGCTCGCCAGTCGCCCATCAGACATACGCCGCAACTGGACGCTCAGTCGCCACAGCGGTCAGTGCAGAATAGTGTGTGTGTGTGTGTGTGTGAACTTTGAACTACCTAAGCAAAGCCCATAGGGCAGGGGTGTCAAACTCTGTGGCCAACCACGTCATTTATGTGGCTACGAGTGCTTAATTGATCTTAAAAAAAAAGTTGCCTTATAATTAATCTATGTTGCTTTAAATAGTGCATTGACTATAAACGACATTTTCACAATGCATGGCAATTATGTTATTATCCACGAAATGACGGCATCCCGCCATTAGATCGCAGTGTTTACATTAGTTTTTAATTACTACTACAAGTGAGATTAAGCAGATCTCGTAATCGCTGCAAACGAGCCGATCAAAATATCTCCTCACTGACACTCTCGTCAGCTGCGCTGTTTCAGGCCAAAACCACACCCCCAGAACGTGGACTGTGTTGTGATTGGCCAGCCAACGAGAGCTTTCCTACTGTCCTGTGATTGGCCAGGTACCTGGAAGTGACGTAATAGATAGGCCAGCTCTCAGATACACAGCTCCCCCTCTGGCACGTTGATGCTCTGCATCTCAGCAGCTACAACGAGAGTAGTTCTTCTTCTTCTGCGGTTGAATGTACGCAACCGGATGTGCCCGGACTAGTGCCCACACCAGGAGGCGCTACGGTGGTGAGAGGAGTGGTGAGGATTTCTGATGACGACATCAAACTACGGAAGTGCCGATCCGCTTCGCAGAGCCCAGGAAAACAATACAACACTATTTTCTCAGCAGTGGCTGAACTGTTTGTTCTGAAACTTTAGTGTTTCATAAACGAGGTAATGACGCAGATACACACACACAAACGCAGCGTTAATTGGAGCTTCCGGTCTATGTGGGCTTTAAATGTTCAGGAGGTAAAAGATTTATGAAAAATGGAAAGGCAAAATATGTTTGTGCTTTAAGAAAAAAAACGGTATTTCTTTTGAGGTATGAGGCGGTGAGTACAATCTACCTTTACACCACATACATATTTTTTTATTTTTTGGTCATTTATGTTTAGACAATATTTTAATCAGATATCATATCTTAAAAATTAGATCGAGCCCAAAATTTTTCAACTCGAGGTAATGTTTGAGCAAGCAGCAAAGTAGAACAACATTTTTAATTTTTAAATAATAAACTTATAACTACAAAATCTATTTATTTCAGAAATAATTTTAATACAAAACTATAGTCTTTGTTCCTACGGAAAAGCTAAAGTACAGATTTCTAATGGAAAGACAAAAACAAGCCAAATTAAAACAGGTTTTTTAATAAATTTTTGTTTTGGCCCGTGACCACTCCAAATGTATTAAGTGACAAAATCTTACCAAACAGGCAGCAAAAGACCAGCAGCTCCTGCGTCCTGGCAAACTAAAAACACTGATTTTCTCTATGGCAGGGGTGTCAAACTCAAATCCATCGCGGTCCAAGTTTAATGAGTCCGACAGAAGCATTTCAAACAGAAAACTCAAACAAATCACACATTTGAGCTTACTAATGGAGGCTGCAGTGGGTCAACAGTGGGTTTACAAAGCAACACACGGTCACATTTTAGTCAAAGGCGGTAGTTAAATGTTGTAGATGTTGCTTAGATATTGTAGACTTAAGCAGGCATAGGTTTCATACATGAGAATTTTGTTAAAATTGCTGAAAATCGTTTATCGTATTATCACTGAGAAGTGATAGTATTTTTACATACTGTCACTCAAAGTCACTGGAAGCTCATACATTAATAATTGCAGCCTTGTTAGCAGCTGCAGTGGTGACATTTCTACTCTTGCATTCTGATGAGATGATACACCTCATATTATGTTACTCTGTAATGCTCGGCGGATAAATTTAACCACAAAGGCATTTGAGATTGCAGCTTCATAAGCACATTTGCTAAGCTGTTCTGACTCAAGATACCATCAAATTTAATTTAATTGAAAACTTTATCGTCACCGCGTGGAATGCAATCGAAATTGAAATGAAATTTTCTTTGCAACGCCCCAATAAAATCATTATACATGCACACGCACTCATTCACACGCATCTATTTGTAATAAATAGCACATAAAATGTAATGTTCAGCGCTTCGGCATGAGAATATAAATGTGTGAATATAAAAATAATGCATACAATGTCCCAGAGTTAGTGCACATGGTAGATAGTGGTTTTGATAATTATGATGCAGAGGTGGGAAGCAGCAGGAAGGAGGTGTTTAATAGATTATGGGGCTTTTTTCAACCTATTTAGAATTATTAACTTAATTAGTGTTGGTATTCCAGCTTAACAAATAAATAACTAAAGTTGTAAAGAGGAAAATATGCAGGACTTTATCTTTTAGAATCTGCCGTTGTTATGTTTTTTGGCAAAGCACAAGGATCATTAGCAGACTTGAGCTTTCCTGTGTGTCTCCTAGTGAGTGACTGAGTGGAACAGTATGAATATGAAGCAGGATGACAGGTGAAGAACCACCACTGGGTTTTTTTAACACCCTTTCCGTCTTTATCCGTCACGATGTAGGCGAGTATGCTCAGCTTCGACTGAGGATCAGCTCCTTGGCCAGTGGGATCTACGAGATTCCAATCACCATCACAGACTCTGGCAACCTTCCCATGTCCAACACATCCTACCTGAGGGTCAAGGTTTGCCAGTGCGATCACCACGGAGACTGCGTGGACATGGAACGATTCATTGCCACAGGACTTGGCACTGGAGCCATCATTGCCATCCTCATCTGTATTATCAGCCTACTAGGTGAACCTCCACCCACCCACACACACACACACACACACACACACACACACACACACTCAGAGGTTCACGCAGTTGAATTCCAATCATTTTTTGACCGTCTAAACAAAACCTTGTCCCTCATCACAATTCAAATCTTAGCCCCACACTTAACCAGATGCTCAGAAATGAGATTCTGCCTCATTAGTTTTTGGTCCCTCTGAGGACGACTGATGCCAGAAAAAAAAAGTCCTAAAGAGCTAACGAATAAAAGTTCTCTCACACACAGGTTGGCACAGCTACCCTTGTTAGGACCATGCCATTACCAGTGACTGACTAGCCGTAACTATAACCTTATCACAATTCACATAAATCTAACCTTGTGGAGGATACTATACTATAAATGTGTACAACAGTGACCTTTAGAGTTTAAAATGGTTACTGCAATCCCAATTCAAAACACTGTAGTTGCTAAAGTTTCCAGAACAGGGAAACTGCAAAATGCTAGCTATTGTAGTCCAGCTAGCATTAGCACAACGCTACGTCATTGTCACCCAGCTGCTGGTGCAAACATTACGAGTGCACGATGCTACCTCATTTAGCCCAGCTAGCATTGTCTCCCAGCTGTGGGCAGGAACGTTGCAAGTGCACATGCTAGCTCATTTAGCCCCCCTAGCATTGTGACCCAGCTGCGTACAGGAAGGTTATGAGCGCACTGTTGTCCTTCTGTCCCTTCTATGTCCCGTCTGTGGCCCAGAAACATCAGCAACGTTTGGATTGATGATGCTAGCAGGGCTACGTGTGCTAGCTCACGTAGCCTACAGAGGTCCACTGTGAGCGCTGTCTCTTACACAGCATGTACGTGTGAATGCACAGTCATAATGAAATAATGGTGGACTGAGACTTAATGTAGCAGACAATAAGAGCATCAGCAAAAAAAAAAAAACTATGTGCAGAAAATTATGAGTGTTCAGTTGAGCTACCACCCCGACGTCGGTGTATCACATTTCTAAAACAGGAGCGAGCCATAAAGACGGTTGTCTCACTCATAAATGGTTTGGTCTGATGGATGTTTTTCCAAATCAAATCAACATGTTGATTAATTAGACAGTCAGAATCAAAGAGCACTGGCCAAAATGAATTTTTGAAAACAGACCCAGTGCTGCAGGCTCCAGTGAGCTCCGGCACTAACTTATCAGTGCAGCAAGTGACAGGCCCGATGATGAAGTCCAACAGTGGAAGCCAGAAGAGAAGAAACCACAGCCATGAGCTGCAGAGCAACGCTTTCTGCTCCCACACAGTGTAACGCACATGCAGTCAATTACTTCAAATAATTAAGTACCACTGAGTTTCAGAGAAGCATCATAGGAAACACTCCAGAGCTGCATGTTTCTTTCATGAGGGTTTTTTTTTTGTCAGTGCGTGAATTTTCAGGTCAGATTTTCTTGACTGTTGCTATGGCATCACCAAGTGAAGCGCCGCATCAAATTTTTAAAATCTGTCAAAAGTAAGAGATGTGTCTTTCCTGAGATAACTCCCAAAAGAAGATTTCACTTGAAGAGAGGTTTTGCAGTTTTGGCACGGTGTTATAGTGGTTATCACTATTGCCTCACAGCAAGAAGGTGCTGGGTTAGATGCTGTACATGCTCTCCCCGTGTCTGCGTGGGTTTCCTCCCACCATCAACACATGAATGAATGTTAGACACACTCGCTCAGGTTTGGTCCCCGGTGACGTCGCGGCTCTAATCAACTTTGCATCTGACCATTTTGGTTGTATAATAACAATGAAAATCTTTTCCTTCCATGATCATGTTTCACGTCTCCCAGAAAACTGGCTTATTTTAACACGAGAACAGAGTACTGAACAGGATTATATTGTTCTTTAATAAATCCCATAGCAAAGCAAATCATTTCTTTCATGTTCACCGCTTAAAATAATAAAGGTAATGTAATAAAAAGAAATCTAAAGGTTAAGGCAACCTTCCACTGAGTATATATCACACCGAGTGCCAATTATGTTGGGTTTCCAACCAACGTTGTAATAGTTCTGGATAAAATTAGTTTGTTTTAATTAGTTATTAGAGTGGGTTTTCAGTTTTTAATCTTTGAAAATGCTTAGTTTTAGTTGTAGTTTTTTGTAATGTGGAATATTTGCTAGGTTCAAGATGTAAAAGGGTCATAAAAAGTATTATGGGTCACAAAAAACCCAGAAAAAGATGCCATTTTAAAAAGTTTATCAGGACAGATGATGAACAACCATCCTTGAATCAAATATAACAGGTTGGATGCAGTTTGTGTGAAAGGTAAAACAAGATAATTAATAATAACAACAAGAATAATAATAAATAACCCTCATGAGACACATCACATGATGTTAGACAAAACCAACTCAAGCCAATTAACGACATAAGGAATGTTGTGTTTAACCTTGCACAGCCTTATGTCCAACACTGTAAACAAATACAAATTCAAAACTATTTATTATGAATGAATGAATGAAAATGCTGTCTGAAATAAAACCTTTCAAAAAATAAATACACTTCATATGAACCTTATGGATGAAACACATTTACAGGGACAAAAACCAAGCACATTTTCACTACAATTTTAGTTTGTTTTATAAACTTCTGTACTTTTCAGTGAACGAAAATGTTTTTTTTAGTTTTCGCTCAGACGCAGCGGCTGTGATCACCCTCCTCCATCTGACCTCGCAGCCGTGATTGAATAATAACAATAAAGATCTTTTTCCTTTCATGATAATGTAGCAGCTCAACAACATGAAAGAACTCAGTTCTGAACAGGATTATAGAGTTCTGTAATAAATCCCATCGCTAATAATCTTAGATTTATTTCATGTTCACCGCTTAAAATAATAAATGAAGGCAACCTTCCACTGTGTATATCACACACACACACACACAAGTGCCAATTCTGGTTGCTGCAGAGCAACAAGCAGTGACATACTTTTTTGGGTTTATTTTTTTTGCTTTCGGCTTCTCCCTCTCTCGGGGTCGCCTCAGCGGATGAGCCGCATATTTGATTTGGCAGATATTTTTACACCAGATGCCCTTTCCTGATGCAACCTGCCCATTTATCCAGGCTTGGGACCGCCGGGGTCAAATCAGAGTGTCCAGTCAACATTGGGGAGGATTGGGTTACCTTGCTCAGGGGTACCACAGCCCTTGACCTGGGCAGAAATTTAAACTGGCAACCCTCCAGTTACAACCCCTTCCACTCGGCCACATACGGTACATGTGAGAATTGCTTAGTTGGTGCTTTCCAAACTTTTCGAACGGGGGACCCACTTTTTAAAGACAGCAAACTTTTTCTGCGACCCATTTCCCCGATAGAAATCATGACGAGAGCAAATTTGTGCACACGTTTCTATTTTTACACCCATTTCTAAACACGTAGACACAAGCATATGTTTGACAAGTTAATCCAGAGTTAATTCATGCATTTTACTGAATAAATCACAATTTGGTGACCTAAAAATATCTTCCCTGACACATCTTTGGGACCCGACCCCCCCTACCATCTGTGGGAATGACTGACTTAGATGTTGCTCCGCAGCCACACAGGAGGAACACGCAGAGACGACTGCGGCTGTCAAAAAATACTGTGTGCAACTTTTTCCATCGTGAGTCGACAATGGACGTGCACAGTCATTTTAGAACAAAGCACTCAGCAGAAGGCGGGAGCTCCGCTCGCAGCCACAGAACAACAAACAACACTCTCGTCTTTCATTATTCATCAACTAGTTCCCACTTCCAGTCACTGACGATCAGCAGCTTTGCATGAAATGCCCATCGTTAACCGACGCTGGTAATCAGAAATGATGCAACACACCGACCATGGTGCATCAGCACCGTTTCATCACTCAGTCAGAGAGGAGTGAATGTATAAAACAAGACCTGACTGAGTGTGAGAGATGAAAAGCACAGTTTGCAAATCCACCAGCCCCTGATTCCCCATGTGAGATTTACAGGAGCTGTGAAGACTTTTCAGACAGATGTCTGTGCTCATCTTCTCTGTCCCACGTCTGCGTTCTGCAGTGCTGGTGCTGCTGTTTGTGATGTGGATGAAGAGGAGGGACAAGGAGCGTCAGGCCAAGCAGCTCCTCATCGACCCAGAGGACGACGTCCGGGACAACATCCTCAAATATGACGAGGAGGGAGGTGGAGAGGAAGACCAGGTACACACACACACACTCAATATATATGTTGTTCTCTGTGGTGGCTGTTTGCTGACCACAGGTTAACTTTTGATTAGATTTGTGCTTGTTTTTCAACTGATTTTATCTTCTACGGACGTGGTTCCCTTAGAAGATAAAGCCGTGGTACGCGAGCTTCCTCTGGCGGTACTATCAGAAATACTGTTCTAGTGTTTATACCAGGGTATGTGATCAGAGTGGAGCTGAGGAGTGTGTAGAACTTGTTATTAAATAATAGTAATTAGAGTCACCTTATCTCTCACTGCATCTTAATCTAATTTCACTATACCAGTGTGTGAAGTATGTATTGCCGCTACATGGTCCCGGCATGACTCGACTCGACTCGGCACGGCACGTACCTGCTCTATGCGTGATGTCATACGACTGTGGGCCACTGATTGGTCAGAGAGTGTCGTCACTGAAAGAGTCATGAGCGCGACGTCCGGCACAAGAATCAAAGCCAACAATGCCGAACTGTAGATTAAAGTTAAAAAGACTTTAAAAAATCCCTGAAAACGTGCGTTAATCTCCAACAAAGGAACATCGCGAGCCGCATCGCAACCCCTGCCTCTGTATTTCAGTTCAGTGACTGTGTCAGACAGACAAAAAACAACCGTGCTGTGCCGTGCTTGCTTGCATTTTCTCAAGCACATTTCCATGGTTACCGTCTCCTTTGTTGTCTCTTTTGACCAAAAGAATAGCAACACCATTAACTGGACTGCAAAGTGCTATGGTAAAAAAAAAGAAAGAAAAGAAAACAAGCAGCCTGTGGCGTCGGTGCATAAAAGAACTGAAAGGGAGGAGACGTGGAGTCACAGGTGGAACTGTGACATTGAAGGTATGAAGAAAACCTTCAGTTTCAAAGCTGGTGGAAGTTAAAGCTGCAGTGTGTAACTGCTGCCCTTGTTGTTTTTATGTTATTCTGACTCTGTTTGGTAACATTATTTATGTGCTGCATTTGAACACAGGCTCAAAATTGTCAAACCTGATTGAGGGAGCGTTTGTGCGTACACCAGCAGTGCAGCAGGCGGGTGGAGGCAAGATACCTCCTTGACCTCTATTATGTTTAACCACATCGGTAAGAACTCCTGATATATCAGCAGGTCGGATATTGGCAAAAAGTCCAGTATCGCGTATCTCCAGACAAGAAGTGAACACTTCTTTGTGTTCTCAGTCATGCTCTAACCCGGTTACACTATAAAAATGCCAAGCACGAGTCATTCTACCCACAGGCCCCTCTATACTGCACTGTATAATGGCATACGATCATATCATATAGCATATTATGTGACAAAGTGTGAGAATGTGCATCGAATATCTATATGAAAGCAGAGAGTTGAGAGACAGAGACAGAGCTCATGTCATCCATCAGCACCGCTCTCGTCACTAACTGTAGAACTACAGTTCATTCTTTTTCCTTCAAACGTCACAACGGAAAAACCACAACAAAAAGAAATTTAAAGGGACAGACAACGCCCAGTGGAATGATTAACTCATCTACGAATTAGTGAAAACAACATGTTTGTCTTTAATGGAGAATGGAGACGGGGTTTTTTTTCCTGCTGCCATTTTGCTTATTTAAGGAGAGGCAACATGGAGCTTCAGGGCAGAGAGAACCTGTGCAGAGACAAAGCTCACACGTTTCTGTGCTGATCTATGTGCCGGCAAAATGCTCGAACCTCAGGCCTAAATATCACACAGGTGCCACCGGGATTTATTGAACTCCCACTCGTGCCACTTTGTGACGCGGTCCAGTGTTGGCTGGTGCTGGTTGTACAGATGTTCCTGCAGAAGCCAGTTTATTTCAGCATTTCATGAAAGAGACATCCAGAAAAACACACATTTTTATGCAAATTATATCTGCACGGCCCAAAATAGGCAGGTGTGGTTGTCAGCCACAACTATCAGGAGGTAAGAAACAACTAATGGCCATTTTTACCATGTAAAAACAAAAATTATGTCATAAGGTTTTTTAACAAATAACATAATAACATTTTGCTGGTAATGTAATAAGTAAAATATGTCATAATTCATTCGGTTATTTGGTTTAAAAAAAAATCTTTTTGTTATATTCTCGCTCAGCGTTAGATGAAAAATCTAACAACTGGAGCCAATAATGTAATAATATATACGTATTTCTTTATTTTTTTCTGTTTCCTGGACAGAATAGTCATTCTCAAATTAGCTCTTACAACCATAATTAAGGAGAGAGCGTGCTGCATAGTACGTATCCTTGATGAATGAATGAATGTGATGAATATGATGGATCCACTCTCCCTTCTTTTGATGAGCAAACTGCACAGAAACTGCAAAACAAAAACCATCTTTTATTTCAAAGACATGCAGTTTTCAGCTGCAGTTATTACATTTTCAAAGGATTTTTTTAGTCGTAACTTATGACATTGTTGGCAAAATGAAAAACATGATTACGCTATTGGCAAGTTATTGCCTTACTGCCTTTATTACATTTAAAATGGCCAAAATGATGATGTTATTGGTTTGCCAAAGAAAAAGTTTCAAACACTTAACAAATGAATGTGAACTAGTTCATAATTAAAAAGTATGAATTGTCACAACACTAGTGCACTGTATATCATCATTTTAATGAGCACAAGCATTGGGTATCTGTTTCTAGACAGTATTTTATATATACATCATGAAATAGTATGACATACAGTATGTGTGGTAATGCAGCACAGGGTTAAATTGACTTAATCAGAGAAATGACAACTAATTACCTGCTAATGGGAAACATCAGTGCTCAAATAATCCAAAAACTAAAAACTTGTGAAGCATACGCATGATTAATACGCAGTAATGTGCACAAATAGTCTTTCACTAAACAGAAACCTTATGTACGTGAGGACAGACAAAATGTCTCTTCTGGGAATTCTAAATACAACAAAGACACATCATTTCCTTTTTGGCTGCCTGGTTATTGCAGGGCTCTTAGCTGCTCTTCAGTGGAGAGAGTTCTATTGGTTTGCCCATTATTGTGAACAAAGTCCAAGGTCAGTCCACAGCATGCTGCGATTGTGCTGAAAGCGGTCCTGCTTTAGTTCATTTCCATGGAGACCAGAGAGCATGAGAATGGTTGCTGAATGGTAACTGAAGTGACTCAGTACCAGTCAACATGAACTAATCGGAGGCCGTGACACTCACTTCCCCTCTGCTGATGTTTGTGTAAGTAAAGGTGAGACACAGTCTTTCTCAGTGCTGATGCTAATTAGATAGCTTAAGCGTCGGCTTCACTCCCCCCAGGACAGAGGCTGCAGGGGACATGGTTGCATCAGATCTCCGTTAGCTCGTATGAGTCATTGAAATTCTCACTACATCAACTGTTCAATACAGAGAGTAAGCACAGGGATGGTGACGGCTCTATTTACTTAAAGTGAATTGTTCCGTGTCCTGATAAAGACCAGTGCTTTCATCAATCAACGAGGTTCATTATGAGCGCGGCCGCCTTTTGTATTTCAGTATTTCACAGCCAGTGACATGCGGCGCACCTGACATTAGATAGAATACATTATTAGCAAACGTTAATAAACCTGCCTGTCACGTCGCAGAGTTCAAGCTGGCGATTAATTCTCCGCCTCAGACTTTAATTTAAAGCAGATTATCTCTGTGTTTGAAACTGGATTTGTGTCTCAGAACGCTGTGTCCATGTCTCGGCGTGTTATGATTTACAGCTTCATGACGACGAGTCCCAAAATTAGCACCTTTAATAAGACAAAATCATACATGTAATGCAGTAAATATATAAAACCAATAATTGTTTTTGTCACTGGAGTGATTACTGAAGTTGCCCTGAGGTGTTTATTTGCCTCCTAGAGTCACGCTTCACTTCAGTTATCATAATGCAAAACAACATTGTAGTATTTACCACTAATGAATGAGTGAAATTGTAAAAAAAATGAATGGCATGGAGTGTGGTGGTACAGCAGTGGATATTTCTGTATCACTTGTCAGACGGCAGCAGGGTGAACTGGCTGCTGTTTCACATTTGCTCAGTAAATTCTTGATGACATTCTGTTTTAATGACACACTGCAGACACTTCCTGTCCTGGCCCTGCGCACATTAACTTTGAGATGTTTCCAGTTTAAATTCATCTGATGGCTCCTCGGTAAAGTCATAGGAGAATAAGAAGAAGGAGAATGTAGCGTGAGAATTTAGCCTCCTAAAGTACAGTTATTTCAGAGTATTCGTTCCCAGGTTGGACATGTTGTCAAGAACCTCCTTAGGAAAACCTCAAACGGTTTCCTTTTCAGATTTGGCAGAAATGTTCCACATGGACTCATGGATGAACTGCTTAGATTTGGACATTCAACGGTCAAGATCAGAAGTCAAGTCAATTGTCATTTCTGAGTATTCTTTCCCAAGTTAGACATGTGACATGTGACAACAATCCATTCATCCAAATTTTAGGAACATGATATCTGAAGAACCTCTTGAGGGAAACCTTCCAACAGCTTAGTAATAAATTAAATAAATAAGAATTGGTCATCAAATTTTGAGATTGGTGTGACCTCACAAAACTTCTTTTGATAAAGGTTTCTTTTCAAATTTGGCACAAATGTTCCACATAGACTCATGGATGAACGGCTTAGATTTGATGGACAACATTTATTTGTCAAGATCAGAAGTTGAGTCATTTCTTAATACCCTTCCTCAGGTTGGAGATATTGTCCATTCATCCAAATTGTATGAACATGATATTTCAAGAATTCCTTAAGGATCCTTCCAACAGCTTGACTGTGTCAGTCTTGGTCATCAAATTTTGATGACCTCACAAAACTATTTTTTTTGGGTGTGTCAGCACTTTTCATAAAACTGCTTCAAGAGTTTCTTTTCAAGTTTGGCAGAAATGTTCTACATGACCTCAGGGATGAACTTTTCAGATTTGGATGGACAACATTCAGTGATCAAGATCAGAAGTCAAGTCATTCCTTAGTTTCCTTTCCCAGGTTGGACATATTAGATACAGTTTCCCTCTGACCCTGAGATTGATCACCAGCTCCGCCTCAATGTTTCTACTTTGATGCCTACCTTTGGATTGTCCGTCCATCCATTCAAATTTTGTGAACATGATATCACAAGAATCTCTTTCAAAGACTTAACAATGAACTCAGTCATCGAATGTTGAGGTTAGAGTGACCGCACACATCTTTTTTGTTGTGTTAGTTGGTTGTGATAAAAAATTGCCTTGAGAGAATTTTCTTTTTTCAAATTTGGCAGGAATGTTCCTCTTGGACTCAGGAATTCAGATATGAATGGAATAAGTTCAATGGTCAAAACCATGCAGTCCTTTAAAAAACCTATTGATTAGTGGAGTCATACAACTGCTGGGTGATGATTCTACAGTGTGTTTAGGCCTGGGTGTCAAAACAGTGGAGGACGGTGGAAATGTCATCCTCACTTTGTTCTAAATGCAATTTTGTAAAAATTGCAACAGTTTGGTTCTTGCTGCTTGGAAATGTTGCATCCCTCATACAGTTCTTCAAAATATAGCACTTAACACTATTTAATTTACACCTCTTCTTCTTGCACTGATGTAACTGCCATCAGCGAGTCTTGTCTTTGAGATGCTGGAGAACTTGCTTCTCAAAGCTTTTCATCAGAACGGAGGTGGAAGCCCCGGATAAATTGTTGTTGAGACCAGACCCTGCAGACTGGATTGGTACAGAGAGAATGGTCAGATGGTAACAATCGTGACACTGATCTCTCTGAAACATCAGTAATAACATCTGTCTTTAGAACCCATTGTTGGATGAATGTTCTGCATTTTCAACAGAATTCATCTCACGTCTGCTGTGGACACTGGCAGGTCTTCTGCTGAGGTTTTATTGAGGAGATTCAATCTAATATAAAGTGTGTTAAAGTTCATCACACATTGTTTGGGCAGTCGCTTTTTGGTCGCTCGCATGTGATGTTGCGGATCACCTGCCACATACCCTTAGACTTGCTGTTGTTGAAATCTCTCTCCAGTCCCAGTCAGCTTTCACTCTTGCTTTGCCAGTGTTGTGTGGTTTCTCATCACTTGAGTGGAAGGTGGCAAAGGTTTTTGGATTTCAATAGTGTGTCACTTGTCCAGGCCTTCCAGTTGGGTACAGACTTTGCTGGTCTTTGTGATGATGACATCATTGTACACGTATTATGTGAATTCCGTGGTTAGCAGTGTTTCCTGGGTGTCAAACCATAAATCTGAATTGATGTCACTGTAAAAGCCCCGTGTGAATGTGTGCTTTTGTGTCTTTAGGACTATGATCTGAGTCAGCTGCAGCAGCCCGATGCCCTGGAGCCAGAGTGTGTCAAAGTGGGGATCAGACGTCTGGATGAGAGGCCCCTCCATCATGACCACCAGTACCCGGTCCGCTCTGCTGCACCGCACCCAGGGGACATCGGAGACTTCATCCATGAGGTATGACAGCACACGCACACCAGACTCCGGAATTCACGTGTTTACTTTAAGCAACTTAAACTCATACTACATCATGTTTCTGTTCATTGTCAGCGCTTGTGTCTAAATCTGCAAGGGCGAGCGTTCAGAGATTAATTTCTGGTGAAGGACACGAACTTCTCGGCACACAGGAAGCGATGAATCAACATGAGTGAAACAGGAAGTGTTTGAGGGCAGTGTGAGAGCACTGTCTCCAGAAAAAGATTCGCCAATGTTAGATATTTTTGCTTTTCTGAACACTTTGGTTTAAAGCATCAAAGACGTGAGCAGGATGTGAGCAGTTTACCTCATCATCTTACAGGATTTAGGGATGTTGAAGTTCAGACGCTTCTTCAAACAGCTGCTGCTCATAGCTCACAGCAGAGCTGCCAGTATGGAGACCCATCCAATGTAACTTTCAAAGACTTTGAAGACTGCTACTTAAAACAGAATGCAGAACCTATATTTAAACAGGGAAGCTTACATTGGCATCATCACGAAGAGGATGCAACTTGAAAATGTTCTTCAGGTCTACGCTCAGTTGTACCATGCTCCGGTATAAAAGATTATCAGTATCACTGATGTAAAATGGATGAGTATGAGCGGTGTTTGCTGTCAGACAACCTCAGAGAGAGAGTAGCAGGCACATAAACACAGACAACAGTGCCGGGGTAGTTCTTAATGAGCTTTGCTAATGGTCAGGATTAGCCGGCCTCAGACGTGGCCACAGCTTGGATAACTAATTAGCGGTAAAACCATTGAGTTTAAGTAATCTCACAGACTGGCTGCAGAACATTCACACCTCCTGAAAGCCTTGGAAACTGCTCCATTTTCTTAATATATGCAAAGAAGCTGACATTTGTCGGGATTATTTGCTTTGACAGACAATGCGGTGGAATAGCTTTTCTAAACGTAAGTGTGGCACTGCTTTGCAGTCCCTGCAGATAGTTGGACCATGACTGGTAACACTCAATCAGGAGGATAATGTGCGTGACAGGGTGATTATTTCCAGAGTTCACTCTAAAGTGTACAAACTAAAAATACTGGTAGCGTTTCAGAAAGTTTCTAAATGTAGGCTTCATCCGCGTGACTAACGTGGTCGTCACCTCCATGAGCTGCAACTGTTATTGACATGAGTGTATTTTTCATTCACTGCTGATAAACAACTCGGAAGCAAATGTAAGTTACTGCATCATCACTTTTTAAAAGGTCTTTGTTTCTGCCTGTCCGCCCTGAAATGCAGCTCCTGAGTGTTCGAGCAGTGTCTCCGTTTTAGGGGACGTAAAGTGTGGATGACAGGTGTTAAAAGGATGTGTTGTTTTCAAGTAGGGGTGTGTGTGTGAGGCACTTGTGCAGAGTCAGTGTGTTACACGCAGTGGACAGCGCTGCCTGTTTGGAGAGGGAGACGATTTCTGCATTGTTTTGATTAGAACAAGGACAGCGCAAACAACGATCCAGCCACTGTAATGCACTAGTGTGCTCTTGGTGCCCGTCCCAAAGCGCGGATAAATAGAGAGTGTTGACGTAAAATCTATGCCAGATCAAAAATGCGGATATATCCACTGTGGCAGCCCCTAATCGGGAGCAAGTGAGGGAAAGAAAAAGACTGTGCTGTCACACACACACAACCCTGTTCTTTGGCACAGTGTTTTCACAACATATACCCCCACAGTTAAAGTGCTTGCAAAGCAAATGTAGAGTTTCTCCACTTCACGTGTTGTAGATGTTAGAAAAGAGTCTGAGAGCATGTGAAAAGAATTACAACTGTGGATTTAGTGTCTGAAATATGGCAAATAACGATGACACACCAGAGCAATAGTTAACATAACTCCTTAATTAAACACTGTAATGATATAAAAACCCCAATCTAGCTTTATCTGCAGTTTAGCTGTTCACTCGTGAGTTACTACACATGCTCCGACACTAACTGAGGTAGCTGAGATGTCTTTGTCCCGAAGAAACACACATAAGCTCTACCAGTTTATTTTGAAATGAAATTCCTAAAGATGAGGAAATGAAGTTGGAAAGAAGAGCTGACTCCTGCTGTGAGGCTGCAGTACCACTGATAGACTCAGAGGGAGACAGAGAGCCGCACTGTGTTTATGTATAGTATATTGTTAAAAATTTATCCAAAAAGGTTTTTTGAAGAGGACGTTGGATAATGGAGCGTTAACTTCAATAAGCTGCAAAGAAAAGCTGGTGTTCAGCTGCTTTGGTCCCCACTGAGATGTATGTCTTTACGTGTGTGTGTGTGTGTTTTCTGCATCCCCCAGTGTTTCAGAGCAGTAAATCGTGTTCCATTTCTCCCGTCTCCCTCTCCAGACAGGCGGCATATTGAACTGCGTCTTCTGTATGTGACACACAGCGACTCTGCAGAAGCACCTTAAACGACCTGAGCTCTGCCTTAAATGTAGCCGATGCAGACGAGTCCGTCTTTTGTCTCAGAGGTGAACAGTGTGTGTCTGAAGACGTCTTATTCTTTTTTAGCGTCTGCTTGCTCCTCCCTCCTGGAAGCCGTATTCACTCTCTCGTGGATGAACAGACAGATTTAATGAGACTGAAATCTTCTGTCAACAGTGCCGATAAGTGACATCGTGTCATGTCGTGCGTGTCGAATAATTGCTGTCAATGCGTGTTGCTCCCCGTGCGCTACCTGCTCCCAATATCCTGTGTGTGTGTGTGTGTGTGCCTTTTTGTTTGGGATGCGTATAAAGACATCTGCCAAGCACAGCTCTGAATAATGAGCAGGAGCTATCAGACATTGCAAGCCGATCTAGACAGCTTAATCCGGCAGACATGACAAGCCGCTGCTTCTCGCCCCTGCCTCTCCCTCTCGGCGTTAATTCTCTCCTCCCACCGAGTGTCGAAGTAGCAAGAACGTCTTCAGTCAGACGTGGCCCATAAAATGTTCACACGGCTTATCAGATTTACCGCTCTCATCTCAACACTTCCGAGCAAAATCACGCCCGTGTTCCGGACTGTTAGATAGGGGGCACGATTTTCTTTTTTTTCTGATGGTGAACTCGCGCTCAGTGCACAGCGTGAGCGAGCTCATGAAAAATGTGGACATGAAACATGTATGTGTGGGAGGTGTGTTTAAGTAAAGGCTTGCGCTGGGTAATCTGCTGAATCTCTCTTCCTAGAGATAGAGGCGGCATCTGTCAAACGTGACCCAAATCCTCCCCTCTTGTCCATTCCACCATAATCCCTCCTTTCCTCTTAACTCTCCGTGCACTCCCTACTGTCCATCTCCACAAACACAGACACACAAGTAGGTTTGCACAGCTATTCTTCTTAGGACACTGTGTTCACCCTTCCCCATAACTAACCTTAACCGAACCACAATTCAAATCCTAGCTCCAAACATCTTCTAACCAGAGGTTCTGCCTCACTAGGGCCAGGTTTTTGTCTCCTTGACTTCAGAGGACATTATTACGACTAACATTCATTTCCTGAGGACTGACTCTAACTCTAACTACTGGCCTAATCTGAACAATGCAACCTTTTGTTTACCTTAAATTGTAATAATTTCAATGGTGATGACTTGTCTTTGTCCTTATAATGTGACATAATGTAAACCAGGGATCAGCGAGTGAATGTAGTCGATTGAATATTTGGGCCAAAACATTGTATCTTCATCAGGCAAGAGTCGCCTTAAAAAGTCTTCAAAAACCCACATTCGTTGCCTTAAACTAACAATAATGTGGACGTTGTCTTTAATCAGCAGCTTTGTTACGAAGACAATTGCTGCAAGACACGTCCTTGTGCTGTTAATATTTACTGTGCAGCTTATTCTTTCAGCCTAACACGGGCAAGTAGTTATTTGACGGACATTTACTCCTCCAAACATGGCTGTCTCCATGACAACAGCAGTGTTTTTATGAAATTTCTATTGTTTTGTGAAGATAAGCAAATCATTTAAAATCAAATTTGTTAAATCATCTGCCGGCTCAGATACTGATGCTGGCGGGCCAGTTTTGGCCCATGGGCCACCAGTTGCTGGCCACGGGTGTAAACAGATTTAGGTCCCCACAACATGGGTAATACCTGGAACACACACACACACACATTCTTGTGTTGGATAATCTGGGGATTGCAAAAGCAGAGGCTGATTTATGATAAGCACGTTGACATTTGATGAATCTCACTTATCTATGAAGAGTTTTCCTCCTTTCAAATGTTTAGAAGAGTCAAAAATAAGAAGTAAAAACATAATGTGGGAGTCGGCTCATTAAAATTCCGCCAAACGTTAAAGAGGGAAGTTTTGCGATGTTAAGGGATTACAGCCGCTGCAGTGACGTCGTGTGAGCACGTCCGACTCCTGACCTGACGCCGACCTTTCTTCAGTAAACACATCACCGAGACGCCCTTAATACGACAGATACTGAGGTTGAGCCTGTTATTGCGTAACAAACACTGTCACTGTGATAAATGTAGAGTAGACTTTTTTGTAGCATATACCGACTCTGATTTTCTCATTAACTTTTTTTTTTAACATATCATGAGTTCAATAAAATTCAATAATTATTTATATTTAAAAAAGTGTGGCTGCGAGATCTACTGTTAGGAACCAGGTTTAAACCGGGACGGTGGCACTTTGTCAAGAAGCTAACACCTATGTTTTTCTAGCAAAGAGGTGTCAAACTGGAGGCCCGCGGGCCACAGGTGGCACATGACTTAATATCTTGTTATCATGAAAACATGGCCCACAACCTGCTCTTTCCTTTCAACACATTTGTGTAATAGAAATAATAAGTTTGGTGTTTTAATTACAGTTGTCCACGTTATTAATTTCTCTAGAAATAAATAAATTCAATTTGCATCATAAATGTGTGATTATAAAAAAAAAGAAAAACACTTTTACTTTGAAATTGCGTTATAATTTTAGTTTCACGCGCCTGCGCTGGCACATTGATTCAGATATGAACATTCTCACTCATATGACGTGGTCACATATTGGGTATTTATCTGATTTAGGAGCGTAATACTGCTGCAGAGTGCTGCAGAGCTAATTCAGATCTGACCTACATCAATCCCTTAAAAAATCAGGTATTGGTCACTTCAGCCTGGTAATCTGAACATAGTTTATAACAAATTACAAATAATACTAATAATTGTAATGTTAGTAACAGATTAGTGTGTTGTACTTCAGTCTCAAGGCACTGTGAGAGCAGTAGCATCACCGCAACAAACATGTTGATGTTTACAAAGTCGTTTTTAACGTTTCACAAACACAAAAACTGCCTGAAAACCAAAGCATGCTGAGAAGTGGAGCTGTTTGCAAACTGACTTTAGTTCATTTTAGATTTCGATTTCATGCCTTTGTATGAAAGCACGGCTCCGTTGCTGCGACACAACAACAGCTCCAACAAAGCCGCTGAATTGTTTTGTTTACTGTAGATTCATCATTTGAGCCGGTGTCGTGGGAGACATTGTGCCACAGACCTGCCTTCAGCCGCTGGGTTGATGAAATGTTTGCAGGGATTCTGTAATCCCACCGTACAACCACAGGTGAACCCAGTGTCTCAGCACTTCTAACTGACAGCACTTTCTTTCCTCTTCCTCTTCTTCTTCATGTCATTTGTGACAACGTACAGTTGTGATCCGTGACTTTAAGCTTTCAGGAGTAACAAGGAAAACACAAGCTGGGTCATGCAGGGGTCGCAGTGATGGAGCGGAGCTGAGATCAGCCATCAACCCGACATTAGTTCCTTTAATTTGAAAGCATTTGGCTGTAATGGGGAGGAACTACTTGCGCTCTATGGAGTATATTTACGATACAGTTTCCATAGAAACATTATTTTCACATTATTACTTTCACTGCAATACTGCAGTCTGGCTCTAGAGTCTTGTAACCTCCTCAACCTACAACTCTCGCCTCTTACTTCAGCCTGAGTGCGTGGGCTGCTGCTAAATCTCTGGAGCAGCGGTGATGCGGCGTCCATTTTAATGAGGTGAGAGCTGACGGCTCTTCTTAGCATACGTGTCGTATAATGCTCCGTGGGTTGGACATTTACTAATGCAATCTTATGCACTTCCTCAGGTTTTCTATCTGCCAGCAGTGCGCACACACACACACACACACACACACACACACTCTTTTGTGAGGTTTCTTTATTCGTAATATTACTCCTCTGCCTCAGCAGTGACTGATAAGTGAGCGCCAACAGTAGATTACCATGTCACGATCTAATCTTGAATCTATCGTAATGGAAGAGAAATATGGTTAAAATAAGAAATGTTATTTTGCAGTCATCTTGTTTTTCTCACGTTTCCATGTCAGGGGTTCGTGAAGGGACTTCCAAATCATCTGTGCGTGTTTAAATTAGAGGTCAACTCATTTTTAAAGGCTAATATAATAGCAATAGTTTGAAGCGTGGGGAAAAACAAACAAAACAGCCGATTAATTGGCTCGTCCCCACGGGAGAAAAGCAAATCAATGAATTGATGTGTAATTAAGTGTTTTTCATTTGCTGCATGTGGAGGAGTGGATTTATTCAACATATCCAACTTCAAACTAACTTTATTTTTAAGTACTTTTTTTTCGTACTCATTTTTAATCGTCAGGAGAAATTCTCATACATAGCGACTGAGCCACAGTTTGAGCTTCTATAAGCTTTAGTTTCACCGTCGCCATGTTTTCAAGCAACTTTGCATTCGAGCATTCTGGACTCGCCGTGTTTTCTTCTGGACAAATCTTTGAAAACAAAGATGCAGTGACGCAACAAGACCAGCAGCTGTGAACCAAAAGCTCTGCTGGCACCTGTTTCAGTTTCAGTATAACAGCAACCCTTGCTCTCGTTGTTTCTCATCAGTAGAACTCTCTGAAACAAATCCAACAAATGCCTAAAAGTGAATCTGCTTCCTGTGATGTAACCTTGTCTGGAAAGAGGTGGTCTCTCAAATGAAAACACCACAGTGTTTGCTCACCTTCCATTGTCTACGTTCTTTATCGTTTCAGGGCCTGAAGGCGGCCGACAACGACCCCACTGCTCCCCCGTACGACTCCCTGCTGGTGTTCGACTATGAAGGCAGTGGCTCCACCGCCGGTTCCCTCAGTTCCCTGCACTCCGCCTCCAGCTACGGAGACCAGGACTACGACTACCTCGGCGACTGGGGGCCTCGGTTCCGGAAGCTAGCCGACCTGTACGGAGGAGGGGATGATTAACACGTTCAACCCCCCGACCGACAAAAAAAAAAACACCCTCCCCACCCTGTGCTCTGCAGCTCAGGTGTGGGTGGGGTGGTGAAGATAAATGTAGGGTTTTGGATCAGCACTTGGGTATTAACCACAGGACAGCTTGTAAAGAGACTTGCTGCCTCTCGAAGGACAGTCGATGACACTTGGGACCATGTTGACTCCTGGCCTGGCAAGGCCCGTCAGCGAGGACACTTTCAAGCTAATTATCATTATCGTCTGAGCATTAGTTCCTGAGCTAAAACACGTGTGAGCAGCCAGAACGGAGCGCTCAGAGGGAACGTTGTCTCTGTGATGATGAAGAGCCACAACAGCCACGCTACAGACGCTCATTTACACTTGAATCTCACAGTACAGGAGCACTGGGGTCAAATGTGCCTTTTTGTACATTCTTTTGATTGTGTTCAGTCTTGAATTCTCTATGTTGCTTTAAAGCTCCTGCTGTTCCGCGACGGCACCTGGAGGAGCGTTTTTTTTCTTATTTTAGTTTTGGTTTTGCCATGATAACGAGTGCATGTGTGCGTTTGGGTCCCACTTCATTACCTGTGTGTGTGTGAGTGTGTATGAGAGTGTGTGAATCATTTCCACGGAGACACACTGGATGGACGCTCTATAGGGCAACGCCTACTATAAGACATAAGACATTTTGGATGATCTAACCAGCAAAAGAAAAACAAAATAGCTTTACTGTACAGCTCTGGGTGTAATAGCTTCTGTTTCCTGTCAAAAGAGTGACAGCTGCACGAACACACATATTCATGTATGATGAATTAATCAATCACAAAGCTGCAAGTAAAGTAAAAAGAAATGGATTTAAAGTGATCAATAATCCATTTACATCTGTATTAAAATGTCATTCAGATTGACCACATGATAGTTCAGGTGTCAACACGTCAAGAAAGTATCGATCGGTAAATGGTCTGTAATCTCTCAAAGAGCTTTACGCTGCTTTTTTAACAGCATTCACCCACACATTAATACAGCAGCACATTTCCAATCACACATCTGTCACACATGCCAGTGGCAATTTGAGATTAAAGGCCCAGTGTGTAAAATTTAGGTGAAATTGAAGTAATAATACTTTTTTTTGGTTGCCTTTAACTGTTATCATTTATCATTCATCTACAAAAGACATATATAGCTGCAACGGGAAACTTCACCAATAAATGTTGCAGTGTTGGCAACTTAGCGACTTTGTCAGTATATTTAGCGAGTATTCAGACCCAGCGAGTAAAAAAAAAAGCGACTAGCGACAAATGTAGCCACTTTTTCTGGTGTTATTGGAGACTTTTGGAGACCAGGTGGACCAGTCCTCCGCGTCCAGACTGCAAATGACGCGCACAACTTTCTTTGTCTAAAATAAATCAATGCAATGAAAAAAAAAGAGGCAAGAATCTACAGGAGAAAGTTAATCTAAACATATTTAGGGTGTTTTTCCTCACGTCTTGTCAATTCCAAGTAAAATGCTATGACTTCTAGCGACTGTTTTGACAGCCAACGGCTACTTTCTGTACTGAAAGTAGCTCCATTTTACAAACCGTACCTCTAAAAGCCTTCAACAGGGATACAACGGGATGTCGACTCAAACCCCGACTTTCCAAGTGAAAGATTAAATTCAATTTGTAGTTCAGTAAAAGAATAAAAAAGCTCCACCACTGAGCCACAGCTGCCTCCTGTGGAAGAAGAGTTAGCGACAGCTAGTAGCCATTAGCAAGTAAACACAGGAAGCAGCTCTCAAGATATTTACGACACATGTGGACGGAGTGAAGACGAGATGAGTTTAGAGGCGAGAAAACTGAGTATTACAGCTTCACCGTGGCTGCATTTGTTTTCTTCTTTGTCTGTTAAGTTTTTCAGGGCCTTACGTTAGCATGATGATAAGTTAGCTTTGTTGCGTCACAAAAAAGGGCACTGGTTTAAATTTATTTTCGCCCCCAAAACATGAAAATGAATGAATCTACACTTTGTCAACTAAAGCTGTTTCAAATGCAGGCCTTTGTGTGTGCAGTTGACGTGTTTCTTCTGTTCTTAGTAAAATCAAATTCAAAACAAAATCTGGTTAACATTAGGTGTAAATGGATTCAGAGATAGTTTCTAAAAACATACAAGTTAACAAATTCATCCCTGGAGTGACATTCTGGCCCCGTTCTCAGGTGTTTTCATTATATACTGTATATATAACGTACTCATTCAATGCCGTTCTTAGTGTTACAGCAAAACTCCAGCTGCGTCTGCGTTAACAAAGCCAAGATCAGACGTTTTCATTTTCTCTCTGCTCTCCCACACTCTTTATTATTCAATATCACACACAGGCCAACGCTTTGATTGAATTTATATAAAGGAAAGGAAACTGCATTTGAGATAGTTGAGGACATTTAGTGCCATAATGAATTCAAATAACTTTTCTAAATCACGCAGAAGTCATTATTTTGAGTGCGGTCAGAATATTGTGGTCGTGTCCTTGTGCTTTCATGAACGGAAAGTCATTCAACTTACTCGCTGAATGGCAAATTAAATAATCAAAGTGGTGATAAACACACGGCGATGAAATAAAACTTCTATTTGTGTGTTTGCGCGGACGAGAGGCAGAATAAACTGTAAGCAGCAACAATAAAAGGGGGTCAACAGCGAGACTTAATCAAACACAACTGAGGCAACAGCAACGCGAGGAGAAAACAGAGTGGCAAATGGAAACCGGCAGACACTGGTGCGGCTTCAGCAGACCCATGCTGTACAGAGATTATATTTACAGATGCATACGTTTATTTAATGAGCACAACAGAACATTAACAGAAAGTGAAGAAAATTTAGTGCTGCGGCTTAATGACCAGTTCAACACATCGTGTCTTCACTTAAGTTGTTTAAACTTCTAATTTTTCTCAGTGCACTAAAGCACTCGAGGCTCTTACAAGAATTTGGTTTTGAATCATGAGGAAATTCAGTCTTCACCTTCATCATTAATGAGAGAACAAGTTCTCGAGCTTTCAGTTTGTATGTGAGACGGAGTGAAGGCCAACGTCCTTCAAACCCCTCAAATACTGAATGTATAAAGAAGAGGCAGTATCCCCCTTTTAAAGTACCACTATTTGGGCCGTAAACAGTGTGAATCCAAACTTATCCTATAAGTCCTGCCTTTCTCTTGTAAGTCTTATAACTTTTACATGTAAATTCAAACCATTGTGAAATGAGGTTGGTGTTTGACTGAAAACGCAACAAAGCGTCCACGGAAAAGTTTCAGAAGTGAATTCTACTGCTCAAAAAAGGTGCCATTTAACAGTTTGACGGTGTAGACGCTTCTTGTCCCCGCCCATCCCTGCACTGCTGGTGTATACACACAAATGCTCCCTTAGTTACATCTGATTGCGTGTTCCATTTGTATTTGGAACTCGGAATTTCCAAGTTAAAACCAGACCAACGCTGCTAATTTTACCGCTATTAGCACTTTTGTCATGTTTGTATAAAAGTAAATCAGTTGACTTCTCAACTGGAGAACCTGGACCCAGTTCCAACTCCAGAAATTTGATGTAACGCAGTTCGACAAAGCTCGACAAAGCTTATTTTCAGATGAAGGACACATCACAGAAATAATACATCATTGTTTCTGTTCACAGAGACCAAACAGAAACAAAATAACAACAACAAATGTCACCTAAAGTTGCGCACTGCAGCTTTAAACGTGAACCGACTGTTTGGAGTCTGCCGTTTAAATATAGCACGTTTATGTGCGGTAACGTCGTCTCTGTCCATCATGCGCGCTCTGCTGTCGGACGTGCGAGACAATCAGACTGATTTTCTGACAGCGAACATGCTGCAGTCTTTTCAGGCCCTCACATTGACAGTCTGTGATAACAGCCGTTCTTGGCCAACAGATGAGTCAGACCCTGTTTGCTTCTCCTGCAGGGAAGATAAGATACTTATAAAAAACTTAAAAAAAGACAAACTTTTTTCACTCATGAAGAATTTAGTTTCTCTGTGGGAGTAAAAAACAATGCCAATAAAACAAAAACCGAGACGTTAAAATGACCTGGAGGAACGTGGCAGACAAACTATATTAATGTAATAAAGCCATAATGTAATAAGACAGTTGGGAGTTGGTAGTTTCTCCTTCACAGAGTATAAAAGTCTTTGTTCTCACTTATAATAAATGGTTTAACAGAGATAAAAACATCAACTCATAACACAATAAGCCAGTGACAAAGTTTTCCTGATCATTACAAACTTTTCTGTGCCTTTAAAATCAAACAGAAAATGACTAACATGCTCCTAGGAGAGGAAGATCTCAGTGTTATCACAGGTTTATATTAGACGCCGTTCACACCTGGGATTAACACCCATCCTGAGTTTAGGTCTGAATCAGCCAAAGTCCTTCAAAACCCGTGACACAATATGAACAGTGATTGTGATTGAACCCAGAGTTGTACAGAAAAGCTTCTTTTTTTTGCCGGTCTGGTTCTCCAACACTCGTGAGAAGACATGTACAGTAATGCTAGACCTTTGCTAGATACCTTCTGTTTTTGTTGTTTTTGTTTGTTTGTTTGTTTTGCTTTTATCACAATGTAACTTATGCAGCTGATTGCTGGTGACGGGAGTCAGCAGTCCTTGTTTTTGTAGCAAAGATACTTCTTGATACTGCTGTGGTGGATTAAATAAGGAAAAAAAGAAAAAAAGAAAAGGCAATGTTCCCTCTGTCTGCTGATGATTTGCCTTAGTGTTCTCTGGTACTCTCCAACTGAATACTCACTGTAAATGAAAAACATGTACAGATTGTAATTTCTCTCTCTCTCTCTCGCTCTCTCTCTCTTTCTCTCTCACTCTCTCTCGTTGTTCTTTTGGCTGTGTACTTGGAAAAATGACATGCTAATATCCTGAATCCTTGTATATGTGTACATGTAATTTGGATTTCAAAAATAAAAAGTTTTTGCATGTTTTTATCTTTTCATTATGGAAAAACTGTATTTTTTTTTTAAATCATTTGAACACACACACACACACACAGGTATGCTGCAATCCTGTCCTGTTAAAGCAGAACTATGCAGGATTGTCCCCCTAATTCAACAGCTTCAGAGTCATTGTGATTGTGAGTTAAATGTGTTGTTGTGGGGAGATTGGGGGGCTGTCTCCACTGCCCCCTACTGTCAATAAGTGGAAAACCAGCCTTCTAAGATCAGGGCTGGCGACCCGGTAGTCCTCAGAATCAGGACGTCTCGCAAAGTCTCGGGTCTCACGACAGCGACGGCGTTACTTTAGTTCATCATCATGAACTAAGAGACGGTGAATAAGAAGCAGAGAAAACCATCGTCACAGGGAGAGAGGAAGAGGAAACGACTGTGTGACCGAGCGAGGGGAGTAGGAGGAGTCACTTACAACAGTGACGATAACGTGGCAGGCGATTTTTGATTTTGATTTAAAGAATCACAGGACAATTCTTATTCATAAACACAAGAACAACAATATACTAAACTGTTTGGAATGATTCACTTTATTCTTTTGTTGTGTGTGCATGGACAGGGGTTTGTGTCAGAAATGAGCTTCTGCCTCATTTGGACCAGGTCTTGGTCTCCATGAGGACGTACTGGTCCTGACAAGGTCAGCGTTTATGCCAGAAAATAGAAGAACACACACACACACACACACACACAAACAAAGGCTGAGAAGAGATTTAAAGTAAAACACAGTAACTTGGTTCACATCCCAAAATATCCCCTTAAAGGTCACAGAGATAAAAGACTCAAAGTGTTGAAAGTGTATTACTTTCTCTGTCTTTCTCCTGCCACGCTGAGGCATTTTCAACAGGCTGTAATCACATTAACATTTTTACGTCATTAGAGCCTCTGCATCTGTCATGGATGAGTTGAGGAGACTCCGTGCGGAGCCGCAGAAAATGAGGAATAAATAACCGATTTCACTCCGACACAAATTAGCAAGGAAATGGACACGAGTAAAGAACAAGCGGAGGAACACAACAAAAAGATCTGACATCTGCTCAGCGGGAAAAACTTCAGCTTAAATACAAGAGAGTTAATGAGGGAATGCGGTGCAGGTGCAGCGATGGGCGGAGACTCACAGGTGGCAGGGAGGAAGGTGATTGGCGGAGAAGATCAATGGGAACAGGAGGCAGCTGAGGGGGCAAATGAAGGACAAAGGGCTGTTGCACAAAAGATAAAGGATTAGACTGGGATATCTCACTTTTCCTGACTAAATTTTGCCTGGAATTGGTGGCTGGAAAGCACGGCGGGCTCAGATAAATTAAGTTACCATGGAGATTTATCTCTACAGCTAGTGGACTACTGCCCAGGCTAAGAGCCAGGGCGATAATCCAGTTGTCAATATGATTGGGAAATAAATATGTTTTACTGTGATTCTGTAGATTAGATTAGGCTTTATTGATCCCATGAGTAAATTCACCAGTTACAGCAACAAAAGCACAAATAGAATAAGACAGAGTCTCCCGATGCTGGTCCTCGGGGACTTCTGTCCTGCATGTTTTAGATGTTTCCCCTACTTTAACACACCTGGGAGCAGGGAAACATCTAAAACATGCGGGACGGAAGTCCCCAAGGACCAGGCATACATGGGAGACACTGGAATAAGCAATAATAAAAAATATATATATACAGTATAAATACATGGAAATAGAATAAACTTTAAAAAATATTTTAAAAACAAGGTCGGAGACAAGAACATCTACAATATATAACCCTTCACTTTGGAAAGAGGCATGAAGAGGTGCTGTAAATATGTGGATCCATTTAATTGTCCCACATAAAACTTCTTTTTTATTATCAGTGATACTTATTGTTAATATTTTAATCAGGGAAAGGGAAAGTAAGGCCTCGGTTTTACTTTATGTTCCAGTTTTCCCTATAATGTGATCAGTGCAAGATTGTACCAGTGTGAGAATCAATCCCTGCTCAGGTGCACATGAGGGACGACTGAGTGAGATGAATTTCTGTGCATTGAATTCATTAATTTATTCGAGTGGAGACACTGCAAATTAAGGAACATCAAAATGTAAACTATGCCAGATGTACAGCTATTTGCTCATTTACACGTGTCGTCTCTATAGGCGGGTTTGACGGGATGAAACCAAATACACAAGTACAACAAGAGAACAAGAAGAGAAATGAAATAAAACCAACGACAACAGGAAGAGATAAGGGAGAACAGCATGGGCTTTGTTCCACTTAATAAAGACAGATGACTAACGATATAATGTGATGCAGCCAGGCAAACCAGGAAACAGGGACCATAAGTTTCAAAGTGCTTAAGGGACCCAAATGTTAAAGTGACTGTTGCTAAAGTGTTTATTTTATAGCACAAAGACTTTTAAAGAGTTAGGGAATAAATTGCCCATTGCCCCGATTTAAAATTGGAGTAGATAGTAGATAGAAAGTTTAGGAATTCACTGTTATTATATAAATGTACACTATTGTGGTCACAAATGAGGCTTGTACCGTACTTCACTGACCTACAGGAAATTTCGTCCACCAGAGCAAGCTTGCAAACCACTGATGGTTACAGTTTTAGTTTTTTGTAAATGCTGCTCACACAGCACAGGTCCGTGCCTCAGGTGCACCCTTGCACCCTTCGACACAGCAATAATACATAAGTCCTTATATTATAAAAAAATAAATACACTTCATATGAACCCAAAAGACTTAGGTATGAAATAAATATGCAATTTTAGTTTTGTCATATCGTTACTTTTTTGTTAACTATAATAACCTTGATGTCTGGTAGTTTTCATGCAGGTGAAAAGCATCATGGGAAATTTATAAGGGTCACTTATATTCAGTCTATAAAGGTCTGCGACATATTGCTTGAGTTTCATGAACTTAAAATTGACAGTGAACTGTGACGCCTTGAAACCAGCACTGCCGTTCACGTTTGCAGACGCTTTGCCTGCCAACATGGCAGCGTAAATAAAGTTCACAGTGAACCGTGACGCCTTGAAACCAGGACTGGTGCCGTTCATGTTTGCAGACACTTTGCCTGCCAACATGGCAGCGTAAACAAAGTTCAAAGTGAACCGTGACACCTTGAAACCAGCACTGGTGCCGTTCATGTTTGCAGACGCTTTGCCTGCCAACATGGCAGCGTAAACAAAGTTCACAGTGAATCGTGACGCCTTGAAACCAGCACTGGTGCCGTTCATGTTTGCAGACGCTTTGCCTGCCAACATGGCGGCGTAAACAAAGTTCACAGTAAACTCTGATGCCTTGAAACCAGCACTGGTGCCGTTCATGTTTGCAGACGCTTTGCCTGCCAACATGGCGGCGTAAACAAAGTTCACAGTAAACTCTGATGCCTTGAAACCAGCACTGGTGCCACTCACCTTTTGCAGACGCTTTGCCTGCCAACATGGCAGCGTAAATAAAGTTCACAGTGAACTCTGACGCCTTGAAACCAGCACTCGTGCCATTCATGTTTGCGGACGTATTGCCTGCCAACATGGCGGTGTAATTGTTGCAGGCGACTTTAAAAGGCAAAACTTAAGTCTGTCCTGCCTAAATTCTACCAACATGTAAGTAGATCATGTTTATACAAACAATAAACATGCATACAGAGCCATACAACTCCCACACCTAGGCCAGTCAGACCACCTCTCTCTGCTCCTCACCCCTGCATACACGCCTCTAAGAAGAAGCAAAATTCCAGTAACCAAAACTATCACAACCTGGCCTGAAGATGCGCTTCCTCAACTACAGCACTGTTTCCAGCACACTGACTGGAGTGTCTTCGAACATCAGGACCTGACTGTACACACAGAGGCTGTACTTTCCTACATCAAGTTCTGTATGGGGAATGTAACAGTGGAGAAACGTATCCGAGTGTTCCCCAATCAGAAGCCCTGGATGAACAGCCAGGTCAAGACACTCCTCAAAGACAGAAACACTGCCTTCAGGTCTGGAAACAGAGAACTCTATAACGCTGCAAGAGCTGACCTGAAGAGAGGAATCAGGAAAGCAAAAGCAGAGCACAGACAGAGGATTGAGAACCACCTCTCTAACAACAACCCCCGACAGGTGTGGCAGGGAATCCAGCAGATTACCAACTTCAGAGGACAGACCAATACAGGAGTGGACTCGAGCATCACACTAGCGGAGGAGCTAAACTCCTTCTTCGCACACAGACCCCTGCCCAACAGTCTGCAGCCACACCACCCCAGCCGAACCCAGCTCCCAGCCCCCAACCACTGACTGTGCAGGCACATGAAGTGGAACGGATGCTAAGCAGGGTGAACCCCAGGAAAGCTTCGGGACCGGACGGTGTTCCAGGGAAGGTGCTCAAGGCCTGCGCCGCAAAACTCTCGCAGGTCTTCACCACAATCTTCAACCTCTCCCTGACACAATCCATCATCCCAGCTTGCCTGAAATCGTCCACCATCATCCCAGTGAACCGTGACACCTTGAAACCAGCACTGGTGCCGTTCATGTTTGCAGACGCTTTGCCTGCCAACATGGCAGTGTAAACAAAGTTCACAGTGAATCGTGACGCCTTGAAACCAGCACTGGTGCCGTTCATGTTTGCAGACACTTTGCCTGCCAACATGGCGGCGTAAACAAAGTTCACAGTAAACTCTGATGCCTTGAAACCAGCACTGGTGCCGTTCATGTTTGCAGACACTTTGCCTGCCAACATGGCGGCGTAAACAAAGTTCACAGTAAACTCTGATGCCTTGAAACCAGCACTGGTGCCGTTCATGTTTGTGTACGTATTGCCTGCCAACATGGCGGTGTAAACAAAGTACCCAGTGAACCGTGACGCCTTGAAACCAGCACTGGTGCCGTTCATGTTTGCAGACGCTTTGCCTGCCAACATGGCGGCGTAAACAAAGTTCACAGTAAACTCTGATGCCTTGAAACCAGCACTGGTGCCACTCACCGTTTGCAGAGGCTTTGCCTGCCAACATGGTGGTGTAAACAAAATTCACAGTGAACGCTGACGCCTTGAAACCAGCACTGGTGCCGTTCATGTTTGCAGACGCTTTGCCTGCCAACATGGCGGCGTAAACAAAGTTCACAGTAAACTCTGATGCCTTGAAACCAGCACTGGTGCCACTCACCGTTTGCAGAGGCTTTGCCTGCCAACATGGTGGTGTAAACAAAATTCACAGTGAACGCTGACGCCTTGAAACCAGCACTGGTGCCGTTCATGTTTGCAGACGCTTTGCCTGCCAACATGGTGGTGTAAACAAGTTCACAGTGAACTCTGACGCCTTGAAACCAGCACTGGTGCCGTTTAACTTTTGCAGATACTTTTCCTGCCAACATGGCTGCGTAAACACAGTAAGTCACGTGACGCCTGGAGCTCTAATGAGCCCAGTCCCCACCATTATCACAGCTGTGTTTACCTGTTCTGCTATAAAAAACTATTTGTGCGCAGATGAGCACCACACAGTGAATTTGCAATTTAGACAACGTGGGAGTTGTACAGGGAAATAACAACATCAGTCTAAAACGTTTTCACTCGGTGCTGCTGTGTGTATGATAGTATTCAGTGTGTTACAGGAGACCACACAGGAGGAAGAAGAGTGTGCAGATTTAAAGCGGCTGCAAAGAAGCAAGACTCTACTGAGACTACATTAGAACTCACACACTGAATATCAATGCCGGGGACCTGTGACAGCCTTTAGTTTTCTCCCCTTTGTTATCACAAAATTGTGTGAACCCATTTATAATCTGCTCTGTGTTTCAACAGTGATAAAGGTGAATTCAATTTATTCTCTTGTCGTGGACTGTGGTCTTACCCAGCATGCACTGGGTGAGATGGACTGACCCGAGACTGCCTATAGGAATTTGTGTGAATGTGTGAATACAATGTGTGTTGTGATGATTTAGTCAGAAATATAAGGAACGATAAGCAAGTTGTGTTCTCAAACGCCCTGAAAACATGATTTAGTGAAGTAGATTCTTATTATGAATGATGTCATTATCAACATCTTCAGTGGTGTAGTCTTCGTCTATGGTTTTCAAACTGTGGTGTACGCAAGCTTCCTCTGGTGGTACTCTGTCATTGGATGATGATGAGAGAATAAATCTGCCTCCTGCGAAAAGTCTGTAGCTGACTTTACACCACTGTATTTTAATGTTGGTCATAATGGTGTTACATAGAGAGATCTTGGTACTTGTCGTAAAAAGTTTGAGAACCACAGCTGTAGATGGACAGAAATCACCAAATTATTCAAAATAAACACGATATCGAAGGCAGTTATTAAAAGGTTTTTGTTATAATAAATAGTTTATACATTATTTTAACTAAAAAAATACTGATTATACTTGCACTGCACTGCAGACATCAAATGCAGCCTGGAGAGACAGACGATTAGTATTGTTTATTAACTGGTGACTCAAGTTAAGCAATTTTTTAGGCGGATTATTTGTTATCATTTAACAGTTGTATTTTATCAGATGGAATTGTAATAAGCATTACATTCTGCACTTGATATGCACAAGTGGAATTCGATGCCTGTGGAGTTCCATTGCTCCGTCTTCTGGACTTGCTTTAAACACGTTTTGTGGCCGTGATCCTACTCTGCTGTCTCTCAGGATCTTCTCCCCGGCTGTTTTGGTATCCTGGGACACAACTATAAACCATCTCCCCTTGCTTATGAATGCAGCCAGTCTATATGTATGTCTATAGAATAGAACAGCACAGCTTCCTGCCAAGATGGCAATGTTTTGATACCGACTGTTGCATGAGTGGACTGTGTGATGCTTGGGCACATGAGACTGGGTAAAAAGAGCAGCAGGACGAGCGCAAGTGGACGCCAAACATTGAAAATCAAATTTAATGTATTGGTTTTACCCAAAGACACAATTCACAGCTTGCCTCAGTGGATTTCTTCATCTTCTGAACAAAAAATACAAAGAAAAAACCTCAAGAAGAGCCACAGAGGAGGGACAGTTCTTCCAGGATTGTCTGGTGCAATAGATGTCATGTACACATTAGTGTGCATAATGATAATAGGAGTGTAACAAAAATCCCTAAGGGCGTAGAAAGAAACCCACTGAACACTGTTCTTTTTTGCTTCATTGGACAAATAATACCCATGTCATTAAACAATGCCTCTTCGTCTCCTGGTCATGTGACCCGTCTATTCACAGGTGTCACACCAAGACCGAGGCACTGGTTTCATGAAAGAGTCACAAAGACCTCAGGGGAAATGTAGCTGTGTTTAAGAACCAGCGGTTGTTTTGAGAAACTCCCGCGAGTATTTGCCTTGGGCTATACTAGAGCTCAGGTATCCAACAACCAACAGTGACACACACTTACACTCAGTTCTCCTCACTCAAACCTGTGCATGTACTGTGGGATGTTGAATGTTGCAGTGGATATCACATCTAGAGGAGGCTGAAGATCCCGACCTCGACTGGATCTGGCATTTCTGCTTCAGGGGAGATTGTGACTTATGGGACCATACACACGAGATCACGTTATTCTTCTTGTGTACACAGCGTTACAGTGCAACATACAGGCCTGGCATTAATACTACACTGCTCATAGAGGTTCTTGCGGGGGGGGGGGGGGGGGGGGGTTGTGCATGAGAACATTTCCTGAAACAATGCTGTGTTTATGGAAACTATTTGAACAAGGATTAAGAAAAATATTGTTTATGGGAAGTTCTGTTGCCTCACAGCAAGAGGGTTGCTGGTTTGCGCAGTTTGCATGTTCTCCCTGTGTGTATGGGTGGGTTTTCTCCAGGTTCTCCATGTTCTCCAAGTAATTGGACACTCTAAATTGAGTTGAATGGTTGTTTGTCTCTGTGTGTGTTGACCCTGCAAGGGACTGGATTGCTGGGATTGGCACCAGCAGCCCCATGACCCTCATGTGGAGGACAAAGCAGAGACAATGGACGGATGGATGGAGATTCCGTTTCCTTGTTTGTTGAAGGGTTCAGGGGCCACACAGCAGACCAGTGGCTAGCAATGTTGCCTCACAGCAAGAAGGTCCAAGTCCATGAGGGCCTGTCTCTGCAGAGTTTGCATGTTCTCCTACATGTGCACATGGGTTTTCTCCATGCATGTCCTCCTACAGTCCAAAAACATGCAGATTAGGTTAATTGGACACTTAGTGGGTGAATGGTTGTTTGTCTCTGTGATGGACTGAAGATCTGTCCAGGATGGACCTCACTTTTTGCCCTTCGTCAGCTGGGATTGGCTCCAGCTCCCTGTGACCCTCATGTGGAGGATGAAGTGGTAGACAATGAATGAATTAATCATTAAATTAAGGGTTCAGATAAAAGTGGTGGAGAGGCACTGGAATGGGATTCATAGGAGACGCCACCTGTCTCACACAGACAGATTCCCACGTCTTCTTCCCAGCTCCTATCCTGATTCAGCAGACTTCTCCAACTCAGCAGAATCTATCTTGGTTGTTAAAAAAAATAAAAGCTCCAGCCCTTAGGCTCATTTTCATCTGCTGTCTTTTTATTATACTTTATTGTGTCATACATTTCCTCCGAGACATTTCATCACGACATTCTTTTAAAATCCTGACACATCTTTTTTTTACATTTTCATCCATCTCCCATGTGAAAGACAGCGTGTAAAGAACTTAACTACATACCAGAAATGCATAGATACAATTTACAGTGATACATTGATAACATAAAAGTTGGGAGGGTTTTTTTTAATAATACAAAGTATAATGGGTAAATAAATTAAAATAGCTTTGACATCTCCTAAGATTCATGTTCTCTAATTATTATAAATATATACTTAACTTAATTGGGACATGTCTTTTTTCTAGTGTCTCTAGCACTAACTTGGGAGGTTCAACTTTTTTTTTTTTTTTTTACACAGCATCTTATGATTTGCCCAAGAGCTATAATTATACACAATATCTATCATCTACTGTGTTCAGTCAGCTAAGGATAAGAATGATCACATGCCACTTATTTAAATTTGAGTTTGGTGCATCGCAAACACGTACAAAAAACAAACTGAACACACTCTGCCACAGTAAGGGTCTTCTGATAACCTGATACAAAAATCAAACAGAGTGCACACGGGTGACCTTGGGAAGAGGGAAAGTAATCAACTCTCTTTTCATCTTCCAGTGAAACATGGAGCTCAGTAAAAGCAGCTCAGCTGTGACTTCCAACACAACGCTTTACATCTCATTAATGGCCAAAAACAGCCTGTCTTAGTGGATAATTAAGTAAGGAAGGTCTCACAGTCTCTCGGCCTGCCAATGATTTTCAAAGACTCACGCTGGCTCGCTCTCCCTCATCTCATCTCCGGGAATAACAATGTGAAGTTTGCTGTGGACGCAGATATGCTAAACTGATCAGGGGCCAACTCTAATTCATATTTGGCTGATCTGTTGACGCACACACACGCACACACACGCAGGTTCACACAGCCATCCGTTCAAGGACTCTGCTTTGACTTCCATACATTTTGACAGAATAAATGAAGCGTTCTTCCTTAACCTCAACCATAACTACACTTTGAAACCACTCAAAAATTAGGTTCTGCCTCGTTAGGACCAGGATTTGGTCTCCTTGAGGACAACTGGTCCTGACAAGGTAACTGTTTATTGTTAACTGTTTATGTATATATATATATATATATATATATATATATATATATATATATATATATATATATATATATGTACATATGTACATATGTACATATACATATGTATGTATATGCATAGTAGTCATCATTGATTTGATTATTTACACCTGTGGTTTTCCAACTGTGAACTGTCAAAATGGCCGCCTTACAAAGGCCCCACTGAGGCTGTGGTCAGATCAGACATTTCAACTAAATGCTGACATGATTACGCTCATGTACTCACATCTTTAGGGATGGGTTTGTTGTTTAATAGAGCAATTACTAGCTAGGTAAACAGAATAAATGAAGAGATGACGTTTTCTTTGTTAATTAATTGCCTGTCATGGCTGAACAGCTAATAACTTTTTTTTTTTTTTTTTTTTTTTTTTAATTATCACACAATCAGCATCTGAAATTACAACCATCTCTATCTCCAAACACAAATAGGTTACCTGTAGTTTTTGCTTTTAAAAATGGGTTTGAAGTGCCATTAAATACCTATGGAAACTAATTTCACACTTGGTTACACACAAACCTTTAGAACAACAACGCAATAAACCACTTCTCAGATTAAGCAGTAGCTTTTAGAGAGTTACTGTATGTGTTCACGTGGCCTTGAATTATAAACTGGAAGTAGCCATATGTGTGAATTAATGTATGGACTTTGTGGCCTTGAGATCAAAGGTTTGTGGCCTCGAGACCTAATAGTTTGCAGCCTCAGTAACATAAGTTTGTGGCATTGATACAAGAAGTTTGTGGCCTCAATACCTTAAGTTTGCAGCCTCAATACAATAACTTTGTGGCCTCGAGACTCATAAGTTTGTAGCCTCAATACCATAAGTTTGTGGCCTTTATTCCATGAGTTTGTGGCCTCAATACCATAAGTTTGTGGCCTTTATTCCATGAGTTTGTGGCCTTTATTCCATGAGTTTGTGGCCTCAATACCATAAGTTTGCGGCCTCAATACCATAAGTTTGTGGCCTCAATACCATAAGTTTGTGGCCTTTATTCCATGAGTTTGTGGCCTTTATTCCATGAGTTTGTGGCCTCAATACCATAAGTTTGTGGCCTTTATTCCATGAGTTTGTGGCCTTTATTCCATGAGTTTGTGGCCTCAATACCATAAGTTTGCGGCCTCAATACCATAAGTTTGTGGCCTCAATACCATAAGTTTGTGGCCTTTATTCCATGAGTTTGTGGCCTTTATTCCATGAGTTTGTGGCCTCAATACCATAAGTTTGCGGCCTCAATACCATAAGTTTGTGGCCTCAATACCATAAGTTTGTGGCCTTTATTCCATGAGTTTGTAGCCTCAATACCAAAAATTTGTGGCCTCGATACCATCAGATTGAGGCCTCGATATCATAGGTATGTGACCTTGATATGATATCATGAAGTCTGATTGTACAAATACAGATGTCAAACCTGTTTGGGAGGAAACATGAGCAGTACTTTTGTGCGATGGATCCATGGAGTCAGTATAATTGACTTGTCCTTCTTTGTTTTCATTACTTTTCGAGAAGGATTATCTCATTATCTGATTGTGGATTTCGTCATCTGGCAGAGAATCTTCTAGAATACTGCCTGCGGCACGATTCCACAAAACGCCTCACTGTTATTGTATAGTCGTTGGCTCTTTGACCAGTTTGGACCTCAGGGTGGTGATATGAATATTTCTCAGACAGAAGAAGATGAGTCATGCAGTTAATGGTCTTAAAAATACAATTACAATCTATCTGTATTGAAAGTTAAATTTTAACATGAATGCAAGACATTTCAAACTTATTGGTATAAAAATCAACACAACCTTATGTGGTGAATTGAAAATACAAGTTAATTGGTTCATTAAGAGTTAATGAAATGTCAGTCAGTCATCATCTACCGCTTTATCCTCCACCAGAGGGTCGCGGGGGGTGCTGTGCCAATCTCAGCTACATCGGGCGATAGGCGGGGTACACCCTGGACAGTTCGCCAGTCCATCGCAGGTTAATGAAATGTAGTAAATTTAAAGGGAAATTGGAGTTTTTATTAAATTGAATTTCACTGTACGATGACTTGAGTGTATTAATTAACGTTGCGTTTGTGTGTGTATCTGCGTCAGTACCTCGTTTATGAAACCCTAAAGCTTCAGAACAAACAGTTCAGCCACTGCTGAGAAAATAGTGTTGTATTGTTTTCCTGGGCTCTGCGAAGCGGATCGGCACTTCCTTAATTTGATGTCGACATCAGAAATCCTCACCACTCCTCTCACCACCGTAGCGCCTCCTGGTGCGGGCCCTAGTCCGGGCACATCCGGTTGCGTACATTCAACCGCAGAAGAAGAAGAACTAGTCTCGTTGTAGCTGCTGAGATGCAGAGCATCCACCGTGCCAGAGGGGGAGCTGTGTATCTGAGAGCTGGCCTATCTATTACGTCATTTCCAGGTACCTGGCCAATCACAGGACAGTAGGAAAGCTCTCGTTGGCTGGCCGATCACAACACAGTCCACGTTCTGGGGGTGTGGTTTTGGTCTGAAACAGCGCGGCTGACGAGAGGGTCAGTGAGGAGATATTTTGATTGGCTCGTTTGCAGCGATTAGGAGGTTTTTAACCATGAAAACAAGTTAATATATGTAAGCAGACCTCAATAACTAACATATATGTGTGATACAAGCATTCTATGTCACCTTTAAATAGCAGAAGGAAACGAGGAGATGAGTTGCAGGTGAGGGGCTCAGAAGCTCCGCCCTCGCCGACCAGCCAGCCTCCTGAAACAAAAGCAGAACACACACTACACAGGAAACCAAGAACTTTAACAAAATAAAGGACAGGAACTGACCCCTGACAGAAAGTAAAGTGAGTTGAAGTATGCCACTCCCGCTGTATACACACAAACGCTCCCTCAGTCAGGTCTGATAGTTTTGCTTCACAGCAAACACATAAAGTGACATTGTTTTGGTCACTTCAGCTTTTGACAGTTTTACTTAAGTGTGACGAAATCGCTAATATGACAAAACAAGGGGGGATGTGATGCAGGAGATGTGCAGCCACAGTCAGTGTCATGCACATGGACACAAAACTGGACTGACGCCTTGTCCTCGTTCTCTGCCTGCTGGCATCAGTGCTCTCTCTCTCTCTCTCTCTCTCTCCTCTGGGATGCGATTTTGCTTTTCCGACTCTTGGAAGATTTGTTTGGACATGGCGCCACTGTCTCCGAGGCTGTGCAGCATCGTAATCTGCTTTGCATCGCGCCCAGCAAAGAGTGACAGGAAGGAGAGAGGGAGAGAGGGGGAGAGAGGGGGAGAGAGGGGGGGAGAGGGCAATCCAGGGACAGCTTTGCATCTATTTTCACAGGAGCGATAACAGGACTGTGGGGATTTATTGGAACCAGTTACCAAAAATCTTTATTTTCACTCACACATTCTAATCATCACCATGTCATTTGGAATGTGAGTAAGAAATAACGGTTTAAAGGTGCAGAGCGTCATTTTTGATTCATCTATTTATGTGAAAACAGGTTCAGTAGAGAAGGGCTATCAAACTCAAATGGCTTGGGGAGCCGGTGAGCACCAATGGTCCTTTTTTTTAACAGAAACATTTACATACAAATGCACTGCTTTATAAAAAAAAAATTATTTTCATTGTCACAATTATCATTTTTAAACGGAAATGTAACCAAGTCTAAGCCACGCAGGAGTGAAAAAATTAAAAGAAAAATGTCCTTTCCCTCCACATCTGGAGTCAAATAACACAATATGAGATGAGTGCATACAGCTGTCTGTCAACTCAATTCAATTTTATTTGTATAACACCAAGTCATAACATACATTATCTCAAGGCTCTGTACACAGACAACATCATGGAGAACAGAGAAACCCAACAGTTCACTCAATGAGCAAACACCAGAGGCATCAGTGGAGAGAGAAAAACTCCCTTTTAACAGAAGAAGAAATCTCTGACAGAACCAGACTCAATGATGTGCGGCAATGTGCCAAGACAGGTTGGAGTGAAAGGAAACATGGGGGATAGTAAGGGGGGAGAGAAAGGACAAGAGGGAGGTGAGGTAGAGACAGAAGAGAGAGCGCAGGAGCAGATGTACAACAACTGTATTACGTTATAAGTTTAGACTGGACAGTTCTGGTCAGTGATGACATGTTTATAGAACTACAGTTTCATTTATATAAGCAGCAGCAGAAATTGTTGATAAAAAATTATACTGATATCGACTTTTAATTAGAGCATAATAATAATGGTTATGATAATAATAATAATAATAATAATAATAACAATAATAGCCTCAAAACTGGATCTGGATCCTGCAACCTGCAAGATGAGGACACATATAATGAAGTCATATTCATAGCCAAAACCCAGGACTCCAACTCCTCCAGCTGAGCTTACAGGGGATGACATGTGACCTACGACGATGGCCATAAATAATACGTTATAATAACCAAAACTGTGGGCCGCACAACATCTCACCAAGGGCCGTGATTGGCCCGCGGGCCGTAGTTTGGACACTGCTGATCTGGACTGATCAGGAGAGGGCAAAAATAAGTCAGACTGTTTGGGGGGGGGGATGTGACAGTATTAGGGCCACACTGAGGAAAAAAAGTCAAATATTACAGCTTTTTTCTTGAAGGATTACGAATGAATTATTGTAGTATTACGACTTTATTACTTTTTATCAATATGGCCCTAAGACCCTGTATTAGAGGGTGTTGTTATAAGCTTGAAAATCATATCACAGTACTCCATCATGATATTGCACAAATGATATTCATGATATGGATATATGAATGATATTCACGATTTTCCAAATAATTAAAAATGAGTGAAAAGGGGGGGTTTGTTTGACATGGTACGACTCATTAGGGGTCACCACAGCAACGTCCATTTATGTCAGAAATATTACAATATATATGACAATAACTCAATTATTAAACAATTACTAAATTAATCGTCAACTATTTTGATAATCAATTCATCTGTTTGAAGCTTTCTTCATGATTAAAAACAGATTTCTGATTTTTTCCGCTTCTTAAATGGGAATATTTTCTTTGTTTCTTTTCTCCACATAACGAAGAAATCATTAAAAGACATTTGAGAACGTCATCATTTCCGGGGTTTGACAAACACTGATCAAGGTTTTGTGACATCTTATGGACCAAACGATTACTCGATTAATCGTGAAAATAATCGTGAGTTGCAGCTCTAGTCAGAACTCGGAGGTTAATGTTATGCCTGAGTTCCTTTGAATGACCGTTAACGCACAGAAAAGCTTCATACTGTAAATGAAGAGCCAGTTATTTTTACTTGTGAGAACTTTCTGAATGAGCGGAGAATGACCCCACGCTGAGCTCTGTGTGAACGTCTTCTTTAACGTGGGGATTTTTTTTTTAGATATTTAAAAGAAAGCCCTTGAAAGATAAAGGCAGACACATGACAGGCTGACCTGTCAGCTCCTTCATGCTTGGCTTCATTTAAGAAATGTTAAAGAAGAATTTCATCCTGGCACGACGTGAACACCCTGCTTCCCCCTTTTTTTTCCTCTCTTTTTTCTTAAACGTGAACGCTCTGACTGAAGGTGGAGCCGCTCGTCGGCGGCGTGAACTCTGACACGGAAGGTCACGACTCTGTCAGTTTAATTACACAATACAGCGGCGAGTACGGCAGCCATCTCCTCACTGTTTCTGTCTGCAGGAGCAGAACACAGAGTCTGCCTGAACCAAGGCCCTGACATTTACTAAATCCTCTCTCTCTCCCTCCTTATAAAACATGTGTGTGTGTGTGTGTGTGTGTGTGTGAGAAGCAAAGACTATTCTCCAGGCTAATGAAGGAGGGTGACAGGCTTTTAGCTTCTGGACTCCAGAGAGGCAGGAGGTAGAACACTATGACACTAATTGCAGGTATATAGTTACTGAGTGGACCAATCAGAGCTCATTATCTCTGGTTTGTGTGTGTGTGTGTGTGTGTGTGTCAAAAGTTTAGGAGGAGAAGGTTTTTAATAAGTAGGTCATTGTTTTACTAAACTCTAAAGGAAAAATGTCGTTGAGACAAAAAGAAGCAAATAATCTTTCACATTTAGTGTTGTGATAACGTAGTAAAGTAATCAATCAATTAAACCGACTAATGATCCGTCACTTTCTTAAAGATGGGGAAGAAAGGCGCTTTAATTAGATTGATAGATATCCATTTGTCCGTCGTCCTAATTAAAGCGCTTTCTTCCCGTCTTTCAGAAATTATGGATTATTAGAGAATGTTAAAATATCTGAGATAAAAAATGAATTTTAATTAAACGACGTCAAAGGACAGAGTGCTTTCTTTCTTTATTTCTTGCTAACTGCTGCGCAAGATCCAAGAAAAAAGGTAATGGTAATTCAAATGTTCACATTCTCTTTCTTTCAAATAAAAGACACCAGCGACCACCTCGTCCAACTGTGGAGATTTTTTAAACATTAAATTAGCAGGTTTACTACAGCTCAAATCCAATAAGCTGAAGAAGACGCCTGAAAGTCCTGATTGTTTTGCTGGTAGGTATTGTTTTCACGTGCCCTCGAGTATAAATCACGGCCAGATTCTTCCTTGGTGTCTGAAATGATATTTTCTTCCAACATTTGCTCATTTTTCAATCGAAACAAATCGAAAAGAAATTTAAACCTGGGCACAGTAGAAATGTCTTTGCCCCTTTAAACCAGCAGCACCTGAGTCTAATGACAGGTGACCTCAAATAACCCAGCATGACCCTGGGCCGGTTGTTGGGGGGAAAACTCACAAATAAAAATGAGACCCGGCTCCTACAGTGCCATTTTGGTCAACTTCAGAATCTCAGGCACTCATATATAAAGTATTTGAAAGCGATACTTGAGTAAAAGTACAAGTATCTTACCAGAAAATGACTTTGGAAGAAGTTAAAGTCACCTTTTAGAATATTACTTAAGTACTTAAAGTACCTGACATTTACTGTACTTAAGTATCAAAAGTAATTTTCTGAAATAAAATGTACTTAAGTATTAAGAGGTAAAAGTAAAAGTATTAAAACAAAGTGAGCAATTACAATTTGGAATGTGACATTTATTGTGGCTTCTTAACAACAAAAGCATAATAGGTACAGACGAAAAACTTCCAACAATAAGTAGAGTAATGAAGTATTTGTACATTACAAAGATTAACTTTGACCGCCATGGTGGACAAACAACCCGTTCACTCAAGAACAAGTTTTGGAGAATCCTCAAAGGTTTTGGTATTGTTGGTATTTTGGGAGCACGAGTCCAGAGTGAAACATCTCAAAACATCACCCTTGTGATTTCATGTATACAACCAAGTTGCATCTTTTGAGAAATGATGATGTCCCAGCTCCGCCTCTTTCACCTAATCCTTATCCTTGCTGGCTTTATGCGAATGTGCCACGTCTTCTCTTCTCCGTTTTTGTTGTATTTCTGTGGCAGTGTTACAGTGGACCCATCAGCTCCATATAACTCTCACTATAGCAGTGTTTAAATGTTGTGTTGCCCGGCAACAATCCCGCACTGCACACAGGAAGTCATTTGTTTCATGTCAAGACAGACGTGGGCAACAGCAACATGTGACGTGAGGTACGACTGAACACACGAAGCACAAAGAACCACCCATGAAAACTTTCCCATTCAAAGACCAAACAGAGGCAAAATAACAGAATAGCATCAACAACAACAACGAAATCATCAAAAGTTATGCACTGTTGCTTTAATACCCAGTTGGACTCATCAAGGACGCCAGATGAAACCGATTAGTTGAGTCAATTAAGGTCATAAAGGCCCAGATGATCGGCAGTTAATCGCAGATATTGTTCCTCAGACATTAATTCCTCAGAAACATATCTTTTCAAATGGTATAGTTGAGATTTCCTTGTCTCAAACAACACAATGCAGAGTTTTATCGATGGTCAGGGTTCATGCTGTAACTCCCACGGAAACTCTTTAACACTTTTCTCTTTTCACCCACAAAAGATGACTCTTTCTCTTCCTCTGTGTTTCTCTCGGGTTGACGGTTCCTTTACTTTCAATTAGCTTCCCATCTGTTTGCAGAACAAAGAAACAGAAGGAGGTGGGTGGGGGTTTCATTTGCAACAATGACAAGGAATCAGACGCGTCTGTGTTTCGGACATCAGTTTCGATACGTATTCGTGTATCTTGGCCAAAAACCTTGGACGAGAAACGGGTAATGATGCACAATTAAAGAATGGGAAGATGTTTTGGGGGATTTTCTGTTTTACTAAACTTGTGAAACTTCAGAGAAACAGAAAGATTGAGTTCAGTCATCAGAACAAGAACAAAACAACAGCAAAAAGACAAATGCAACGACAATATGCAAAACTAAATGATCCTTTTTACAATCATCACTCTAACAACACCAGACATAAATGCCACACAGAACTGTATTTTTAAACAATCTCCTTAAACTGTAAATCTTGTTTTTATGTGGTTTTCTGTAGCTGACTGCCTCGCCTCATGCCTAGTTGAGTCGTGTGCCAAAAACTTACCTATGGGCTGTAATTCAGGGGTTGACCAAAACAACCCATAGTTAGGTTTCAGTTGGAGAACTCGTGGGACTACGTGCAGAACAATGAGCGAGTAAAGTTACGCAAGAGAGCGCAAATGGCGACGTGATGCCTGGGAAATTGAAAATTCCAAGATTGACTTTGACCAAAGATCCCGAGGACAATCACTTGTCCACATGCAGTGCGTGCTGCAAATCAATAAAAGTGGACGCCATCATGGACAAAGACAAGCTCTTACAAGTTGTCCTCCAATCTTAAGCCGTGTCCGCACATTAGGTCCTTGAATTTCAGGGAATTGGTCCTTGAAGAGTCTTTGAATTTGATTTCAACTGAGGTGTGGGAACCATGTTAGGAGTAGACTAGAAGTGGGGCTCACAGCAGAGGAGAGTTCACCGTGTGTCCTCACCGAGCCCTTAAAGCTGCTTCCATAGTGGACTCACAGCAGACTGAGGCTGTGAAGAACACAGATCTGATGGGGAGCTGCCACAGTGAATTACAGATGTGCTCCTCTGCTGCAGATGGAAGATTGTCTGGCAGTTTTCTATTCACACCAGTCTTCGTCATCTCCCTCTCTTCCTCTCCCTCATCATCATCATCATCATCATCTCCTGCCTTGACTTCCTGTCAAACACAACACTTCACACAACTGACAGGTACTCGAGGAGGAGGAGGAGGAGGAGGAGAGTAGTTGATAAACTTGCTTCATTTGCATGTCGGCGAGCAGAGGAACCGTGTTAATGAGGCTGAGTGTTAAAGCTCTTGTCTGTGGAATCTTTTTTATCAGCACCTCTTCTTCTTTTCTTTTTTTTTCCCTTTCCCCCGAATGAATTTAATTGACGACATTGTGACAATGTGCTATAAGATTAAGACGATGTTATTAGCATAGCACACCCACATCTAAACTGTCACTGGTTGAAATCTGCACAGGAATGAAAAAAAAACAAAAAACACCACACAATATCTCTGGTTGATGCCAAACCAGCCAGCGTTCTGACACACACGCACAGCTCGGTAAAAAGTGACGTCACCGGTAGTGTGTCGGTAGCCACCTTGAGGCCGCAGAGCAGTGGTCTCAAACTCAAGTGACCTGGGGGCCACATAAGCTTCTAGTTTGGGGGAAATAGTGAGAAATAGACCAACTGTGTGTCAAAAAAGAGCTTAAAATTATATCATAATATAGCAATAATAGCATTTGTATTGATACGAAACAAGATATAGTTCACAATAAAAACAACATACCATATGTATATATATCTCTCTATATATATGTACATATATAAATATATATATATATACATACATATATATATATATATAGATAAATCTATAAATATCAAAAACAAAACTTTTCCAGGGGCCACATGTGGCCGTAGAGAGAGTGGTGAACTAACAATAACACACCAGATGTAGTGTTAGTCATGGGAAGGACCTGCGATGTCCGTTTAATAGAATAGAATATAGAATAGAATAGAAATAATTTATTCATCCCCAAGGGGAAATTGTTTTAACATAGCAGCAATACAAACAAATATTATAAACATAAAATGGAATGTAAACATAAAATGTAAAATGTGCAACAGTGGGGAAAAAAATGGTGCAATAATAAAGGAATGGCATAAAGGAGTGCAATGGCATACCGTGTGTCACGAAGAGAAAATGTGCATTGTGCAAATGAGCAGTGTTTTTTTTTTTGTTTTTGTTTTTGTTTGTTTTTATTACAGAGAGTTATTATAAGGCTTGATGGCTGATGGCAAGAATGATTTCCTGAATCTGTCCTTGTGACAGCGGAGCTGTCTGAATCTCTTGGAGAATGTGCTCTCCTGGGCCTGGAGGATGTGGTGGAGAGGATGATCGGGGTTATCCATGATGGAAAAAAGTTTATTTAGCATCCTCCTTTCCACCACCGTTTCTACGGTGTCCTGTTTGCAGCCGATGATGGAGCCGGCCTTCTTTATCAGTTTGTTGAGTTTGTTAGTTTCACCGGCTCCAATGCTGCTCCCCCAGCACACCACAGCAAAGAACAGTGCGCTGGCCACAACAGACTGGTAAAATAACTCCAACATCTCGCTGCATACATCAAAGGACCGCAGCCTCCTCAGAAAGAAGAGCCTGCTCATCCCCTTCCTGTACACAGCACTGGTGTTAGCCTTCCAATCCAGTCTATTGTTCAGCCTCACACCAAGGAATTTGTAATCCTCCACCATGTCAATGTCCTCCCCCAGTACCCTCAAAGGTTGTGGAGCTGTCCTCTTCCTCCTGTAGTCCACCACCATCTCCTTGGTCTTGGTCACGAACACGACTTTAAGGAAACTAACTCGGCAACGGAAGATCGTTTTGTGGTTTTTTTATTCGTGGAAGCAACTTCAATGAACCCTTGTAGCTGGGATAGTAGCGGTGAGGCGCCCCTGAAATGCAGTGTACGAGCATCCGGAGATGCCTGAAAGTGTGTTCCAGACATTTCCATTCAGGTGAGTGTTTTAAATGTTTTACCACTGGTCATGTTTCAGCACAAAAACATCAGGTGTCAAGAGTCCACTGTTTCTCCAGGATCTGTTAAGGCCCTGGTATACTTCCGAACGCAGACCCAGCGTGCACATCACGCCATTTGCATCATTAACACCTCCCACTTTCATGAGGCTCAACCAACGGACATAAAAATGCCTCCTTACACAGCTGAATAGACCGACAACCAATCAGAGCAATGATGTATGCAGAGCGTTCGCTAAAAAATTAAATATTACGACTGCAGACATGTTTGTCCAATAAAGTGATAAGAAATAATTATACTTTATGGTCATGAAGGTATTGCTACAACAACCTATACTCTGTAAACAGTATACTGCATATATCATCACTGTGGCACAGCCTCCTCTCTTCTGGCACAGAGGAAGAATCAGCCTGCGTTTTTACAGCCTAGCTTTCCTGCTTCAACAATCCCCAGTTTTTCAGCTTATTAGTTCACTAACTGTTTGTGGTGACCTCTGTAAATATGTGTTTTTTACTGCTCATTGATTTTTTTTGCACCCTACAGCACTTTGTAAAAAAGTGCTATATAAACAAGCCTGACTTACTTACTTTAGACAAACGTCAACGTTTTTAGGTGCAGGTCCAGAAAGGGCCCTAAAAGTCAACAATAAAATCCTCACAATCAATTCTTAAACTCGCTGAAGGCCAATGGAGTCAAGCTAAATTAGGAGTAATGCATTTCCTCTTAGTGTTGTTTTTTTTTGGGTACGATGTGGGGCTGCGGCACTTGGGACGAGCTGCAGTTTTACGGAGACAGTTGATTTAATGTGAATAGGGAGTTGGTGTGCGAGACAATTTCAAGGTTTCTCCTTAATGAGGATAATCTGATGTTGGAAAGTTTTCATAAAAGTGTGTAAAGACGTCACAAGCTGAAAACACACCAGTGTGTCCCCACGACAGCAGGAAAACACTCCACGTAAACACCATTAACTATGACCTATGTCACAGCCATAAAATAACCTTTGACCTGCTCTTGTTATTGACAGAATAGTAGGCGGAACTTGTTTGTTTACCATCTGTATCCAATGTTTTCCTGTGTGTCAGTCAGGTCATGTTAAAGCCTCATGCAAGCTTTTAGAAAGAGATTTTTAGTAAACTTAGTTCACTGCACGCCACGCTGTGTGACATGGATCTGATCAACTTTGGTGGGACATCGAGTTTGATGTATGTGACGACTGGATCGCAGGCCGCGACGTGCGTCGAGACCGTCCAGAGTAAAACGTCATCAGCAAGCGCCGCATCAGCGCGCGTCGCCCCTCTACCAACCATGAAGCTCCTCGAGCTCTCTTAGTGCTTTCAGACAGACACAGTTCTGGTTCTGGCTATGGCTCTGGTTCTGGTTCTGTTCTGGAGCCTCAGAGCCATGGTGCTTTCTGTCGAACCACCCCGAGTTCACACCCGTTTAAGAAGAACCAAAGTCGGAGGACGTTATTCCGCGTTACTCAGGCAGAAGTAAACACAACACCATAACTTTTTTCTCCATACTTCACATGACACGCCCACTGATGATGTCACAGTTTTCAAGGAATAACCTCCAGCGGAGAAGTTTTGGGAAGCGGCAACCGGAGCCATGACCGTGTGAAAGGGCTTTCTTTGTTCTGGAGTCATTTCATGCTGCATTTCTATTGGTTCTGTAGTGGACGTGAGTCGTTGCAGTCGTCAGACTGTGAGATGTATACATCCTAAATTTCTGATACTGTCAGAACAGGCAACGGCCGTCTGTAAACCTGTCGTACAGTACGACGTAAGTCCCACGTTCATGTTCATGGATCAAGTGATTCAAACAACGTGCATACAATGAGCAATGGGTTTTTACTGATATGAAAAATAAAACAGTAAAATGCTGTACCTGGTCTGAAGACAGAAGTCCTGCTTCAGAGTTTGTCGAATAATGCACGTGTTACCACAACAGTTGTAGGGAACAATACCATTTACCAACTGCAGGGGGACCCAGAGAGAAAAAAATTGGATCCAAGAGCAGGAGAAGTCATGGGAGAGCGCAGGTTTAGCAAAAATTAATTATGAAATTAACACAGGTTCAAAAAACAAAATGCATTCACAAGCAAAGTCGCCCAAAACTGAGGCAAAGGCGAACATTTACGACAGAAATCCAACAAAAAACAAGACAATCTGGCAGCGAAGGACAACACACAAACACGGATGCAAAATAAAACAGGGAGTTAAGTCCCTGAATAATACAGGACATAACGATGAGAGAAATCACCATATATACGACACTAATAAATGCAGGACAAAATCAGGACAATGAAAAGTCCAAACAATAGCTAAAAGCAATGTAATGGGAAAGAATCAAGGGTCCAGATTCAGGGCAGATGGGTAAAATTCATTTTATTTTCCTCTGTACCAATGTCAAACAGCACCATTTCATTTCCCAGGCTGTAAGATTGGTTTTGGGTTGAAAACCAGGTTGTTTTTTTTTCAAAAAGTTCACAATAACAGAGGAACTTATCAGCTGAGACATTTTGCTGACTGGCTGAACGAGATTATGGACTTATTTTGCTCGGCGCTGGCACAGACACGGCAGGTTCACTCTGCGGCGGTTTAAATAATGCAGAGAAAGGTCATCGTTTTGCAGGACAAAAACTCTTACGTCACACAACGGAAGACTGAGTCTTGTCTCCAGAAACTCAAATGCAGAACACGGAGACAACAGAGGGTTTTAAGGTATTTATTATTAATAACCTGTGAGGCGGCTGACAGTCTCAGTCCAGGAAATCGGAGCAGGTAACAGCTCAGATAAGGAGGTCAGGCAGGTGTACAAACACAAGTGAGTGTGCATGAGTGTGTGAGCTGCTGGCTGCGTTACGTCTGATACCAAAGTGACAAAACATTGTTTCCATTGTCAGATTATTGATTCCCCGCCTTTATATTAGCTTTTTTTCCGTCTTAAAATTAAAAAAAAAGAAGCACAAAAGCACAAGAAGGAAAAGGTGAAGACTGACAAAATAACAGACGCAAAAAGCAAACAAACTGAAATAGAGAACATTTTAATTGAAAAAACAAGACATTCAGATTTAAATAATTGAAGTTTTCCTCCCTGGAGTGCAAAATCAAATAAATGTCAGCATGAATAATTGCAAAGTACATGGCTGGACTCAAGAGCATGTAGTCTTCAATAAAGGTTGTAGAAAATATCGTGTTTTCGGGTGTTTTTCCACACAGACGCGTAGTGTAGGGAATCTAAGTAGTTGTTATGGTAACACGGGTTGAATCCTGGGAAAATCCCATCAGAACCAGTTTCCTGATTCTTGGGAAATTTAATGATAGGAAAGAGGGGAGTAAATTATCACTATTATTATTATTATTATTATTATTATTATTATTATTGTTATTATTATTATTATCTGTTTCATGTTTAGTGAACTGGGAATGAAGTTCGTATGGTGAGTGAGATTTCCTGGAGGTCAGTGAACGCACCTGGACAAGGCCTGTCAATCATCTGTGAGTCCTGCAATGAGCAGGAAATCAAGAGGAAACACCTGTGAAATGACCATTGAACAAACCTCATTTATAACATAAATAAAACAAGAGTAAGTTGGACTAAAACCAGAGCTTAAAATAGTTTTAGTAGAATTATTAAAACATGATATGTTAAATGAGCTCATTCATAAGCATATGAGAAAAGAAAAGTTTAAACCTGGATTTAAACTTCGTAAAACCCATGTCTATGAGGCCTAGTGGATATTCACTCACACACACACATTTATTGTATTCATATTATCGCTATTTCCATGAACAGTTTCCAGTATATACTGACACTTTTCCACTGCAGCGTCCCGGCACGACTCACCTCGCCTCGGCACCACACAACACGGCACGGCACGTGTTGTTTTTGCTTTTCCATTAGTGATAATACCTGGTACTGGTATTAGTACCTGCTCTGGCGAGTGTTGTCACTGGAAGAGTCACGAGTGCGACGTCCAACAACAAGAATCAAAGACAACAATGCCGAACTGTAGATTAGAGTTAAAAAGATTGAAAACATGCGTTCATCTCCAACATTTAGCAAAGGAAGTGTCTAAAATGTCAATATTTAACAGAGGAGTCTGGTGTATTTAGCGACAGCAGTGCTGAAAGCCGGCGATCGCGAGTCCAATAACAACCGGTTCAGTCGTATATTTCAGTTCATGAACGATTCTGGGAACAAATTCTTCTAAATCAACTCATTCTAATGATTCAGTTACACCAAAAACAACTGCTTTACAAGTCACTCGTTTGTGTCGCACATATAAAACAAAGCTGTGATGACTCCGCCCCCACTTTGAGGAAGAGCTATATTGTAATGGAAAAGCAACCAAACCGTGTAGAGTCGAGCCGTGCCGTGCCGTGCCGTGCTGGGGCAGAACCATGTCGTGGAAATGCAGCATATGGCTCTCTCTCAGAGTAAGAACCAGACTGCTTTGCCCTCACTCAGCTCTCAGCCCACTTTTTTGGCATTTTTCAAAATCATTTGACAGCGTTAACCTTCAGAAGAGAGGGTTCAGTTCGCCTTTAATAAAGTTATTGTACGTGTGTTTGATGAAATCTGCCCCTGCATGAGTGAAGTGACTCCCTGTCCCCGTCACTGTGACTGACAGCGACAGAGAGGACGTCTCGGAATTATTCTCTGGAACTCTGTCGGTTCTGGAGTGGAATGATAAGTCTGAGCTTTTAGCGGCAGCTGGATTTTTTTCTTTTTTCCTTTAGCCTCCCCTCTCAAACACAGCTTGACTGTGTCGTGTTGAGATTGAACTGTGAATAATTTATCTTGGGTAAAAAAAAAAAAAACAGTGAGGTCTTCGCCTCCAGTGAGCAGCTGTGGGGTTAAAGCCGCTCCCAGTGTGAGTCTCTTACTGCACTTTGAGACGGAGAGAGCAAAGAGAGCGTCTGCACGAGACGTCAGCATGACTCGCTCTCTGTGTCGTCTGTCCATGAACCGCTGTACCTCACACACCCTTCAGCTCCACCGTCTGTTTATCCACCTCTAACACGGGATTTAGACAAAGATCACCACTAATGATGTGTGATACCACTGACCGTGAATGTCTGGTTGTCCCTGTAAGACCAGGCTGAAGCTCAGAGGGCAGTCACAGCTCCCAATGCTGTTTTTAAAGACACATTTGCTTTTACCGCAACTTTTGTTTGTGTGTTTTACTAGTTTTGAGGGTGTTTTTCAAGTTTGTGTTGTTTTTTTGTTTGTTTTTAGGTCTTTTTTTACGGGCCTACTATGTACGTAGAGATTTGAGAGTGTACAGCACTTTGGTGCAACTCTGTTGTTGTTTTAAATGTCCTTTTTAAATAAAGTTGGATTGGATCAGATATCGGAAATATAATTCAAGCTGGTGTCTGCGATACTGTAGAAAAACTTAATGTGTGGTTCATGCCACAGCTTTGATAATTATCAAAATCATTTTTTATGTGTCTGTAATAGTTAATACATCGGTCTGTAAAAGCTCTTTAACCAAAATGGTTTTGATGCACCGTGATCATTTTTAATGCTTAACTATAATTATTATTGTTATCCATGAATTTTCCAATTTACTGTTTTACAAAAAAAAATAGTAAAGCACATTATTATGTGATTAAAGTGTCAAATTATAGTTATGTACTCACATTAGTGGTTGAAAGTTATGCTTGATTCATTTCTTGATTCAGCCCAGTGAGCTGGCTCAAATGAGGGTCTAAATAAAAAGGTTTAATTCAGTTTGCTATTTGCCAAATAAATACTCTGACAGAGTTGACGTTAAAATGGCTGGAAAACTACTTTAAAATTCCACTTTTTTAAAGCATTAACGTAAACAGAACTACATGAAATTACTCACAGTCAACGGATGTGACGAGTTGCTTAAGGCGAGGGTCCCATCATCCTGTCTACTTCGATCACATAACCTGGTTTATCCAGTAAAGAACAGTATTACTGATTTTCCTCCAAGTACCACCAGAGGACGCACTGGTGGCACACGTACCACAGTTTGAGAACCATGGGTCTAGTCTATATAATAGTGTAGACCAGTAGACCTCACATGGGCAACATAAGGTCCTGGGGCCACATCCTCAAGTCGACTCTTGCTGATTTGATTTTGTTCCAAAAAGGGGTTTTAGATGAGACGTGATGAGGAGACAACGCTGTGGATTTGATGATGAATGATTTCCTTAAAAACTTGTCGTCGTGGCCCGTCGCGTGCTTCATTTATGTCAGTGTGGCCTTCTTGGAAAAAAAAGTGTCGAGTGTGAGTACCACTGTACAGGCAGACACATCTCCCTCTGTCTCTGTGGACGATTAAAACAGAACGGAAAGAATTAAGTGCTTTAAAATGTCACAAAGAACCTGTAATTCAGGGGAAATAATGGCGATCATCACTCTCATCCTCCCCAGACTATATGTTAAAATGAAAAAAAGGGGACGGCAGGCGCCGTAAGTAATGAGGACATTTCCTTTAAATAACAGAATGAAGGCACACATATACTGTGCATAATAGGATATGTAAAACATTTGAGATGAGATGAGGAAAAATTAGCCTCATTTAGTCTGTAAAAGTGATGGAACTCTTCAGGAGGAAAGATTCCTCTTCTACAATCCATTTGGAAAAGAAGAGACAGGCGGAGACACGTGGACGGGGAGAGACGAGGAAACCTGTCATCACCGTGAAATGTGAAGAGACGTGGGGGGAAGAGGCTGCCTTTGTCACGCAGAATTAAAATGTAACCATTAAAAAGGCGTTTTGTTGTACATGTGAAGTCATTCTAAAAATAGAGTTCATCTTTTCATGTGGTCTGTCAGTTTGAGCCGCAATCACAGGCGTCACAGGGCTGAGAAGCACCCATGAAAATTATTCCAAAATAATGATCTTACTACACTTTTATTTTTATTTATTTGACTGTTTTTGAAAAACCACTCAAGTGCAGTTCTACACGGTGCCTGACACAAAACTTGTGTCTCATTATTTTAAAGGCTGTGAAGCCATGTTTGTTTTTTATATTATTATTTTTATTCTACAAAATGGACTAAATGTTACATTTTCTACTCAAATCCACACTGGATACGTCGTTAAAATGCTGTTTTCTTTTGATGTGAGAATCAAGAACAGGTTGAACCCCAAAAAAATGCATGACTCACTTGTAAAAAGTCTAAAATACCAGCAGTAGGCAGAGGTTTTCAAAACCAGAGGCAGAAATCATGGTTAAAAGGCAAGAGTATACATTTAAACACGCTAGAAATAATCCCATGAAAGAGAGACAAAGTGGAGTATTTGACACTCAGGACAAAGAGAGAAGGGCAGGTTTATATAAACTAGGTGTGGAATTAGACACAGGTGGAATAGATTAGGGCAGGTGCAGGTAATCAAAGAAGCGGGAAACACAGCAGGGCAGGAAGGAAATGAGATAAGATATGTCAATTTCAAAATAAAACAAATGTTAGAAAAGGTGGAATGCATGAGGGCAGGTGAAGGTAATCCAAGACGTGTGGAAAAAGCAGGAAGTAAAGACACCTGAAATGAGACAAGATAGAATAACAAAATAAAAGAGACATGGCCTTAAGTACAGAAACTTAACAAGACGGACCTGACACTTAAAAAAAAACACAACATAATTAACTGTATCGATGTCCTTTTAATTCAACTTTATACACTGTTACATTATTGTTTTTGTCAAAAATGATTGTTTGTAACCTCCTGTCTCCTAAATCTCTCACATTTACTATGACCTCTTGGCCAGATTTCTGCCTCAATGGGTTTAAATCAAGGTTAAATAAGTAAATCCACATTTATTTATTTATTTATTTAATTGCTGTGTCACTATGTTTCAGTTTGAGATCTTCTATGTCTGTCTTTATACACATCGACATTTTGACCGTGAGCCACTCCTCCACTCAACCACCTAATTGTTTCTAAGTTACAATAACTTTATCACTTTTGGTAGTGACGTAGTATTTTTGATATAATACGTTCAGTATATATGATCATTTGGATCATTTCCAGGTGGGTATTTTTCTGCCTTCCAAACAACCTATAATTAATTCCTATTTTGTTTCCCCATTTTCTACCAAAAATGTTTTTTTTTTACTTTAACACGTAAATGTTTTCTTCTAGTGCCACTCTGAGCCAGTATCACCACTTTAGAGGCATTTCATTGTGTTGTTTTTGCAATTGTCAGGCAAAATGTGGGGCAGGCGCGGCGGCAGCGGCGTATGATAGCGCTCTCAGCAGTGGAGCTGTGATGTGTGAGCAGTCAGCAGCACTGCACATTTCCACTTTACAGGCTCAGAAGACTCTGGCTCTGTTCACAGCGTTAACACTTATCTCCCCTGAGCAGGTGTGTGTGTGCGTGTGTGTATGTGTGTTTGTGGTGTGTGTGTGAGAGAGAGAGAGAGAGCAGGCATGGATTTATCAGACTTGTTTTTCTCAGCATTCACGTGTGTGTGTGTGTGAATCTCGTGCATATTGATGTGTGCTGTTACTAAACGATTGCTCTGTATTATGTACATTTTGTGCATCCGTGTGTTGATGTGAGGAATATTGTGTAAGTGTGAGTGTGAGGTTCATGAAAACTGTCATGAAAAGCAGTAACAGGGGGAGAAAGGGAGGTTGAAGGTGAGGGAGAACACCTTGAACATTGTGACAATGTGACTTTCCGGCTTTTTTCCCACACACACAGAAAGGTCAGCAGTAAAAAGCCGCGGCAGTTTCCCACAGTGAACAATGCAGAAACATCAACGTGATGTTGACGACAGCGTGGCTTCAATCCATCTCTACCAATGTTCTACCACTTTGTGCTCCACAGGAGGGTTGATGGTGCCAATCTCAGCCCACATAGGGCGAAAGGCGGCGTCACAGCCTGGACAGACCGCCAGTCCATCACAAGGACACATATAGAGACTAAAACCTCACACCTATGGTCAATTTAGAGTGTCCAATTTGCCTAATTCCCATATTGCATGTTGCAGAAACCAGACACACTGCGGCAGAAACGTTGTCAGGGACAGAAGGGTGAGGTGAGATCCAAGGTTCAGGGTTCAGGGTTCAGGCAGAGGCAGGCAGGTCAAGGACAGGCAGGGTTGTCAATCAAAAGTCAGTCTGGAAATAAACGCTGGAGAATCTTGCATGAGGGCTAAGAACACTCTGGCAAAGGAGCGAGTATATAAGGAGGGCTGATTGCAGCTGTGATCACAGGTGAGCAGTGTTGTTCTTGATGAGGAGGTGTGTCTTAGCAGGTAGAGTCAGGTGACCCGTTAACACGGCATCGTTTCAGGAAATGTCTCCAAGCTGATCCCACAAGTGTTCAGTGTGGGTTGAGGTCAGGACTGCAGGCAGGTCATTCCATCCTCCCCACTCCCAAAATCAAGAGGTACCCTCTGATAAACCTCACTCTGGTGGTGAGCGTTGGCATCTTGGAGAATTTTGGAGTTGCCAAACACGAGTCAATAGCAGAATAAGATGTAGACATGGAACATGGAATCCGATCTGGCTCAGACTGCGTTCTATCACATGGTAATTTCACGTTGGTTTTACGCTCAATCCACACGGTTAACGGTTAACAAAACGTCATTTGTTGTCTCGAAAAACACGCCATCGTTTCTCATAGTTCTGGAGGTCTGATAAACCTCGCTCTGTGGCGGTGAGCATTGTCATCTTGGAGGTTAGAGTTCGGCCCTAGACTGTGGAGATACAGATACTGGTTGCAGAATCTCATCTCGATATCTCTCTGAATTAAGAATAACATCCAATGACAACATGCCTTGTTTTTTTCCAGGCGTAATATTGGTACAACAAAGAAATAATCCACCAAACACAAATATACATATATACATATATATATATATAGAGAGAGAGAGAGAGAGATAGACAGACAGACAGACAGACAGACCGATAGATAGACAGATAGATAGATAGATCCAAAACAAACTTTAGCGATCTTTTAAAAAAAATCTGGAAGAGGATTCCACTCAGATGGAGCTTTATACTGAAAGGATCTTCACCCAATTTCCTTAGAAATTCTAGGATCAAAGAAGAAAATATACTGCATATGTCTTAAAGGATATGAGGAGCAGTATGGGATTGGAAATTGGTTTTATATAATTAAGAATAACTGGACCCAGTGAAACTGTCTTTAAATGTCTATTTTTCCTTCATAGAAAACTAAAATAATTGAACATAAAACATAGAGAACAATATTTTCTGAATGAAATGGATCACAAACATCTTTTTTTTTATATATATATATGATATTTTGAGATGGTTTGGGATCTGGTTTGGTCAATAATCCCTCAGGTTCAGGTCAGTTTCTGACAGAAAAATACAGACTGAGCAGCACTCTGTTGAAACATCAAAATACTACAATCCTCTTTTTCATGACATTGGTTTCATTGGGAGCAACAAAAAGGTTGGAATAACTAATCAACTACTTTCAAATGCACCAGTTTTTTCCACAATACAAATAAACTACGAAGTTGATGAGAAAAAAAGACAAATTAAACCAAAGCCAGTCTCAGTTGATCTCAATCCCACTTCCTCTCATTATTGCACACAGATCCACCACCATGGTGATTAAGTTAAATCAATGGTAGCGTGGTCTTAAATGAAAACTTAAGTTAAGTGAGTTCCTTCACTTGCTGCTGGCGAATAGTTAACAAACAAACAGGAGGAGAAACGATCAGCATCAAACAGCCAATGTTTTCTTCCCCAGAGCTCCGTCTCTCTTTTTAAAGTGACTGTAACAATCCAACATTTCTCACCAACATGTGACAGACTGGTGAACAACAAAGCAGGTGCAGCAGAGCACAGCAACAAAGGCAAACAGCAGCCTGGTCGCTCCCCGAGAAAGAAACTAACGCTGCTGCTGCTATTTCGCTTTCCTGCAAACATGTGGGGAACGTTCTGTGCAGACAAAAACAAGGTTTGATTTCAGCGTTTGGCCAAGATTCATGTTGTGTCTAAACCTAACCACAGTCATTAAACAGGAACTGATGAACATTATCATCCCTCTTTTCCTAAAATGAGTGGTTATAAGGCTGTTGTGACGATATACGCATGATCAAAGACAGGACTTGAAACATGGGAGACCACAGATACAACAGACAGAGTTCAGTCCAATTACTATTTCAGGCAAAATTTAGACGAGGGGATCTGAAATACATCACACAATAGGATGGCATCCATTATATCTTAGTATAAATTGCAAAAAGGAAAAGATATCATGTTCCAGAGTGACTGGACCCAAATAAAAGACAAAAATCTGTGTAGACAAATATCACTGTGCTTGAGGCAGATTTAAAAAAAGAGGTGGAACTGGATGTTGTCATGCTCTGTCGTCCATGTCATTTTATTGTGAAATTCCCTCTTATTTTGAAGTCTTTTTCGTCCCTTGTCTTTGTGCACTTTACTTTTCCCCTCTGTGATTACCCAACCCATTTCACCTGTCTTGTTCGTCGTCTCCCTAATTCCTCAGTGTATATAACCTCTCCCTCTGTCTGATCGTGAGTTTGTCTTCGTTTGTCGTCAGTGACATGTACCTAGCTGTTCTCTCACAATCCAGTGGGATTTATTCTGTGGATTGTTTGCACCTCTGTGCTTCAGTGGATTACTCTCTGTGTTTGCCTGTTTTTTTTTTGACTCTGTCTTAACCGTGGATCTCGCGCCGACGGCTCCCTGCCATCTATTTGAGGATCCTCTGGTTTTGTACCTTTGCCTCTGTTTTTACTGTAAAAATAAACTTCGTTTCTTACCACCGTTCTGCATCTAGGTCCAGTCCTGTGCATCACAGACGTGAAACTAAATACACAACATTAAGACCATTTATTCATTCATTCATTCATTCATTGAATTCAATTCAATTTAGCCAAATCACAACATATTATGTAAAGGCTCTGTACATAGACAACATTATAGAGAGCAGAGAAACAGTGACAATTTACAAAATGAGCAAAGCACTAGGCATCAGTGGAGAGAAAAAAAAACCCTCCCTTTTAACAGGAGAAGAAATCTCTGACAGAACCAGACTTAAACATGTGCGGCCATCTGCCTAGACAGGTTGGGGTGAAAGGAAAAACGGCAGACAGGAGTTCTGAATGAGTGATGGCGTGTTTATAGAACTACAATGTCATTTATACATTCATTCATTCGTCGTCTACCTCTTTATCCTCTACGTGAGGGTTGCTGGTGCCAGTCCCAGCTGACATAGGGCGAAAGGCGGGGCCAGCACACCCTGGACACCTCACCAGTCCATCACAGGGTCACATAGAGACAAACAACTATTCAACTTTCACACCTATCATGAACAGGAATGGACCCAAATGCAGAACGGTGGTAAGTAACAAAGTTTATTTAGAACTAGCACACAAAAAAAAGTCTGTAGCAAAAGCGGATCCTGAATTAGGCGACAAAAGCCGCTGGCGCAGGATCCACGTAACAAAGGGAACAGTCTGTAAAAGGCAAACAAAATAGGATCCACAAAGAGCACAAACGTGCCAAATAATCCACTGTACTTCACTGATGGGAAATCCACAAACCGGGAAGGCTCAGAAAAGTGTGATATACACTGGTGACGGACGAAGACACACTCACACAGACAAAGGAAGAGGGAGTGGTTATATACACTGAGGAATTAGGGAGACGACGAACAAGACACAGGTGAAGCGGGTTGGGTAATCACAGAGGGGAAAAGTAAAGTGCACACAGACAAGGGACGAAAAAGACTTCAAAATAAGAGGGAATTTCACAATAAGATGACATGGACGACGGAACACGACACCTAATCTCAATTTAGAGTGTCCAATGAACATTCGCAAACCTGAGAAAACCCACAAACACACAGGGAGAACATGCATACTCCATGCAAAAGGCCTTTTGTTCTGGGTATACTATGGTCTGTTACACCGGGTCTTTTAAGGTCTTTTTATTGTGTGTTTCTTTAAAGTTATTCCATTTTTATACTTGTACTGTATGGATGGTAGAACAGTTCATGCTCTGAATTCATAAGACTGAACAATGCATTGTTAAGGACAGAGCAGATGGAATGAAAGCGTGACTTAAGCCTTGACTGAAGAACGTCTCTGGTGTGCATAAAAGAAGGGTACAAAATTTGGAAAAACTCAAAACATATTAAAGTTACCCGGCTGTGTGAACATACTTTATATAATTTGAGAATTGAATAGAATGACCTTCCTTATTATTTTTCTTTTTGTTCATTTCAAAATGAACTTTTGACATGTTCAGTCGTTAGCTAGAGGCAACTGGACTTGTTTGAGTTAAGTTGAGGACGTTTCACCTCTCATTCAACAGTCCAGTCGCCTTCAGCTCACTAATGAAGAGGTTGTTACAACCTTTGACATATTTGCAGAAGCATACATTGGATTCTGGTGACTGGAAACTCCCGACCTGAACTTAAAACCCCTCCATCTGTTACGGCACATACTGTACAAGCACTGAAAATTAACTAAAAACGCATGACAGACTTAGTTAGAACTGCCAACTGGAGTCCCGAGGCTACATTTCCATTATTTTCTCCAGGACATCTCAGAGAGAGAAATTAGTAAAGTAGCTTTTTTTCCCACATCCCAACAATGAACTTCCTGGATTACAGTTTATTGTAGGGAATAATGGGATTTAGTACTCACTCCTAAAGCAATGAAAATTACTTTATTGAAAAAAAGTTCAAAAATTAAATATTAAAATCCAGTTTGAGGTCAAACTATACAGCCTAGAAGTTCATTTGAGCACTCTTTGGCTTCAGATCTATTTTACAAAATAAGTTAGTGATGTTGGGTTGTTTTGCTGTGAAAATGGAGGACAAGGTAAACCATCTTCTATTATTTCAGAGACTTCAGACAGTAATATCTTCCAAACATGCTCTTTTATTTATAAAAGATCTCCATCCTCCAAGGTTTCTCACTTTACAATTTCTAATCAAATTTTTAGAGAAGCAAATTATGAAATTACCTTTTCCCCCCACTTTATTGTAGGGAATAATGGGAATAAAATCCATAGCAGAAAAACAAGTACAAGACAAAAACATAAATAAGTAAAGAATACGAATAAAAGTGTGTAGCATTTATACTGATACGTATTAAAACATTTATGTAGGACTCAAACAAATATGTACAGTATATAATAATATGTAGTCGTGCCCACGCAGGATATATACATATTCCGTATTAATGTCAGTTTGAGTGCAGATACAGTAAAACCACCTTTACTCCACCCTGAATATAATACATCAATTAATAGAAATACATTTCTCCTGCATTTTCTTATTCCTATTCTCCAGAATCAGGAAAAATGACAAAAATCAAAAAAAGTCAAATCAGCCAAAAGAAAAAAGGCCAAATGTTTGAGCGAGTTTCGAGGTGCAGGTGTTGCTTAGACGCTCTCTGTTCTAGGGTATTCAAAGTGAAAAGAAGGAGTGGGAGGGTTTGGCAGAGGCGGAGGATGCAGAGGGGTCAGAGAACTGTACACAACGCACCGGTTTAAGAATTGGTCCAACGTTCAGGTCCATGAAAAAAGCAGGAGGACTGCTGCCCACTGCCAAAGTAAGTGTGTCCAGAGTGGGCCGAGGGGTCGAGGGTCGACTCACACAGTCTGAACAGAGAGTAAAAAATCTCTTCTCATGTGGGAACTCAAACCATTCACAGTGAAGTGAAGGTTTCTTCTTGTGGTTCCACACTGACTTAATATTCCGACTGTATTTAAACAGCACAGTAAAGAGACAATGAGACGTTCAACTTTGCTGCTATTTCCGTTTGGAACGATCCACAAAAAGAGCTGAACCTTTAAGATTTGGCTTCACAGAGCTTTGTCATTCTGTATTTAGTTTTTCTTCTGGATGAAGATTTAAAATATCTTGTCTCTGTAAATTGAGCTGTAACCCTGTTGAATGTGCTGGTGCCAGTGATTACTAAAAGAAATTTTAAATTATTTTTATTGAAGCAAAAACCTCAAGGGGGTTACGGGTCAAATTTTAAAAGGTGTGAGGAGTTAGGGTTGTCAATATGTGTATCCAAAAATATGTACTTGAACATTAAAATCCAGTTTGAGGTCAAAATATACAGCCTAGAAGTTCATATGAGCACTGTATTTTACAAAATAAGTTAGTGATATTAGGTTGTTTTTCCATTATTGCAGAGACCTCAGCTTCTGACTGTTTGTGACAGTAATGTCTTCCAAACATGCTCTTTTATTTATAAAAAATCTCCATCCTCTTAGTTTTCTCACTTTTCAATTTCTAATCAAAAAATTTTCGGGAGGACAAAGCTGTTACTCTGTTTTATAACTGCTTGCTATTCTTGTCCATGTCTGTTTCTCTCACTGTGATGTACTGTAATTGTTTCAAGCTTCTCTTTTTTTTGCGCAGGTCATACATTATAATATAAACATACTGTATGTGTCATATTTATTCATTTATACAGGATATTGTAGACTCACTTTTAATATTGTTACCTTGGTTATGGTATGTATATCGTCTTGTATTTATATTTGTTGCCCTTTTTCTGTCGCACATAATTACAAATTAATTATACTTTCTTATAGGCATTTAAATATAATAGTTCTGTGCATGGCATATTATAGAGAACATATTAAATATCTTAAATATCTAGTAAACTGAAATAATATGGGGGATTATTTTAATGTGGATTAATGTTTGAATTCCACCCCTTGTGTTTTTGGTTCTGTACCTGCCTGTGTTGTCTACCTATCGAGATTCAGCGTTAAAATATACTTTTTGTATGTGTCTTTTTTCACGTGTGTGTTTGCTAAGAGGGAATACCCCGATATCTATGAAAAAAATCCTTCAAACTTTATTTTAAGAATAAAACCTGGCAGGCCTATGTGGAGTTGAGGATGCTGACTGAGTCTGGTCTCAGTAGAGTTTCTGCTCGCTGCCTTTTTCTTGTGTTTCCTCCATCTGTTGATACTGGGCTTTGGATGCAAAAGTGCCATCAGTCTGCTCAGGGACTGCAATCATGTCCCTTAAGACTGCTTGTTTTTCTCTTTTGGCTGTAATGTGATGGTGAGTTAGTGTTTCTCGGGTGGCCGTGATATGATGGTTTAATGCTAGTTTTGTAATTACTGTAATTTTTGTCTAAAACTATACAACAACACGTTTTATGTTTTTTTGGTGTTGAAATATTCACCTCTTCTGGTGTCTGTAGGCCTTGCAACAACAGATAGATGGGTTGGAAAAACCTAAATATCGCAATGGAATGGAAACACCTACAGTACATTTCAAAGAAGCTCTCAAATATTGCAATTTTTTTAACGTATGATGAGGTCGTTGCGATGGGTCGATATAAAGGTTTATCGCAAAAGTGTAATGGAAACACTTTTTTCAAACTTTTTTTTAAACTGGTCACATGACCAGTTTACTTCAGGCAAAATGGCGGAGAAGGTATGGACAGACTTCATCAGCTGCCTTTATCTTCTGTCGAGATCACTGTTCCAAAAATATGGAAATTCGAGTCTCATGGGACAAGATTTTACGAGAAAAACGGGATGTTGCTAAACCTGAATTGTGGCTCATACACAAAACTTTCTTCAGGGGAAACTTGATCTTGATAATCACATGAGTTTGTGACCCCTGCATTAGATCCATGATAAGGATACGCATTGTATCATTACTGAATGTGCTTCTCTGACAGAGCCCGTCTTTATTCTTTGTCTGAGTCTGTCTGTTATCATTAACTGTCTAATTTAGTTTCGCACAAAGAGTGGAAACAATCTATGAGTGGTTATGGTGATGAGGACATGCTGGTCTCTGTCATTTTAATGCACCAACCACTCTAATGATTCTCTAATAAGAAAGCTGCTGATCAGTGGAGCAGCGTGAACAATGTGGCATGAGAACTGTATCACTGAGAAAGCTGATTAGAGATCAACTGCAATGAGATTGTTCTCTGTGTCTGAATACGTGTGTGTGGGCTTGTATTTGTGGCCTCTTAAGGACCGAGCATAAACACCACCCTAGTAAGGACCAGTAGTCCTCATGGAGACAAAAACCTGCTCTTATTGAGGCAGAACCTCATTTCTGAGGAACTGGTTAAGTTGAGGACTAAGATTTGTGTGTGTGTGTGGGCTTGTATTTGTGGCCTCTTAAGGATCGAGCATAAACACCACCCTAGTAAGGACCAGTAGTCCTCATGGAGACAAAAACCTGCTCCTAACGAGGCAGAACCTAATTTCTGAGGAACTGGTTAAGTTTAGGAATAAGATTTGAATTTTGGCTAGGTGTTTAGTTGAGATGGTTAGTGAATGCATTACGTCTATGAGTGTCGTTGTGAACGTTGTGAGAGAATGTGTGTGTGTGTGTGTGTGTGTGTGTGTGTTGCTCCATGTTGCTTGTGGGCTCTCTCTTTTAAGAGACATGTTTTACTGGAGGATAAACATCTCTCTCTGTCTCTCCCAAGCGCACTGTATCACCATGGAAACCGAAGCACTCTGCCTCGGTGAATGAGCCAGATGAGGCCAACTTAAAAGACTAAGAAATCCCAATCTTTCTCTCTCATTCCTCCCTCCAACTCTCATCCTCTTTCCATCCCTTCACAAATCTCCAAGCCGCGTCTCTGTTTTCTTTTTCTCTGCCTCTCCTTCCTCTTCCTACCTCATTCCCTCTCATCCTCTTTGTCTTTGTCTGCTTTGCTTCCCTCTCCATTTCACCTCCACCTCCTCCACATCTCCCTCTTCTCTTCCTTCTGTCTCTCTCTTTCCACTCACTTCACTGAATTAAACACAGGCACACACACTGCTAAAACATGTCACTCCACCGCACGGAAACCATAGATAAGATCTGTGGAGGTTTCCTATTGTCTTGTGCTGAGGACTGGCATGCTGCTAACACTCACCAGCTGTCTACCCCCCTAAACGGAGAGGGAGGCAGCGGGGGCTGCTGCCAGCGCAGCCCTGATGATTTCTGCCTTTCAATTTTAATTTCATTCTTCAAGGACAAAGCTGCTGCTCCACTTTTTGTATTGACAGCAAGGCTTTAAATTTGGCACATGCGTCAGTTCTCCTTCATCTCTTTACACGATCAAATGAAAACTATAGCACAGTCGTAGGGGTTGCCAGCTTTATATTGTCACATGCTGAAGAAGTGTGTGGCGGGTTTTTTTCTTTTTGATTTTTAGGTCCAACCACAGGATACAAGTAATCAGATGCTTCCTTTTTTATTAAAAAAGAAGAGAGGCGGTAAATTAGCTCACGAGGTTCAGCGTGTAGGAATTAGTCACATATTATGCTGCGATAAAGCACTTCCAGGAACTACAGTGGCTTTCACGTACCAGAAAGGATGTAAACGCGCTTTCATGACTCTCTCCACTCTCCCTCGTTCTTCTTTGAGGGGGTTTGCCTCAGGTTTATGTGTGCGGAAAAAATGGATCGCTGTAGTCTACGTAAGGAATGCGATTTGCACGTCGGTTTAAGCTGCTGTAGAAACAAAATGGCAGCCAAGAGCCTTAAGTACATAAGAGGCTTTATTTCAAGACGACAAATAAACCAAAGACAAACAAAGTATGAGCTGCTCTCATCTTTATTAGTCTGAGTTGTTATTAATAACAAACACGGATTCAAATCCTGACAAAAGCACTTTGGATGTGATTGGGTTTTTTTAATAAAAATAAATCAGTCATTAACGAGCATCACACATTTTTATCAGTGTGATTTGTTACAGACGAGACGTCAAACACAAAAAAGTTTGAAACAAAATGTATTAAAATATTTTAACAGAATAAATGATTTAATTTGGCCTTAAAAAAAAAAAAAGACTTGTCTGATTTGTAGACTCCACCGTCTAGTGTTCAACCCACAGAAAAAACATGCAGACGCTGCTGCATTTAAAACTTTTGTGGTTTTGGGTTTTTTTCGCCCGTTTTTGTGGATTTTTATTTTAAGGTTAGTGGTGTTAGTGGGAATTAGAAAACATCACAGAACATTAACGGCACTGAGTTTCGTCCCAATCTAAGGACACTTTTCCCTTCATTGTGGGTCCGAGCCACTGATGCCACTTTGGCATTTTTTTTAAACACCTGACCTCCTTCCCAACTTTCAAGAGTTTCTTTCTGCATGTTCACCCCCTCAAAAATGCAAGAATCAGCAGAGAAAAACAATAATCTGAAGTAGAACAATATGCTCCTCACACTTTGTGCCAGGAGATTTGAGAGTGTGTCATACAGCGAATGGTCCTCATAGATTGAGTTTTCTGGAGAGACACGGGTCCACCCTACGGACAAGATCGATCAGATGTGAGCAGGCTTCATCTCCCTTCTTCAGCACTATGTCCACCATCTTCCGTGCTTTTTCACGTATTTTCTCGCCTGCGACCTCCTCCCTCTCGTGATTACTTATGACACCACAACTGTAGAGTTCGTCCAGAACATGGTCGAGATTGGGTGAAGACATGCGATCGATAAACTCGACTCGACACCCGTGGAGCTTCTCCTCTGAGACCTTGCCCTGTTCGAGGTTCCTTGCTGCAGCTTGCAGTTGACCTGTTTTATGTTGAAAAGTGCAGGGTTTCATTTCAGTGTGGACAAACCGAAAACAAGACTTTCATTTTGAAAACAGGGTTGTGTTTTAGCTTTGGTAAACAGAAAGTGAAGGGATGTAGTTTATTTTGAAAACTGGGGGTTGTGTTTTAGTGTGACCAAACAGAAACTGAGACCTTAGCATGAACGAACATGAATTAATAACTACAACGTTGTGTTTTAGTCTGGATGGATCAGAAACTGAGGTTTTTATTTGGAAAACTGGACAAAGAGAAACTGGATGGTTTGTTTGACAGCTGCTGGGTTGTGTTTGAGTGTGGACAAACAGAAATAAGATTTTGAAGGCAGTTACCTGGCAGAGAAACTTTACGTTCCCAGACGACTTCCCTCATTTCATCATCTTTCTGGAGGATCAAAGTTACTTCGTCGCATTCTTGAGGCAGTAAAACCTCAAAGGTTGGGAGGAAATTTGGTCCGTACTTCAAGCGGAAGCTGTATTCCTGAAAACCACACGTGTGTAGAGGGGGTTGAAGTGTGTGTGTGTGTGTGTGTGTGTCTGTGTAGAGGTGGCTGAAGTGTCTGTGCGTGTGTGGACTCACTGAAGGCTGAATGAAGGCCTCCTTGCAGTCACTGTGGACACTGTAACTCTGACCATGGATCAGCGGACACTCACCTGAGATGTTGATAAATTCTGCTCCACATTGTTGAGATTTTACCTTTTCCAACAAAGATATAAAAATATGATAATTACAGATTTCTCTTTCACACCAAAGTCCATAGTCCACTTCTGAAGGATCTAAGGGAAACCCTAACAGTAGACTTAAACTGATGTAGAGTTTATCAGCGGAGTTGTTCATGAAGTGGTTAAAAATTCTGGTTGTGGCAGCCATGTTTTTACCACTGAGAGTGAGCCTCTGTGTCCCAGGCAGGTTCTCAGCAGCAGGGGGCGTTCACAGCACAGTCTGCACCGAGTACGTGTCAAAAGCCCTGAGCACTTTACCTCTGCTAACGGGATGCTATCCTGCAGCAGAACGATGTCAAGAATTCGAAATCGAGTGTTCGGCGGTCGGAGGAAAAGCAGAACTTGGCCGTTTATGGTGAAGGAGCGGATGAAGAAGTTGTAGATCACGCCGAAGGGGGTCAGATGAGGGAGCTTCACGATCACGTGAGTGTCGTTGACCTTCAGTGGCTCCATCGTGTACATTCCGTCAGAGCTGACAGACAGCAGGTCGGGTCGTAGCGCTGAAAAAGCACAGACTTTGTTAAACTTCACACCATCTGGCTCTTAGCATCCGAGTTCAGTAAATTTCATACGCCACCATTTCCTCGGGAGCAGCGACACTTTACCTTCCTTGCTCACAGAGTGAGGCAGGTGGAGCTCACTGAGGCCACCCTCAGGACACTGGATATCGAACAGCAGCCCTGCAGCCATCTTGCCAGCAGCTAATTGGAATATGCGCTCGTCCCATCGGACGATCCTGTAGAGCAGCCCCGCCTCCTGATCCACAACAAACACCAGTCCAGTCAGAGTGCACTGGAACACACCTGGACCAGGACACCTGAACCTGAAGAACATAATAAAAACCCCTTATCGTTCACGTGTGAAAAAAATGTTTTCTCAAACATTCATTCAGTCACGTATATGACAACGTTATAAGCTCCGCCCAGTGAAGTTTGTCATGTGATTACCTGTAAGTGATTTTGGTACATTCAGTCTGCAGCTCAGGTGTGAAGATTGATGGAGGCTGAGAGTCAGAACAAACATCACATAAGTCATGGGTGTCATGTGACAGTCTCACACAAAACTTTCATGCGATATGACACAATTTACGTAGTTGACGTAGCTGGCGCCGTGTGGAATCAAGGCTTAGGCTATGCCAATCAGGTTAGACACAGGATTACTTCCTCTCACCTTCGTCAGGTCGGACTCCTTTGACTCATCCAGCGCTGAGTCTGCTGTGCTTGGGTCCAGTTGGTCTTCAGAGTCACCTGATTGAATGCAAAAATTTTGGTTATTGTGGCTCGCGAGTCAAAGAACAAGCCAGCTCAACAAAAAGCTCACACCCATTTATTGCATGTTCCATTTGGCTTGGAAGTCCAAGTGACGATTAAATAACACCTGAATGACGTGCAATTAAATTTCCACAGTGGGAGGTTAATCAGGTTAATTTGTAATCTGATCCCGTCCACCCATCTTCTACCTCTTTATCCTGAGCTGCTGTCACAACCAGCTAACATAAGGAGAAAGGCGGGGTCACAGTTAGGGATGTTCCTTGGTCCGATTATTGTCAGAGAATTAATCACAATATTACGATTATCACGATTATTATGCGTTAATTGATTTCACAACACTATGAATGTGTAAAATCACAATAACGCTGCTTATAGGTCTGAAAGTTTCTTTTATTTATATCTTTTGATGTCAACATAACAAAATAATGTAGCAAATACACTAAACTATGATATAGGAACAAATATTAATCCACCAGGGGAAATGTTTAAATGATTTAATGACATAAAAATGACATGACGCATAACGTAACATTACGTGAAAGCCGTTTAACTCGTCACGTTGCGCTGAAACATGTCTCGCACACAATTAATTGCATGACGTGCTAACATTTAATTTCCTACCAATTCAATGTTACGTTAGTTGAACATTAATGTAATTTAATCCAGTTATTGTGCGTTTACCTTTACTCTGCTGTACAGAGCCGGTACTTATCCCGCACATGGTCAAACATATTACTCGTATTTCCTCCCTTCCTCCTGTTACTTAATTTTTGTTGTGGTGTTTGTGGTGGTTAATTTATGTACTGTATTGTGTCTGTCTGAGAGCAAAACCAAGACACATTCCTATCACTTATGTGACATGGCAATAAACTTCTTGAATCTTGAATCTTGAACTACCTGTATGGTTTCGGGCTTCCGGCATAATCTTTTCTGATGGTATTGAGGAAACATTACAATTAATATATCGCGATTAATTGCGAAATCAAGTAATCTTAACATCCCTAGTCACAGTGTTTTGTCTAATCCCCAAATCATGTTTTTGGACTGCAGGAGGAAACCGGAGAACCTGGAGAAGGGTTAGGGTCGCAGACCTCTTCAGGTCTTCTTGCTGCAAAAGCAACAGCGCTAACACATCTGCACTATCGTGTGACCCAATCTAGTTCAGCTGATACACATTATGTTGGTGTTTCATTGTGTGGACTGCACCACAAAAATAAATGGAACAGCCATCTTGAACAGCTCACTTGACATGGAATTACAACCGCTGCTGGGACTGAACATTTCTGGGAAATGTAGTAGAAAGCACTCACATGTGTCGTCTACAGTAAGTTCTTCCATCACTTTGTGAACTCTGTGGGGGCAAACATCACAGTTATAAAGCAGGTGGAAAACAATGGCGTTGCTGTGGTAACCAGCTGATCTGCACACCACACAAGTCCAGGAAAAACCCAAACTCTACATCAATGTGATGACATCAGGAAAGCAGTGATGGTGTTTAAATGAGCCCCAGAAACTGAATTCCTGTAAATTCAGAGGATGATCAGCTGACTGTCCACTGGCTCCACCCAGACGTACCATTTTACTAGTAGGAATGAATGAAGGCAGTGTTTTTTTGGACAGTACAATAATGACTGTGTGCAGGCAACAGTGGAGGTTCCTCCACTGCATTTCTGCAGATGGAGTTTGGATTTGATCAGAATTAATGGTGTCTGTCCTTAATTCTGAAAAATACATCATGCAGGACCATCAGGGAGGCGCATGATTGGCCCAAATACAGTGCCTATCATAAGTATTCACCCCCTTGGATGTTTTACCCTTTTATTGCTTTAATAAATCAATCATGGTCAATAAAATTGTTTTTTTTTTCACACAAATTAATTGGAAAAAAGTTGTTAATGTCAAAGTGAAAACAGATTTCTATAAAGTAATGTTAATGAAACAAAATTATATAAAGAAAAATAATTGTTTGCATAGTTATTCACCCCCTTCAAGTCAGTATTTAGTAGATGCACCTTTGTCTGCAGTAACAGCTCTGAGTCTTTGTGGATAAGTCTCAATCAGTCTTGTACATCTGCACACTGCAATTTTGCTCCATTCTTCTTTGCAAAACTGCTCAAGCTGTCAGGTTGCGGGGGTATCGGGCATGAACAGCCATTTTCAAGTCCAGCCACAAATTCTCTATAGGATTGAGGTCTGGGCTTTGACTCGGCCGCTCCAGAACAGTTACCTGGTTCTTTTTAAACCATTCCTGTGTAGCTTTTGCAGTATGCTTTGGATCATTGTGTTGATCTAGTTCTCTTGCAGACTGAATAAGATTGTCCCCCAGGATTTCAGTGTATTTTGCAGCATTCATTCTGCCCTCCATCTTTAGAAGCCTTCCAGGGCCGGCTGCTGAGAAACATCCCCACAGCATGATACTAACACCACCATGCTTCACAGTGGGGATGGTGTGTTTTTGGTGATGTGCAGTGCTTGGTTTCCACCAAACATAATGTCTTGTTTGATGGCCAAAAGAATCTTCTTCCACTTGACTATGGAGTCTTCCACATGCCTTTTGGTGAACTCTAGTCGAGATCTAATATGAATTTTCTTCAACAGTGCCACTCTCCCATAAAGCTTTGACCGGTGAAGAAACCGGGCAGCAGTTGCTATATGCACAGTCTCTCCCATCTCAGCAGCTCAGGCTTGTAACTCCTTCAGAGTAGTCATAGGGGTCTTGGTGGCTTCTCTCACTAGTCTCCTACTTGCACGGTCACTCAGTTTACGAGGGCAGCCTGATCTAGGCAGATTCACACATGTGCCATATTCCTTCCATTTCTTTGATAATTGATTTCACTGAACTCCGGGGGATGTTCAATGCCTTTGAAATTTTTTGGTATCCATTCCCTGAATTGTACTTTTCAATAACCCTTTCCCTGAGTTGCTTGGAGTGTTCTTCTGTCTTCATGGTGTAATGGTCGCCAGGAATACTGATCAACCAGTCTCTCACCCTTCAGACATAGGTGTTTTATACCTCAATCACTTGAGACACACCCACGCCACTCAGGTGATCTTCATTTCACTAATTGTGAGACTATTGGTACCAAATGGATGGACCTCTATTGAATTAGACCATTAAATTAAAAAGGGGGGGAATAATTATGCAAACAATTATATTCCCTTATATATTTTCATTGACATTACTTTTTAGAAATCTTTTTTCACTTTGACATTAAAGAGTTTTGTCCAATACATTTTTGTGTGAAAAAATCCAGATTTTAATGACCATGATCTATTAATGAAAGCAATAAAATGGTAAAACATCCAAGGGGGTGAATACTTATGATAGACACTGTATATTCTGCAGCAGGACGATGATGACGCAAAATACACACAGCTAGTGTCAATATGGACTGTCTTAGAATAGAATAGAATAGCCTTTATTGTCGTTATTTTGTGGACAACGAAATTTGGGTGCCACTCCCTTGGTGCAAAATACAAATATATAAATAACAATTTTAAAAGAGAAAATAGAAATATTAACAATAAAATAAGAATGAGAAATGTTGTTTACATTTTTTTTCAGAAACTATGACTATGTATAAATGAACTTAAGATAACAAAATATAGCAGCAAGACCGGTGTAAAAACAGAAAAAAGAAGGCACTTTAAAAGAGAGAAGTGATTGTCCTGTATTTGTGTAAACAAAGTGACTGAAGCATCAGATTATTGCACTTTCCAGTGGTGTTTCCCTATGAATGTTTTTGCTTTCGTTTATTTATTTAGTTCTGTGATGGCTCTGGGAAAGAAGCTATCCCTGAGCCTGTTAGTCCTGGTTCTGTGGGATCTGTACCGCCTGCCTGACAGTCCAGGAGAGGTCGTCAGATATCTGCACGCCCAGAAACCTGATGGAGTGGACTCTTTCCACTAAGTCCCCATTTATGTGCAGTGGGGTCGGGGCCGCTCTGCCCTTTCTGAAGTCCAGTATTATTTCTTTTGTTTTAGTGGTGTTCAGTTTGAGGTTATTAACTGAACACCACGCTGTTAGTCTGTTGACCTCATCTCTGTATTCAGACTCGTCACCATCTGAAATGAGCCCGACTACGGTGGTATCATCCGCAAACTTTATGATGCTGTTTGAGAGATGGGTCGGGGAGCAGTCGTGTGTGTAGAGAGTAAAGAGGAGGGGGCTCAATACACATCCTTGTGGGGAGCCGGTGCTGAGTGTGATGGTGCTGGAGAGGTGTGGACCAAGTCTGACTGACTGAGGACGATCTGACAGGAAGTCCTTAATCCAAAGGTTGGAGAGACCCAGGTGTGAGAGCTTCTGTGAGAGCTTCTGCACCAGGATCTCCGGTAGGATGTGGTTGAAGGCTGAGTTGAAGTCCAGGAAGAGCATTCTGACATAGCTCCCCCAGTGCTCCAGGTGACTCAGCGTGGCGTGGAGCGCTATAGTGATAGCGTCCTCCGTGGATCGGTTTGCCCTGTAGGCAAACTGGTGTGGGTCTAATGTGGGAGACAGACAGGCCCTGATGTGCTGGGAGACCAGCCTCTCAAAGCACTTCATGACTACAGGCGTAAGTGCAACAGGTCTGTAGTCGTTGAGGCTGTGCACTGCTGTCTTCTTGTGAACGGGAATTAATGTGGAAGTTTTGAGGCAGGGTGGGATGATGGCCTGCGCCAGGGACAGGTTGAATATGTTTGTGAAGACTCCAGTCAGTTGGTCGGCACAAGCTTTGAGTACCTTGCCGGGTATTCCATCGGGGCCAGCCGCCTTCCTGGGGTTCACAGTCCTCAGCACATGTCTCACTTCATACTCCTGAAGTGTCATCATGCCAGTGCTGGGGAGGGGTGGGAGTGCTGTGGCTGCTAAGGCTGCTGAGGGCCTGTCTGTCTCAAAGCGGGAAAAGAAGCTGTTTAGTTCCTCTGCCAGCGAGGCATCAGTCCTAGCAGTCGCCTGGTTACTGCTTCTATAGTTTGTTATGTGATTTATTCCCTGCCACATTCTTCTGGGATCCTTCACAGCGAAATGGTCCTCAATTTTCCTCTTATATGCCGCCTTGGCCTCCCTGATTCCTCTCTTCAGGTCTGACCTGGCAACGCTGTACAGGGCCCTATCCCCTGACTTGAAGGCGGCGTTTCGGCTTTTTTAGGGGGACTGCACTTTGCTGTTCATCCAGGGTTTTTGATTTGGAAAAACCCTGACCCTTTTGTTGAAGGTGACAGTGTCAATACAGTTTTTTATGTAGCAGAGTACAGTGTCTGTGTACTCCTGGAGGTTGTGGCTTGAGAATAAATCCCATAGAGTGGTGGAGAAGCAGTCCTGTAGTTGAGAGAGGGCTCCCTCTGGCCAAGTTTTTATTGTCTTTGTTTGAGGCTTTGTCTTCCTCAGCAGGGGGGTGTAAGTGGGGGTGAGGGACATGCAGAGGTGGTCAGATCCAGCCAGGTGGGGGAGGGGAGTAGCTTTGTATGCATGTTTTATGTTGGAGTAAACATGGTCCAACGTACTATCCCCTCTGGTGGCAAACTTCACAAACTGAACGAACTGAACTGAACTTCAGTGTTGTCAAACAGTTGACGGACCGCCATCATGTGAGGAGGTCAGCTCTAGTCTGTGATTACATGATCACCACCAGCTGATTGGTCGACTGTTGCCTCTCTGTGTCTTTGTGTCCAATCATGAAGCCTGTCATTATTCCGCTCTGACAGCTTCACTGAGGAAGCACTGGATCTTTGCTCTGACACTGTGATTACTACACTGATCAAAGTGGACACTCGAACACTCTACTGACCTCTGAATCTTCAGTCTGTCATCTGGACTCACTCCTGAACTCATCCAATTCTCCGAGCTACAGTCCAGTCCTCCCTGTTCGAAGGCGATGGGATCTATGGCCAGAGAAGAATGGCTGATCTCTGACAAACTGCAACCCCTCAACCTGAATAAAGAATAAAACATGAGACTTTAGACAACGACTGTGTGTGTGTGTGTGTGCACGTTTCATTCATTCATCAGTGAATCAAATGAGTTCAATGTTAAAAAATGAAAGTTTAAAACAACAACAGCAGCTTCAGTCACTAAACTCACTCTAGAGTCTCCAGTCTACAATGTTGACTATCCAGTACAGAACATGGCAGCTTCACTCCTGAATCCTGCAGAGGGTTCCCACTCAGGTCCAGTTCTCTCAGGTGGGAGTTGGACTTCAAAACTGAGGCCATAGAAGAACAGCTGATCTCTGACAATCTGCAGTAACGCAACCTGAATAAAGAATAAAACATGAGACTTTAGACGACTCTGTGTGTGTGTCTAATGTGTCAAATCAGCTTCAGTCACTGAACTCACTTCAGAGTCTCCAGTCTACAATGTGGACTCTTCAGTCCAGAACACAGCAGCTTCACTCCTGAATCCTGCAGAGGGTTCTCACTCAGGTCCAGTTCTCTCAGGTGGGAGTTGGACTTCAAAACTGAGGCCATAGAAGAACAGCTGATCTCTGACAATCTGCAGTAACGCAACCTGAATAAAGAATAAAACATGAGACTTTAGACGACTCTGTGTGTGTGTTTAAGGGGTCAAATCAGCTTCAGTCACTGAACTCACTTCAGAGTCTCCAGTCTACAATGTGGACTATCCAGTCCAGAACACAGCAGCTTCACTCCTGAATCCTGCAGAGGGTTCCCACTCAGGTCCACTTCTCTCAGGTGGGAGTTGGACTTCAAAACTGAGGCCATAGAAGAACAGCTGATCTGTGACAATCTGCAGTAACTCAACCTGAATAAAGAATAAAACATGAGACTTTAGACGACTCTGTGTGTGTGTGTGTGTGTGTGTGTGTCTAATGTGTCACATCAGTTTCAGTCACTGAACTAACTTCAGAGTCTCCAGTCTACAATGTGGACTATCCAGTCCAGAACACAGCAGCTTCACCCCTGAATCCTGCAGAGGGTTCTTATCAAGGTCCAGTTCTCTCAGGTGGGAAGAGTTGGACTTCAGAACTGAGGCCAGAGAAGAACAGCTGATCTCTGACAAACTGCAGCCACTCAAGCTGAATGAAGAATAAAACATGAGACTTTAGACAATGACTGTGCGTGTGTGTGTGTGTGTGTGTGTGTGTGTGTGTGTGTGTGTGTGTGAGAGAGAGAAACTGTATGTGTGTGTGTGTGTGTGTGTGTGTGTTTCATTCATTCATTCATTCATTCATCAGTGAATCAAATGAGTTCAACGTTAAGAAAATGAAAGTTTAAAACAACAGCAGCTTCAGTCACGGAACTTACTTCAGAGTCTCCAGTCTACAATGTGGACTCTCCAGTCCAGAACACAGCAGCTTCACTCCTGAATCTTGCAGATGGTTCCCACTCAGGTCCAGTTCTCTCAGGTGAGAGGAGTTGGACTTCAGAACTGAGGCCAGAGAAGAACAGCTGATCTCTGACAAACTGCAGTAACCCAACCTGAATAAAGAATAAAACATGAGACTTTAGACAACGACTGTGTGTGTGTGTGTGTTTCATTCATTAATTCATCAGTGAATCAAATGAGTTCAATGTTAATAAAATGAAAGTTTAAAACGGCAGCAGCTTCAGTCACTGAACTCACTTCAGAGTCTCCAGTCTACAACGTGGACTCTCCAGTCCAGAACACAGCAGCTTCACTCCTGAATCTTGCAGACGGTTCCCACTCAGGTCCAGTTCTCTCAGGTGGGAGGAGTTGGACTTCAGAACTGAGACTAGAGAAGAACAGCTGATCTCTGACAAACTGCACCCACCCAACCTGAATAAAGAATCAAACATGAGACTTTAGACAACGACTGTGTGTGTGTGTGTGTGTGTGTCATTCATTAATTCATAAGTGAATCAAATGAGTTCAATGTTAATAAAATGAAAGTTTAAAACGGCAGCAGCTTCAGTCACTGAACTCACTTCAGAGTCTCCAGTCTACAACGTGGACTCTCCAGTCCAGAACACAGCAGCTTCACTCCTGAATCCTGCAGATGGTTCCCACTCAGGTCCAGTTCTCTCAGGTGGGAGGAGTTGGACTTCAGAACTGAGGTCAGAGAAGAACAGCTGATCTCTGACAAACTGCAGTTACTCAACCTGAATAAAGAATAAAACATGAGACTTTAGACAATGACTGTGTGTGTGAGAGTGTGTGTGTGTGAGTGAGTGAGAGAGAGAGATAGAGATAGAGAGAGAGAGAAAGAGAGAGAGAGAGACTGTCTGTGTGTGTGTGTGTTTCATTCATTAATCAGTGAATAAAATGAGTTCAATGTTGATAAATGAAAGTTTAAAACCACAACAGTAGCTTCAGTCACTGAACTCACTTCAGAGTCTCCAGTCTACAATGTGGACTCTCCAGTCCAGAACACAGCAGCTTCACTCCTGATTCCTGCAGATTATAGTTCCCACTCAGGTCCAGTTCTCTCAGGTGGGAGGAGTTGGACTTCAGAACTGAGGCCAGAGAAGAACAGCTGATCTCTGACAATCTGCAGCCACTCAACCTGAATAAAGAAGAAGTTGCTGTTTGAAACCAGTCAGTGTTTGATCATGTGTTTAAAGCTGACACCACAACTTCACACTGAGTCTCTCAGAGTTCACAATAATCCAGTGATTATAGAAAAATATCAAAAGGTGAAAAACAACACACATGTTGACATGTTCATCAACATCTTCCCTCGACTACTCTTGTGTCTTAATGTAACGTCAGCAGACTTCTCTGGATCTGAACACGTACTGGATTGACCCGTGTAGACGTCATCAGTGGAGTCTTATCAGGTTTAGGTGAAACCAAAAAGAATCAAAGTCACATGAAGTGAAAGTGAAAAAATGAAACATCCACAGTAAATGACAAAATAAAGACAACAAGTGTTTTCATTCAGTTCAAAGCAAGAATCACAACCAGCTGATAAATCTGCACTTTGATCATTTAAAACATGTGCAGAAAAACAACACTGCTGACTCACAAAGTGAGAAGAATGAGAATTCAATATCGACTATATTTGATAAACCAAACCATGGATTGAACTGATTGAGGATGTTATTGATCATGTCTGAACTTACACAGCCTTCCTGCAGTTCCTCACAGCAGGAATCAATCTGTGTTTTCCCTCCTTTGTTGTGTTGTACTTGTTTACGTCCAACTCATCCAGAACCTCCTCAGACATCTGCAGCATGTAGGCCAGAGCCGAGCAGTGGATCTCAGAGAGTCTCTGTCCTCTGTCCTTTGACTTCATGAACTCTTGGATCTCCTGATGCACTGATTGGTCGTTCATTTCTGTCAGACAGTGGAAGAGGTTGATGCTTCTGTCAGGTGAGATGCTGTTTGTTTTCATCTCCTTCAGGTTCTTGATGATTCTCTGGATGATTTTCGGACTGTTCTGAGTCTGACCCAGCAGCCCTCTTAAGAGTCTCTGGTTGGAATCCAGAGAGAGTCCATGAAGGAAGCGAACAAACAGGTCCAGGTGACCATTTTCACTTTCAAATGACATCTTCATGGCTTCTTTCAGGAACAAATTCAGAGAAGTGTAACCACCACCACCATCTTTTTTCCTGAAGAAGTCCTGCAGTACCTCTGTCTTCCTTTTGGTGAAACAGTGGAAGATGTAGACTGCAGCCAGAAACTCCTGAACGCTCAGATGAACAAAGCAGTAGACTGATTTCTGGAAGATCACACTCTCTCTTCTGAAGATCTCTGAGTACACCGAGGCCTCTAACACACTAAGACCACACCGCTCCAGGTCTTCTTGGTAGAACATGAGGTCTCCTTTCTGCAGCTGTTCAAAGGCCAGCCTCGCCAACTTCAGAAGAACTTCCCTGTCAGGCTCCATCAGATCCTGTGGACTCATCTCTTTATCGTACTTGTTCTTCTTCCTCTTTGTCTGAACCAGCAGGAAGTGCGAGTACAGGTCTGTCAGGGTCTTGGGCAGCTCTCCTCTCTGATCTGTGGTCAACATGTGCTCTAGAACTGTAGCACTGATCCAGCAGAAGACTGGGATTTGACACATGATGTGGAGGCTCCTGGACGTCTTGATGTGTGAGATGATTCTGCTGGACAGATCTTCATCTCTGGATGTCTTCCTGAAGTACTCGTCCTTCTGGTCGTCAGTGAAGCCTCGTACTTCTGTTACCCTGTCAACACATGTAGGAGGAATCTGATTGGCTGCTGCAGGTGGGGAAGTTATCCAGATGAGAGCCGAGGGAAGCAGATTCCCCTGGATGAGGTTGGTCAGTAGCACGCTGACTGACGACTTCTGTGTGACGTCAGAAACCAGCGTCCTGCTGTTGAAGTCCAGTGAGAGTCTGCTTTCATCCAGGCCATCAAAGATGAACAAAGGTTTACAGACAGCGAGCTTCTCTGCACTGACCTTCTGTAATGTTGGATAGAAAACATGGAGCAGCGTGAGAAGACTGTGCTGCTGGTCTCTGATCAGGTTCAGCTCCCTGAACGGAAGCACAATCAGCAGATTCACATCCTGGTTTTCCAAACCCTCAGCCCAGTCCAGAGTGAACTTCTGCACCGAGAAGGTTTTTCCAACACCAGCGACGCCGTTGGTCAGGACGACTCTGATGCGCCCCTGCTGGTCAGGTAAGGCTTTAAAGATGTCGCAGCACTTGATGGGAGTGTCTTGGATGATCTCCTTCTTGGAGGTTGTCCCTTGAGTACTGACCACTTTACGCTGTCCTTCTGTGATGTAGAGCTCAGTGAAGACCCTGTTCAGGAGGGTTCTACTTCCCCTTCCATCAGTTCCTTCAGTCACATGTTCAAATCTCCTCCTCAGACTGATCTTATGTTCATCTAGAACCTCCTGCAGACCAACATCTGCTGAAAGACAAGAGACAAAGTCAGACTGAAGAAAGAACCTGAGCAGCTGATGATTACTTTCATCAGCTACAGAAAATCTAAAAAAACTTTAATCAAAGTTGTGAGAGCCACTCAAATTAATTTTGTAGCGTTAAGTTTAGTATATGTAGTGTAGTATGTGTAATACATTGTTAATATATTCAAGTTTATGGTGAGTGTGAAACTGATTTGTGTTGGATAAAAGCATGTTATATTTGAGCTTTACGACAGTTAGGGGAGGTTTTAAGGTAGTTTGGTCACGTGGGCAGTAATGTGAGGATATGGAGGATTTTGCACGTGTGGATGTATATAAGTTTTTGACCGTGCGTTTGTGCATATAAAACTGAATAAGTAAGCAGGCAAGGGTTGTAATTTGGACTGCAATATTCTGGTACTGGACCAGACCTTTGTTTTCTTGGTTTTTGTCTTCAAATAAATCGACGTAAACGTTTACCTGCCTCCTGTGGAATACTTGTGAGTAACATTGGGTTTCTCAAAAAATAATAATCGGACACGAGTCAGAAACAAAACCACTGCAAAATAAGTGGCCGTAGGAACTTGGACTGTGATATAAACGGCCACTACAAAAGTTAAAAAGTTTAAAATCAATGGCTGCACAATTTTGGTAAAAAACAACAACTGACAATGTCGTGTTTTCCTGTGACATTGTTGTTGTCAAATGAAAAACTAGAGTAAGTTTCACTGTAATAACTTCATTCCGAAAGACTGAATCATTGTGGAATAACTGTGATGATATTTTGTTACATCTCTGTGTCAGTCTTTATGATTCTGACTTCTTCACAGGACAAACTGTCTCTTACTTTCTCTCTGAGGCTCCAGGTTCATGACTGAAGATTACAGGTGTATCCACAGACTGGTCACTCTTCACAGAGAACGCTGGGTCCCAGAGACTCAGTCCTCTGTCTCTGGTTCTGGTTCTGACCTCTGTAAACACAAAGAAGGTTATAATCCACATCACTGATGATGTTGTTCCAACACCACTGACTGTACGTGTGAACTCTCGTTCTGGGCAAGAATGTACTTGTACAGTGACACTGTACTCAATTCACTACTACACGTGATCTAATTTCTAAATGACAACGATTCATCTGCTTTTTATTCCATGAGCAGCGCAAATAAATAATCATTTTTTTTCTCTCTGAGTTTCTCACCGCAGCGGCAACTAGAGTTGTATGTAGGGCTGTAAAGTCCCAGTCGACTGGTCAATTTATGAGTGGATATGTTCCGATTTGTCTCAAATTCTGATTGGTCGACTTTTTGCCGTGTTAATTTCATACAGTCTATGGTTAATTTGATTTAATCTGGAGGAATGTATCAAGTGCAAATGGGGGTGTTTCCAGAGGGAGGCAGATAGATTAAAGTATGTCTGGTGGTTTTACTTAATTTTGAGGTTTTCATTTTAGGCTACAGTCAGTCCTCCTCTAACATCCATGTCAAAGACATCTGCAGTGTGGCAGCATTTTACAAAAATAGATGGTGGGAAAAAAGTTGAATGCAAAGTCTGCCAGCAACAGTTTGCAAATCACAGCTCGACTACAAACATGACATATCATATAAAAATAGTAAGCTAACTTGTCTGCTTTATGTTGCCCCGTCCGTTTTGAGTATATAAACATATCAGAATTGGCATATTTCAATGTTTTAGTCGTCTTATAACTGCAGGCGCACTTGCCCGCAACAACAGCAGCAGTCTATTTGTGTCTCAGCCACAAAGCTGAGCTCCTATGTTCAGTTTTGCTCTGTGCGAGGACATGCACTATTTGATGCCAAATAATCAAAATATTCTTCAACAGTTCTCACTAGTTGACATAGTATATTTTCGGAAATCATGGGCTATGATATTGCGCAGATGCACGTGATGCAAAACGCTTTCAGAGCCGTCAGACTCTTGGTCTAGACTTGGTCTGTCTTGGTCTCACGACATTGGCAACTAGAGTTGTATGTCTCTGGACCACTTTTATGTGGTCTTGATCTTGTCTTGGTCTTGATCCCCTCTGGTCTTGGTATTGTCTAGCGGCAACGCTGCCTTCTCTCTCAACATATGAAGTGCCTTTACGTCACGTGATTCAGTGGAGGCGGAAGCCGTCTGCAGTTGAGCGTTTACAAGCAGCAGCGCTGAGTGAGTGCAGCACAGAACAGAGGAGAAAGTGTGTGCTAAGGAGAAATAAATACAAAATGGATGGTGATGAAAACCCAGGTGGAAGTAATGAGAATCACACAACCACCCGACCCAAGCTTGTGCCGAATAAAGGCTTGCACTCGGCTCGCCGCTCACAATCTCTGGCTTTCAGCAGTGTTGTTGCTGAAAACACCACTCCACTGCGTTGTTCGGTTTGATTCTTGTGCAATCAGTGCACCTCAGTCTGACGACATCACACATTTTCCCTGGTTATGACGTCAGGAGTGGGGGTGGAGTGGCTCAGTGGTTAAGACCCTACCTTGTGTACCAAAGACTAATTGTACTTGATTCCATTGTAAGTCGCTTTGGATAAAAGCGTCTGCTAAATGACATGTAATGTAATGTAATGAGTCGAGCTAAGTGGAAACACTAAATCTGGCGCACCCAACTTTTCATTTTATTTAAATGATTATTGTACGTGCACACGTCCTGAAAATAAAAATTAAAAAAACTGAGACAAAATGTCCTCACAAAGATGGGTTTGCATGACATTTACATTTAGTCCTCACAGCCTTCTAGAGACAGGTTCACTCACTCTGACTTTTTTTCAGTCGCCATTTTAGACCTACACAGGTTTTTGACAATTATTCCTCATAAATGATAACAAAAATTATATAAAATTATTTCACACTGAGTGGTGTAGTATAGCCCAAAGAAAACATGTGAGGTGACGCTATATAAGGGTCTCGTCGGTGAATATTTAAAAAAAATAAGTTTTGTAGAGGGCACCTGCGCAGCGGAGTCACTGAGGGACTGCACGTCGTTTCCCGGGCTGTTTCTGATGAAAATGAGCCCGTTTGTTTTTTGTCTTTTACGTCACTATGATTCAAAACGCGTCTCGCGTGCGTTTGGACAACGTGTCGTTTAAAAAGCTGTCGAATCTGTGAATATGTTTCACAAACTTCACTAAACTTGAGGCTCCGTACTTGACACAAACACGAATACAAGAGGGCAGTAAAGAAACGTGAAAACACACAAAAACACAGACTCTAACAGTAATTATATATAATCACGTATTATCGTCATAAACGTGTCAACACTTACTTTTCTGTCGTTGTGCTCCGCAGTGAAAATGGCTACTGAAGCAAAGTCACTGAACACTTTCACTTTTACTGCTCCCAAGGGAGTATAAGAGTTTCCATGGAAGTACATCCATGGAGTTTTCCGGGTCTATTTACAAGTACGAGAGCGTGGGCAGTAGTATTACTTTACATTACATTACATGTCATTTAGCAGACGCTTTTATCCAAAGCGACTTACAATAAGTTACTCCCATAATGCCTCTCGACTACGTGGACGAGCCAAAGGCATGACGGAAGTAACACAGTGACTGTAGTGTTTAATGTATTAATATCATTCTTACATTGATATTATATTAATATAACGATCAGAAAATATTAAACTACTACTACTGTTTATCTTCCACTCTAATTCTAAAACCTGCATAGTCGTATTTTTTATTATTAGTTTTTTAATGTAAACACAAACCCCTTACTTCCTTCATTTATTCACATCTCTCATAAAGTTTCCATGTCATACGATTCTTTGACAGCGCCGTTCCCGAGACGCCACATGACCGCGCTTCGTGTGCTCGTACGCAGCTGTGACGTCACTCTGGGAAACAACGTTTCTTCCGGCCTTTTTATGGCCTTTAGGAAAGGTTTTTTCAAATATGACACTACTTGAATTAAAAATATAGATTATAAAGATTTATAGACGCCTATGACCACTTTATGTTAGATAGATGATGATTCTAAGTGTGTTGAAACCATTTAGTTGTGAAGTAGGATCATGTTTTCTGTGGTTTTCATTTTTTTTTAAAAGTTGTAATTTAGCGTGTTGGATCACATGCACTCTCTCGCACGCACGCACGCGCGCACACACACTCTCTCTCTCGCTTTCAAACAGACACACACAGCAATGTGTTGTGTTTAATTTTGCTGTTGTATTGAGAAGGGGAAAAAGGGGGAGCGATAAGGACCACGGACAGCGCTGCGCTCCCTCAGCACCAGCACTTGAGAGCCGGTCAGGAGCTGTTCAGTATGGGTGGTGCTGAAATGACCACTGACTTTGACATGAAGGCATTTCTATGTTTATTTAATTTCAACTATATAGCCTTAATGGTCTCCAGTTTTATGAAGTTAATGTTGAGAATGTATCTTGTTGCGGGGAATGTTACTGATGTTATGGTCTATTTGTCATCCTTGTCATCGTTAAAGAATTGCAGTTGTTTAACGCTTTCAATTCATCATACTGTTGCTTTTTTTCCGCGATTATTTATTTTCTCGGCAATGATGGCTGAAGTAAAGGCCCAGATGTAGTACTCACGGTTCGCCACTGGTTTCGTCCCAATCTAAGGACACTTTTCCCTTCATTGTGGGTCCGAGCCACCGATGCCACTTTGCCATTTTTTTTTAAAAAACCTGACCTCCTTCCCAACTTTCAAGGTTTCTTTATGCATGTTCAGCCCCTCAAAAATGCAAGCATCAGCAGAGAAAAACAATAATCTTGACAAGACGGATCAGCGAGGACTCAGACGCAGAGGCCTTTTAATTGTCTTTATTGGCACTCTTAAACAAGGCACAAGGCAGATGCTCTTTACTGAGGGAAAACAAAGCGTGGCTATGAAAAACTATAACCAATGGGGAGCGCAATGCTCTTCAAAAGAAACGTTGCAGAACTATAAACGCGGAAACAAAAAATCACTCCGAAGAGGAAACAAACTCAGACTATGATTATCATGTAACACTTAAACAGAAAACTCTCCAAACGGCTCTAAGCACTTCAAAAACGAAAACAAACTCAAAGCACAATCCTACTGATTGGCGATCTTTATCTAACTAAGAACAAGGTCAAAAACAAAACGCAATCTAAATGATTGGATCTACTCAGTCTAACTAATAAAACGTAAGTCACAATCCTAGTGATTGGAGTTCCTAAAAGGCTGTGAAAATGAACAAACAGAAAATCTCTCCCAAGGAGGAAAACAAAAGGGGCTATAAATCTAAACTAAGGTATTAGCTTACAGGCTATGCTAAGAAAACTTACAAAAAGAAAGCGTCGCTCACAAAGAGGATCAAAAACTTGTGGCATCTGTGGCTGTGACGAGGAGCTGGGGTGATCAGGCATGGGCGAAAAACACACTGGCACTGGAACAGGGGAGCAGAGAGTTTTTAAAGTCCACATGGCTTGATTGTCAGCAGGTGTGTGTAATCAGGGCCGGCAGGCCGGCAGAGGAGGGGGCGGGGCAAACTGCCGGAGTGACAAATCTGAAGAAGAACAATATACTCCTCACACTTTGGGCCAGGAGAAATGAGAGCGCGTCAGACAGCGAATGGTCCTCATAGATTGAGTTCTCTGGAGAGATACGGGTCCACCCTACGGACAAGATCGATCAGATGTGAGCAGGCTTCATCTCCCTTCTTCAGCACCATGTCCACCACCATCTGTGCTTTGACACGTCTTCTCTCAACTGCGACCTCCTCCCTCTCGGGATCACTTATGACATCACAGTCGCGGAGTTCGTCCAGAACATGGTCGAGATTGGGTGAAGACATGCATTTGATAAACTCGACTCATCACCTGCGGAGCTTCTCATCTGAGATGTTCCCCTGTTTGAGGTTCCTTGCTGCAGCTTGCAGTAGACCTTTTTTATGTTGAAAAGTGCAGGGTTTCATTTCAGTGTGGACAAACAGAAAACAAGACTTTCATTTTGAAAACAACAGGATTGTGTTTTAGCTTTGATAAACAGAAAGTGAAGGGATGTAGTTTATTTTGAAAACTGGGGGTTGTGTTTTAGTGTGACCAAACAGAAACTGAGACCTTAGCATGAACGAACATGAATTAAAAACTACAACGTTGTGTTTTAGTCTGGATGGATCAGAAACTGAGGTTTTTATTTGGAAAACTGGACAAAGAGAAACTGGATGTTTTGTTTGACAGCTGCTGGGTTGTGTTTGAGTGTGGACAAACAGAAATGAGATTTTGAAAGCGGTTACCTGGCAGAGAAACTTTACGTTCCCAGACGACTTCCCTCATTTCATCATCTTTCTGGAGGATCAAAGTCACTTCGTCGCATTTTTGAGGCAGAAAAACCTCAAAGGTTGGGAGGAAATTTGGTCCGTACTTCGAGCGGAAGCTGTATCCCTGAAAACCACACGTGTGTAGACAGTGGTGTCGTGGTCCCTGAAAAAGTGGGTATACTCTCAGTTTTCACCAAGTAGTCCATGAAAAAAGCCCTATTAGAAACATTGACATGTAAGACTACTCAATTTACCCAAAAATCCTTAATTTCAACTTGCTCACTATTATAAAATGATCATGACTTGATTAGGAGCAGTTTGTAGTTACTACTGGTCACACAAGCCGCCTGGATGAATGTAAAATGTATTTATCATGAGGGAAACATGGTGTTTCGGTTATTTTTTGCACATTTATTTAAATAAAATACTTCTACTAATACTACTACACAAATCATTCTCTTCCAAACATCAAAACCAATCAGATAAATTTAAAAGTGCACTGTCATAAAAGTACATGTTCTTCAACTTTGAACATAAATACTTATGATTTCCACCTTGGAGGATGATATTTCCTCTTCATAGATTATACGCTGAACACATCAGGAGTTGCTCGTGCTCAGTGACGTCAGCGATGGGCGGGGTTTGTGGTGGAGGAACACGGGTCTGAAGCTCAGCTGCCTGTTACACTTCAACGTTGTTTGGTCTGCTGCCGTTATCGTAGTCAAGTGGCACTGGCACCTGCAGATTTTTTTTTTGTTTTGTTTTTTTTCACTGGCACCGAGGTGCATGACCCGCCCTACTCTGCCTCTGATTGGCTCATCAGTCCTCATGCCTAAAACCAATCTAATCAGTGAAAGCAGCGAGTACCAGCCAATTAGAGACAGAGGAGGGTGGCTCACAGATATTACTGAATGATGCGCATCAGGGGGGATTTAGAAGTGGGTATACGCAATGCTGACTGAAAAATAAGTAGGTATATGCCGTATACCGGCGTATATCCTGGACTAGTGTAGAGGTGGTTGAAGTGTGTGTCTGTGTGTGTGTGTGTGTGTGTAACGGGATGTTCTCCTACAGCAGAACGACGTTGAGAATTCGATCCAGAGTGTTCGGCGGTCGGAGGAAAAGCAGAACTTGGCCGTATGGTAAAGGAGCGGATGATGAAGTTGTAGATCAGGCCGAAGATGGACAGATGAGGGAGCTTCACGATCACGTGAGTGTCAGTGACCTTCAGTGCTCCATTGCGTACATTCCGTCAGAAGTGACGTGGGCGACAGACAGCAGGTCGGGTCGTAGCGCTGAAAAAGCACAGACTTTGTTAAACTTCACACCATCTGGCTCTTAGCATCTGAGTTCAGTAAATTTCATACGCCGCCATTTCCTCGGGAGCGGCGACACTTTACCTTCCTTGCTCACAGAGTGAGGCAGGTGGAGCTCACTGAGGCCACCCTCAGGACACTGGATATTGAACAGCGGCCCTGCAGCCATCTTGCCAGCAGCTAATTGGAGTATGCGCTCGTCCCATTGGACGGTCCTGTAGAGCAGCCCCGCCTCCTGATCCACAACAAACACCAGTCCAGTCAGAGTGCACTGGAACACACCTGGACCAGGACACCTGAACCTGAAGAACATAATAAAAAACCCTTATCGTTCAAGTGTGAAAAAAATTTTTCTCAAACATTCATTCAGTCACGTATATGACAACGTTATAAGCTCCGCCCAGGGAAGTTTGTCATGTGATTACCTGTAAGTGACTTACAGGTACATTCAGTCTGCAGCTCAGGTGTAAAGATTGATGGAGGCTGAGAGTCAGAACAAACATCACATAAGTCATGGGTGTCATGTGACAGTCTCCCTCAAATCTTACATGCGATATGACACAATTTACGTAGTTGGCGTAGCTGTCGCCATGTGGAATCAAGGCTTAGGCTAAGCCAATCAGGTTAGACACAGGATTACTTTTTTGCGCCTTTGTTAGTTCGGAGTCCTTTGACTCATCCAGCGCGGAGTCTGTTGTGATTATAGAAAAATATAAAAAAGTGAAAAACAACACACATATTTCATGTTCTACATGAACATGGAGTCACAGCAAGGTGTCCATCATGTCCACAGTCTGAGTATGTGGAACACACCTGGGACCTGGACTCATGTCAAACTCAGACTAACTTCACTCGACTACTCTTGTGTCTTAATGTAACATCAGCAGACTTCTCTGGATCTGAACACGTACTGGTTCCCATCAGGTCTTTGGGTTTGGATTGACCCGTGTAGACGTACACAGTGGAGTCTTATCAGGTTTAGGTGAAACCAAAAAGAATCAAAGTCACATGAAGTGAAAGTGAAAGAATGAAACATTCACAGTAAATGACAAAATAAAGACAACAAGTGTTTTCATTCAGTTCAAAGCAAGAATCACAACCAGCTGATAAATCTGCACTTTGATAATTTAAAACATGTGCAGAAAAACAACACTGCTGAAGAATGAGAATTCAATATCGACTATATTTGATAAACCAAACCATGGATTGAACTGATTGAGGATGTTATTGATCATGTCTGAACTTACACAGCCTTCCTGCAGTTCCTCACAGCAGGAATCAATCTGTGTTTTCCCTCTTCTGTTGTGTTGTACTTGTTTACGTCCAACTCATCCAGAACCTCCTCAGACATCTGCAGCATGTAGGCCAGAGCCGAGCAGTGGATCTCAGAGAGTCTATGTCCTTTGTCCTTTGACTTCATAAACTCTTGGATCTCCTGATGCACTGATTGGTCGTTCATCTCTGTCAGACAGTGGAAGAGGTTGATGCTTCTGTCAGGTGAGATGCTGTTTGTTTTCATCTCCTTCAGGTTCTTGATGACTCTCTGGATGATTTCTGGACTGTTCTGAGTCTGACCAGGCAGACCTCCTAAGAGTCTCTGGTTGGAATCCAGACAGAGTCCATGAAGGAAGCGAACAAACAGGTCCAGGTGACCATTTTCACTTTCAAGTGACATCTTCATCGCTTCTTTCAAGAACAAATCCAGAGAAGTGTAACCACCACCACCACCACCACCATCATCATCACCACCACCACCATCTTTTTTCCTGAACAGTCCTGCAGTACCTCCGTCTTCCTGTTGGTGAAACAGTGGAACATGTAGACTGCAGCCAGAAACTCCTGAACATTCAGATGAACAAAGCAGTAGACTGATTTCTGGAAGATCCCTAACTCTCTTCTGAAGATCTCTGAGTACACTGAGGCCTCTAACACACTAAGGCCACACCGCTCCAGGTCTTCTTGGTAGAACATCCGTTCTCTTTCTGCAGATGTTCAAAGGCCAGCCTCTCCAGCTTCATAAGAACTTCCCTGTCAGGCTCCATCAGATCCTGTGGACTCGTCTCATATTCTTTATCGTACTTGTTCTTCTTCCTCTTTGTCTGAACCAGCAGGAAGTGCAAGTACAGGTTTGTCAGGGTCTTGGGCAGCTCTCCTCTCTGATCTGTGGTCAACATGTGCTCCAGAACTGTAGCACTGATCCAGCAGAAGACTAGGATTTGACACATGGTTTGGAGGCTCCTGGATGTCTTGATGTGTGAGATGATTCTGCTGGACAGATCTTCATCTCTGGATCTTTTCCTGAAGTACTCGTCCTTCTGGTCGTCAGTGAAGCCTCGTACTTCTGTTACCCTGTCAACACATGTAGGTGGGATCTGACTGGCTGCTGCAGGTGGGGAAGTTATCCAGATGAGAGCCGAGGGAAGCAGATTCCCCTGGATGAGGTTGTCAGCAGCACGCTGACTGACGACCTCTGTGGTTTCCAAACCCTCAGCCCAGTCCAGAGTGAACTTCTGCACCAAGAAGGTTTTTCCAACACCAGCGACACCGTTGGTCAGGACGACTCTGATGCGCCCCTGCTGGTCAGGTAAGGCTTTAAAGATGTTGCAGCACTTGATGGGAGTGTCTTGGATGATCTCCTTCTTGGAGGTTGTCCCTTGAGTATTGACCTCTTTACTCTGTCCTTCTGTGATGTAGAGCTCAGTGAAGACCCTGTTCAGGAGGGTTCTACTTCCTCTTCCATCAGTTCCTTCAGTCACATGTTCAAATTTCCTCCTCAGACTGATCTTATGTTCATCTAGAACCTCCTGCAGACCAACATCTGCTGAAAGTCAGACTTCAGAAAGAACCTCAGCAACTGATGATTACTTTCATCAGCTACAGAAAAACTAAAAAGAAAATGTAATATGGCTGCACAATTTTGGTAAAAAAAATAAATAAAAAAAACAACTGACAATGTCATGTTTTTCTGTGACATTGTTGTTGTCAAATGAAAAACTACAGACTGAATCATTCTAGAATAACTGTGATGATATTTTGTTGCAACTCTGTGTCTGTCAGCCTAAAACAATATTGAGGTCTAATCAGGCTGTCTTATTTTGTATAGGGACAGATAACAATGAAAATGAAGGGAGATATTGCTGACTTTTTTGTAAAGAGGCACAAATCAGGCCTAGACCAGGCCCAGACAGACCCCACCCCTGAAACCAGCAGCCCTGGCAGCTCTCAACCGGGAGCTAGCCAGGAAGGCAGTGTGAGCATAGACAAGGACCCAGTCTACCACCACCAGGTCAGAACATACAGAGGCAGTAAATTGCATCTCCAGTTTATTGAAAAGTGAAGCCTCACACTGTAACAAAAGGTGATTTTGACAGATTAAGCCTCATTTTGAATGTTGATTTAGCTTGTAACAATAGATGAATTTCTGTGTGATGTTATTTTATTGCTGTTCTATTTATTTTGTCTGTATCCATGTTTTTTTACAATGCTGTATGCTTCAGCTTTACTTGCTGAAAATATTTCCACTTGGTTATGCAGATTGTTAATGTAAAGAGGGGGACCCATGTCTTGCTGATGACTATTGTGATCGTAGTAGTGTGTGTGAGAGAGAGAGAGAGAGAGGGAGATACATCATTTGTGTTGTTTTTTTCTGTAGACATCAATAATGACTGGCCAGACCTGTGGAGTGCTTAGCAAACAGAAGACTTCAAATCCAAGAACCCCTGGTTGGGTAAAATTGGGTAATTGGGTAAGTTTAGATAGATTGTTAGTTTGGGTAACTTCTGGAACAGTGGGCACAGATGACTGTGTGTGTGTGTGTGTGCGTGCATGTGCAAAAAGGACCATGCACATGTACAGCTGTGGGTACAGGTGTAGTTACATTGTTTGTTTATGCTTCACAGGATGTCTGGTCTGTAGCAATGTGAACTCCATTGGGATCAACAAGGAGCAAGGTGTATCACTCTGAAGAGAATGGATGAACTTTGAAATTTAAGTGTCTGGCAAGTGAATTAGAACAACAAGTCTGTCAGTCTTGAGAAATAAGTTGTGGAAATATGCGTTGTCTAAGGCCCACACCCAGGCTGCTAGTGTGACCAGTAGTAACTACAAACTGGTCCTAATCAAGTCATGATCATTTTATAATAGTGAGCAAGTAGAAATGACAGATTTTTGGGTAAAATAAATAGAGTAGTCTTACATGTCACTGTTTCTAAAACGGGGCTTTTTTTCTTGACTACTTTAAAAAAAGAAAAAGAAAAAAAAAGGTGAAAACTGGGAGTATACCCACTTCTCCAGGGACCACTACACCACTGGAAACACGCCATATGTCACTTAAGCCACTACAATAATAATAAGCCCATTATGCAGGGCCATGTTCAGGCACTTTACATTACTTTACTTGAATGCCTAATTGAATGTTTCTAATCTTTTGTTCATGAGTGCAATGAACATTTTGATTTGTGAAAAAAATTATGCCAGAGAATCGTGATCTCAAGTCTAAGCAAAAAAAGTATCGTGATTCACAATTTTTTCCGAGAATCGTGCAGCCCTATTAGTCCCCCTCTTTCTTTAGCTTCTCATTCAGTTGTAAGTTCACAACAAACCATGTTCACCACTTTACAATATTTCATAAAAAAAATCAAGTATTCATAAATTGTTCTTTAATTTTGACTTTGGCAAAAGTGGCTTTTGAGTAATCAGCGCTGTCAGCACAGACTATAACATGGTGACACTGTCAAATCAAACACTTTGTACAGTCAAATTATCATTGTTGATATTTGAAACTGTAATCGTATAAACGAACACTAGTGTGGCATACTGTATATTCATATGGTTGATACTTTACCCCGAACATTATACATGCACTTTATATAAACTAAAAATATTTGCACTTAATTTAAAATAATTTTTAGAAAACTGGTCTGATGGTGGTCTGACCCTAACCCTAACCCTACTATGATTTAGTAGATTTGGACTTTGTATGTTGTATGATGATGTGTGTGTGTTGTGTCAAAACCTGGTTCACTGAGCAAAGAGCCACAATCCCACCAACTAACGGGCCATATAAAACCAACATGGCGGCGCATAGACATGCAGCGGCTCCTCTCTCTCCCGTCAGATCTGTGTTTTTATGTTTTTTGTGTTGTGCACCTACGTGCATATGTTCGTCTCCGTTACGTCCAGCTAACCCAAGGCGCACATACTCCCGTGAGTTTCTGCTCGCCATCAGCATAACCACATTCACGGACATAAATCCAGCAGACACGGAAGAGCTACCCGGCTGTGGTCTGCTGCAGAGGCCTGCTCAGCCACCGACCCCCACTACTGCAACCAGCCCACAGTGGAAGCGCCACAAGCAGTGTATGAGGAAGCAGAAGAGGGGAAAGCGCGGAGGTATCCAGGCTAGGCTAGCGGCTAGCCCTCATCGGCCAGCTCTTCCGACCATCACACTGGCGAACGTACGCTTGCTGGAAAACAATATGGACTACATCCGCCTACTACGCACAACCTCAAAGACTGTGAGTGAGTGTTGTGTATTTGTGTTTGTGGAAACATGGCTTAACGACAGCGTCCCGGACTGTGCTATTCAACTAGCCCGGCGGACATGCTACCGGGCGGACAGAGCGCTCGTCGAGGGGGGGAAGACTCGCGGCGGGGGACTCTGTGTTTACATCAACGATGCATGGTGCCGCGATGCTGTTGTCTGCAAACACTGCTCATCACTGGTGGAGTTTATGGTTATTAAATGCCGGCCATTCTACCTGCCAAGGGAATTTAATGTCATATTACTGGTGGCAATATGCATCCCCCTGGCTCCAACAACAACAGGAGCGAGGCACTGCAGGAACTCCACCAGCACATCAGTGATCAGCAGACAGCCCACCCAGATGCCTTCCTCATCCTGGCTGGGGATTTCAACCACGCCAACCCCAAGAGCATGTTTCCACAACTCCACGGACATATCAACTTTCCAACACGAGGTAACAATATCCTGGACAATGTCTACACCACACACAAAGGTGCCTACAAAGCTCGCCCCCTCCCCCACCTTGGGGCCTCAGACCACACTACAGTCATGCTAATGCCAGCATACAGGCCACTGGTCAAAGTCAACAAACCAGCTACAAAGCAGATTTGCATGTGGCCTGAGGGGTCTTCAGAGGCACTCCAGGACTGCTTCTCCACCACCGACTGGAGCATGTTCAGACAAGCAGCCACCTACAACAACACCACAGACCTCCAGGAGTACACAGAGACCGTTACTTCCTACATGTGGAAGTGCATGGATGATGTCACGGTCACCAGAACCATCTCCATTCGGGCCAACCAGAAGCCATGGCTGACAGGTGAAGTCCACAGGCTCTTGAGAGCTCGGAACGCTGCCTTCAAAGCAGGAGACGAGATGGGCCTGAGGACAGCCAGGGCCAACCTGTCACGAGGCATCAGGATGGCCAAGAGGGAGTACTCCAGGAGGATTGCTGATCGCTTCAATGACAGCAGAGACACCAGGAACCTGTGGCGAGGGATGCAGACCATCACGGACTATAAGCCCTCTCCGCAGACCTGCGACAGGAGACTCAACTCCCTCCCTACCACCTCTACCATCACTCCCACCTCTACTCATCCTCCCCCCCTCTGCCCCCTGCCACAGACCAGGACTGTACTCCCCCCACTCCCCCCCCCTCCTCCTCCTCCTCCTCCTCCTCCTCCACCAACACCATTCCCACACTCTGAACTCAGGGACTTTGCACTAAACTGCACTATTTTGCACTAAACTGCACTACCTCACTTATCTTCTCTTAGAAGATTCTCTTCATGTTGATTGTTTACGTCATGTCTGTTGATTGTTTATTGTTTATTTATATTTACTTATGTTACTGCCTGTTTTGCACCGTGGGTCTGAGAGGACTGCAATTTCATCTGTGCTGTATGTCGTACATATAGTACATTTGACAAATAAAACTACTTGACTACTTGACTTGATCCCTGACACTCCAAACCTGCAGGGGGCAACCACATCAGTGGTGGAGCCCCAGGTAACAGGAAGGAAGTGCCTGAGGAATACAGGAAGCATGGTGTGAAATGTTTGGAGTTGGTTCGGTCAGCTTGCTTTCTCCTGGAGACACCTCACAGCCATAGCTCCTGCTCAACAATTGAAGACACCGCTGGTATAGTAGTGTTGAACTTTAAGTTTGGAGGCTACGCTTCCCAAATGCCTTTGATTGTGTGTTTGTGGATGCAATGTTTTATTTAAATTGAGTAATTTGGAAACTTCTTTATATGATTTATGATGATAGAGATGATTTGAAGTACTTTGTTACTTGTGCTTTTGTTACTGGTACTTTAATCATAACCTTTGGTGTAGCTTTGTTACTTTAATGATTAACCCATTTGAAGTGATTTGAGTTAATTAATCTGAATAAGTCTTCATTTATCAAGTAAAATTAACATTATTATTATCATTTATTATTTATATTAAGAAGTATGAACTGAAATGATATGCTATTAATGGCTTTGTTTATCTGTTTATCCTAGGTTATTAACCTATTCTGTTACGTCCCGTTCATTCCATTCTGCCCCAAAATATAAAAACTGAAGATTGAACAGAATTGAGTTGTCCATCGTCGTCCTTCAACAGTTGATCAGCCTTTTTTCAAGTTTGGGCAGAGCTGTGGCCAACAAATACACACTAAAACAACACATAACTTGACAGTGTGTGAAGGGACTGTTTTCTATGTTGTCTATTTTAAATGTATTGTGTATTAGGTGTCATTCACAAACTTCATTTAACTTGAGGCTCCGTACTTGACACAAACACGAATACAACAGGGCAGTAAAGAAACGTGAAAATGTACAAAAAGACAGACTCTAACAGGAATCATATATCATCACGTATTATCGCCATAATCGCGTCAACACTCACTTTTCTGTCGCTTTGCTCCGCAGTGAAAATAGCTACGGAAGCAAAGTCACTGAACACTTTCACTCTCACTGCTCCCATGGATGTATAAGAACTGGGTTTTCCGGTTCTATTTTATTCTTCCTGACCGCCAGACATGGTATGTAATACCTGGATATCCATCACACGCATGCACAGATCAAGACGTAATACCAACAAAGTCACGTGAGCTGGGTGACGCAAGTGACTTGTATAAAGGAGGCTGGCACCCAGAGATGGGCCCTTTCTCAAAACTCAAGTGTTAACCTTCTCTGCTTTGTCTCCTGACCGTGGGAGATCTATCTTCTCCAGGGCCGGAGGCAGCGTTCTTCAACGGGGTTAACTCCCGAGACTTTTACTCCACAGTTGTTACGTGGTGGCACACAAATGACAGGCCATTTTGCTGAAGAGAATCCGGCTTTATTAGCTGATCGCACAGTAACATTAAAAACTCCCTATCTGCTCCGGTCGCCATCTCCACCATTCATTCACCGGAACACACATGTAAACAAAAACACACCCGTCTTCTGCTCTGCGGGCTCACTCGTGCGCCACCCCTTGGCTGCGCGCACGCACTCACTCACTCACTCACATTCACACACTGAGCTCCCTGGGTTACACATTAGTGTTAGACACATCCCACAGCACTACCCCCACCATGGATTGGCAATTATCACTAATTCAATTCCATCTAAACAACATGTACACAAAACTGTACACAATCTCCATATCTGTAGGCCTAAAATGTGAAGAGATAGCCGTGTCCAAGATATTGCATGAATCAGAGAGATAGGTAGGTTATACTACAACAACAAGTGTCACCCCCACCATGGTCAAGTATCACATGGGAAGGAGTGGACGGAAGAGACCCGATCACGTTGGAATCATGAGCAGGTGGAGTAGACGGTCGGGAGTCGCTGGGGCCGTCATTGGAGGCAGTAGGGTAGAGATTGTGCAGGCCAAGGTCCTGGTCACTGGGTTCCCGTCTACATCTGGTGGCAAGATACAGTCCTGGGCTCGGTCCAGGACCCAGGTGTTGTCCAGGGGCTCACGGCCCCTGGCGTTTCTTGTTGTATTGTCTTTTAGCACGTGTGACTGCCTCGCCCAGGGCTTCTCTAGCGATATTGTGAGCCAGTTCCAGCCACTCGCGCATTTGTTGCACATACTCTGGGGCTGAAGGTGCAGGATCAGAATCTGGTGGAAAACCAGCTACAAGGTCCACTGGCTCACTTATTTCGTGTCCAAACATCATGTAGTTGGGTATGAAACCAGTAGCACTGTGCTTGGTCGCTCTGTAGGCCATAAGTGCATAAGGGATCATCAGGTCCCAATCCCAGTGACAGCGTTCTGCAGTAGAGGCCAGGATTTTTTGCAGTGTGGAATTGAAACATTCAACCTGGCCATCGGACTGCGTTCTGAATGGCGTAGTGTGGGCTTTCTCAATGCCAAACAGACGGCACATTTCTTGAAATACCCCCGCTTCAAAATTACACCCTTGGTCGCTGTGCAGAGCGTGAGGCATTCCAATGCGACACACCCATTCTGTTGCGACAACGTGTGCCACTGTCACAGCCTTTTTGTCAGCAATTGGAAATGCTTCAGTCCATTTCGTGAAGTACTCCTGTATTACGAGCACATAGCGGTTTTTGCGCTCCGTCTCATTGAGTGGGCCCATAATGACCAGTGCAATGCGCTCCATAGGGGCTCCAACCCTGACAGTTCCCATGGGAGCTTGTGGAGTTTTGTAGGGTCTGGCTCTGCATGCACAGTCAGCACAAGTCCGGCACCAGAGGGCCACATCTTCTCTCATGTGGTACCAGAAGTATCTGGTTTGAAGTATGGCCACAGTTCGTTCGATACCAAAATGTCCACCAACTGGCCCCTCATGCATTTAGCGCATCACATCGGGTTACATTTTACATGGCAGGACAATTTGGGGATAGAATTGTGTGTCGTCCGAACCGTAAAAGCGATGGACCAGAACTCCATCTCTGAAATACAGTCTTTTCCACTGACTCCATTATGGGCTGCATGGGGAGACTGTGGTCCAGGGGGGGCGCTCACTGCTGGCCTCCAGCCAAGCTGTGATTAGTGCAATGTCTGTATCAGCAGCTTGGGCCTGGCAGAACTCCTCTATGGTCCAGCCAGGAAACAGTGTGGTCTTGTTTGTGTTCATCACATAGACAGTCTCTGTTTGTTTTAAAGTGTCTGTTTTGATCAGGTTGTCTGCACTTACCCCCACCGGACTCAGCGACAGGGGACTAGTGTCGGAATCCAAATCACACTGAACCGCTTGTGGTTCTCTGCTGTGAGGAGGGGTCCTGCAGATTACAAGGACAGGACTGGCGGAAAGGCCTGCGGGAGAGACTGTCAGCATTAGTGTGTAAGCGACCTGGCCGATAAATAATTTAAAACTCGTACTCTGCTAGCTTTTCAAGCCACCGGGCTAACTGACCTTCTGGCTCTTTCATCCGTGTTAGCCAGCGCAGGCTGCTGTAGTCAGTACGTACCTTGAAAGGCCGCCCAAGTAGATACTGCCAAAAATGTGAGGTAAAATCGGCAATGGCCAGCAGTTCTCGTCTTGTAGTGCAATAATTCTGTTCGGCTTTGGCCAATTTGCGGCGTCTGTATGCCAGCACGCGTTCTGCACCATCCTGCATTTGCGAGAGGGCGACGCCGATGTCTGTGTCACTGGTGTCTGTGTCGAGGATCATTTCGCCATGGTCCAGTGGGTAGCCTAGGATAGGGGCTGTGGTGAGGCGGTGCTTGAGCATGTCAAATGCAGCTTGGTGTTCAGCATGCTACTGGAAGTGTGCATTTTTCTTTGTCAGGTCGTGTAACGGCTCAGCAAGGGAGGCAAAGTCTCTCACAAATCTGCGATAATAGGAGGCGAGTCCAATGAACCGTCTGACCTCTTGGACTGATGAGGGAGGGGGCCAAGCTTGGACTTTGTGGACTTTATTAGGATCTGTGGCCACACCATGCTCGGACACAATGTGACCTAGATAGGCAACTTGGCGATGGAACAAAGAGCATTTGGCTGGTTTCAGTTTGAGGTTTTCGGGGACGTCCTTGGCCAGCACAATGATATCGTCCAGGTAGACTAGACAGGTCTCCCACTCCAGGACGCGATCCATGAGACGTTGCAGGCGCATTGCATAAGCCAAATGGCATGACGTTCCACTCAAATAATCCATTCCGGGTACAAAAGGCGGCTGCACGGCGGGCCCTTGGCGTTAGCTTGACTTGCCAATAACCTGTAGCAAGGTCCAAGGTGCTGAACCATTTGGCAGAGGAGCGAGTGTCCAGGGGGTGTCTTGGATGAAAGGTAGTGGGTACGCATCGGTGATGGTGCGGTCGTTGAGTGCTCTGTAGTCTATACAAAGGCGGAAACCTCATCCTTTTTACACACCATAACAATCGGTGAGACCCAACTGCTGTGGCTGCGGGTAGCAAGGCCACTCTGGAGACTCTCATGGATCTGATCAGCGTCTTGCTGCTTTTCCCCAGCCATTCGACGAGGGGGCTGCTTCACTGGAGCTCCAGGTCGGGTTATCATGTCGCGCTGCACCAGACTGGTCCGGCCCAGGTCACCAGGTCCCCTGGAAAGACACTTTCATAGGCACACAACAGGTTGGACAGTTCAAATTTTTCATTATCATTAAGGTCAATGGAACTCTGGACAGCCAGGTACCACCCAGCAATACGCATGTTGGCATCCCTCATGCGATGCAGCCACTGCAAAGCTCAGTGGTCAGTCTCCAAGAAAAAATGTCTTCCCAGCAGATTGTATCTGAGGGTGTCGATCGCCCACTTCATCGCCAAGCACTCCTTCTCCACCGTTGAGTATCTCGTCTCCCTGTCCAGCAGTTTCTGACTCAAGAATGCCACAGGTCTCTTCTCTCATGCAGCAGCACTGCTCCCAGGCCCAATCCAGAAGCATCTGTCTGCAGGGTGAACAGCTTGTCGAAGTCCGGACTGTGGAGCACTGAGTGAATACAGACCGCATTTTTGAGATCTTGGAAGGCTTTGTCACACTCCTCTGTCCATCGCACTTTGTTGGGTGCTGAGGCTTTGGTCAGGTCATCCAATGCCACCGACGTGTCTGCAAAGTGAGGCATAAACTTCCTGTACCAACCCACCAGACCCAGGAAACTTTTAACCTTCCTCTTAGTGGTGGGGACCGGGAAAGAATGGATGGCCTCCACCTTCCCGACTTGTGGCTTGATCTTCCCAAATTCAATGATGTAACCCTGGTATGCTACTTCTCTGTGGGCCACAGCACACTTGCAAAGGTTGATCGTCAGGCCGGCTGCTTGGATTCTCTGTAGGACTTGTTGTAGTTGAAACCTGTGCTCTTCCAAGACTGGCTGAAAACAACCACGTCATCCAAATGTGCTGCTGAAAAGTCACTAACATCCCTCAGCACGTGGTCTATAAGTCTTTGGAATGTGGCTGGCGCCCCCTGGAGCCCAAATGGCATTACCTTGATCTGATACATCCCAAAAGGGGTCCTGAAAGCAGTCAGTTCCCTAGCCTCTAGTGCCAAGGCTAGCTGCCCGTAGCCTTTACTCAGGTCCAGCGTGGTGCTGTACTGAGCCCTGCCGCCTCTCTCCACCAGATCGTCGATTCGGGGCATGGGTTAGGGGTCAAAACTGGAAACTGCATTCAGGTATCTGAAGTCAATGCAGAATCTGAGAGATCCATCTTTCTTTGGAACAAGCACAATAGGACTACACCATTCACTGCAAAGGATTTTTTGTCTAAACTATTGCGGAAGGTGTATCAAGTGTTAGGAGTGAAGTGCATTACCACCCCCAGATGGACGGTTTGGTTGAACACTACAACCAAACACTGAAAAGCATGCTGCGCAAGTTTGTCTCAAACTGTAGGGAATGTCAGCACTGGTACGAACATGCGGTCTGCTCAGCAAAACCAGAAGGCCTGGTATGATTATCCCCAGCTCCAACATCAGCTTGATCTCCTTCTGCAGAACAGGAATCAACTGCTCAGGAATCCTGTAGCTCTTTTGCCGGACTGGAACATTTTCCATCAGCCGAATCTTGTGTTGGACCAAAGAGGTGAATCCTGGCGTTTCTTTAAAAGGTTCTGGGTCAAGTAGGGGCTTGACCTCAGCCTGCTGATTGGGAGACAGATGTGACACATCAACCTCCACAGCTTCCGCTGCAGTGGTGTTTGTTGGAAAATATTTCTCATTTATGTCCTCATCCTGAACAGCCCGCACAAACAACTGCTGGATCACAGGCTCCGGCCGACCTGAAACTGTTTAAGCAGATTGACATACTTTTTAACGCTTTTCTGGCATAAACGGTTCATAGGTCGCTGTCACTGGTTGGCAACAGTAACGACACCTTTTGGCCAGGATTAAAGACCCTCTCTCTTGCCTTCCGATCATACCAGGCCTTCTGGTTTTGCTGAGCAGACCGCATGTTCGTACCAGTGCTGACATTCCCTACAGTTTGAGACAAACTTGCGCAGCATGCTTTTCAGTGTTTGGTTGTAGTGTTCAACCAAACCGTCCATCTGGGGGTGGTAATGCACTTCACTCCTAACACTTGATACACCTTCCGCAATAGTTTAGACAAAAAATTTGTCCCACAGTCTGTGAGGACCTCCTTAGGGATGCCTACCCTGGAAAACAACTGTAAAAGGCAGTTTGCTACCTGTCGGGCCTTGATGGATTTGAGAGGAAACGCTTCAGGGTAACGGGTTGCATGGTCACACATGACTAATATGTAACGATGACCTGAGGAGCTTCTCTCTAAGGGTCCCACAATGTCCATGCCTATTCTCTCAAAGGGAGGTCTATGATTGGTAAATACTGCAGCTGGGCACGTGCTACTCCTTTAGCTGAGGTGAGCTGGCATGTTTCACAAGAACTGCAGAACTGGGAGACTTGGCTATACATCCCTGGCCAAACAAAACGACTTCCAATCCTACTCAAGGTCTTCTGGAAAGCCATGTGACCAGCCCATGGGATGGAATGACCAAGCTCCATAACTTTATGCCTGAACTGTTGTGGAAGTGCTAAAACCTCAGTCTTTCCCTTCCTCTTTGATCACATAGGTCGCCTCATCTAGCCAACACCCTCAAACTCTATCACCTTTTCGAACCACTGTTTCAGTGTGGAGTCCTGTTTTTGCAACATCCCTAAATCTGAGGGAAAGTCAAATTCTGGCATACCAGGGGGTTTGGTTGGGCCTTCTGTCTCTTTCCTAGGGGCACCGAGCAACTTTTCTCTCCTTCTTTGTGCTTTTGGCTTTGATGGTTTTACCGGGCCTGCCTCCCAGTCTTCCCCAAAAAAAGGCAACTCCCTGAGGACTCCCTTTACACTCTGCGCTCTTGTGGTGACATTACAGGGTGTGACTGTTAATAAACTCTCAGTCTCATCTCCACACCTGTCAGACTCACTATCTGCCTGCTGCACTAGGTCATAGAGAGTAGGCACATCGTTACCTAGAACAACTGGATATGGCAATGTTGGCGCTAAAGCTACAGACAGAAGAAACGTCTGGCCTCCTGCTGTCAGATAGACCTCAGCTGTGGGGTACGCATGTTCATCTCCATGAATGCATCCTATCCTTGACCTGTTCTCACTCCACTTTTCTCTGGGAACCAAACTGAACAAAACCACCGTCTGGTAGCACACTGTATCCAGCCAGGTTATCCAGCCAGGTCATCCCCCGCAGGTTATCAGGACTGGTGTTGTTCTGCCTGCCTTAATCACAGTGTCTACTTTGGCTGGCCTTGGAACTGAAACCAGGAGAGCTGGCTTAGTGTGGTTCATGAGTGGGCAAAATTGCTTGGTGTGACCTAAGCCATTACAGTGGTAGCACCGGACTTCCTGTTTGACAGATCTGTGGGGAGGCTTTTTAACACAGATCAAAGACAAGCTGCATCCTCTTCTGTCTTGGTGTCATGTTCTTTAATCCATATCTCCAGCTCTGGATGGACCATCCTCAGGAACTGCTCCAGGATAATAGTCTCTGATATTTCCTTTACAGTTGATTTTTCTGGCTTTATCCACTTGGAGAACAAATCCTTAAGCTGAACATACAGTTCTCGTGGAGTCTCACCTGGCTCAGTCTTCAGGAACCGGAATCGTCTTCGGTAGGTATCTGGAGTAATCTCATATTTTGTAAGAATTGCCCCTTTAACATTATCGTAGTTTTCAAAGTCTTTAATGTCCATCATAACATAGGCACTACAAGCTTTGCCAGTAAGTAGGGAAAACAAGGTGCAGAGCCCATCCCTCTGTGGGCCAGCGACAAACATAGGCCATTCTTTCAAATGTGGTCAGAAAATGTTCAATGTCATCCTCTGCGGACAACGGAAGCTGTTTGGGCTCCCTGTGGGCTAGGGGTGCTCTCCCTGGCCTTAAATTTTGGCTGGTCATCTCACCTAGAAGTTCACCATCATCATCGTCATCAACACCATCACCATCATCATCATCATCGTCGTTGACTTGGTTTTCATGCTCATGTCCATTTTCTTCTCTCATCAAGTTTACTTGCTGCTGCACTAGTGAAAATTGATGCTGCATGCTTTTCCATCGCTGTTCTTCCCGAGCAGACTCTTTCTCCATCTTTTGCTCTTTTATGGTCTGGGAACAAACAAGATTTTTCAGCAGATCTGTCAGCTCTTCCAGCTTCTCTTCTGCTGTAGCCTCTGCGCCAGGACCTGTGTCAGCTGATGTGCAAGCTCCATCATCTGGTTCCTGCTGTCCATCCATCTTTCCTTTTCTTGTCATCATGTTTTCTTTCGGTGTGGGTCCCAACTTCTGACACCACTTGTGAAAGGCGACCAGTGAGCGGCTGGATGATGCCAAAGAAAAGTCTTTAGAACTAGTCAGGTTTCCGTATTTCACAATTCTTTTATTTCTTCACCAATAGCAGCACAGATGAAAAGGACGGTGAGAGTCATAAGTTAAACCAGCAACACAGACAGATGGTAAAATGGCGCCTTATATACTGTGCTACCAACTAACCATGACTGGACTCTTCCACTAATGAGGTAAAATACTATCAAATGGTTATTTTACCAAGTGACACTTTTTCCTTTTACCTTTAGCTCCTAATCTTCCTCACTCTTCAGTTACTGATCTGCCCCTGCCGATAAACCTATAACATATATTTACAATAAATAAATAGAACCACCAAACATTTAATTTAAATCTAAAATTCTAAGTTAAAATAAATAAAACATTAATAATATACAAACTTTCAAACTGTCAGGTCAAAACATTTACATTAAAAACAAAATAACACGTCAACAACAAATCTATGGATCACACCAAGCATCTAATGACAGCGACGTCTGAGCCAGCGGATCATTTCGTCAGGACAGGCCGAGGTAACGCTGCTCTGCGCCGGGCACAGTGAGCGCCGAGCGTCAGCAGAGCCAAACTATAAATACGTCATATCTTAATACACAAACCACATGTTTGAATTCTAAATGACTAATTTCTCGCCTCAAATAATCTTAAAACTGCGTTCCGGGACACAGAAAAATATTTATTTCAGATTAATATTTCTATTATCTGCTGCTATGTTCCGCCAAAATGTATTCTGGGATACATGGCCATCCCAAGTACGCTTAAGTCACCTCCAATGCATACTTGGTAAAATGGGTAGAGTGAGAACACTTCCGGGTTACCGCTTACTTGAGAATTGGAACAGAACTTGGACTGAGGCTGATGACGTTTTCACAAGTACGGGAGTATGCAAGTACGCACAAGTATGGATATTGAGAAACGGCCTCTCTTTATCGCTCTCTCACACATACACAGTCTCTCTCGCTCACACACACACACACACTCTCTCTTTTTCATAGCAGTGATATTATTCAGGCAAATTCCAAAAAACATTTATTCAGTCCAAGTCAGTTCACGGGAGATCAGTCCAAACAGGCAGAGGTAACAGAATCACAAGGCAAGAGACGAGGTCGAGATAATCAGGCAGGCAAGGGTCGAAGCACGGGAAGACAAGAACTGAGACTAGGTACGTGGGACAAGAGTGTTGGAACGCAAGACAAGGCTACAAACGAACTGGCGACGAGACAAGACACAGAGAGGGTTTAAGACAATGCTGATTAGGGAGTAAGTGCATGCAGGTGCGCAGGAACAATCAGGGAGCAGGTGGACGCAGACGAGAAGGGGGCAGGGCAAACAGGAACCTGAAACAGAGACAGGGGTGAGTGCTCACAAAATAAAACAGGAAGACAACACATGAAACATGAAAGATAAATCAAAACACAGAACAAAACATGACAGACAAACCAAACCATGACAGTTACGGATTTTATACTTCATCAAAAATGGACGATTAACCTCATTTAAGTTGCAAAAAGTGAACTTTGACCATGGATTACTCAAGAAGAACACAGTAAAAGATTTTATTTTTCATCAAAAAAATTTAGTTGTAATCTGTGATGATGAACATGTCTTCCATTTCTGTTCAATCCGTACTGTTGCAGCCCTTGACGTACATAATAATGGCAGAGAGTCTCGACAGGTGCAATTTCCTTTATTTAGTAGCACCGTGAAAACTAAAAATAAACAGAAAGAATTTATTTAATACAAATCACATTTCCACAGTGCATTCAATCAAACCATAAAACACATAGAAATACTGTGCTTCAAAAAAAATAAACAACAGTAATTAGATTAGCTAGTCACTTACAAGTACAGAACACGACTTTAGTCTTTCAAATGCGGAAAACAAATAGTTATTTTACGCAACGGTTGGCAACCCGAACACGTGTGTGTGTGAAGCAATAAAAGTTATTATGACATCAAGGAGTAAAACAACTACGAGCACACACATGAACACACATGGATGACATCTTTTCTGGTATGCGAAGGCCACCGTAGATCCCTGGCACGCTAAGGGATCTACGGTGAGTGAGCGGAGAACTCATTTGTTTGTTCACAATCTTCAGTCTCAAAGTTAGACGTCACTAATTCTTCGACAAACGTGAAGAAATGACCTCATTTGGTGACAACTAAATTCATTTAATTTAAAGTCAGACAGTTACATGGAGACAAAAGGTTAAGTATTTTATGTGACACTAATTGAAGTAGTGTTTGTCGACTGCTTTTCATCTGCAGTTTCCAACAACCTTTGCCATAGTCATGCGAGTTGAGCTGTTTTCAATTCCCTGGTTTGATTATGACTGCCGCTGAGTGATGCATTAAATCATGTTATCTCTAGAGTACTGCATTATTCAGCCAAAGACACACGCGCCGTGGTTTTGGGAGCTGAAACCATGGGATGACAGAGCTGCATCATGCTGCTGCTGCTGCTGCTGTAACAGAGCATTGAATTCCAACAGGTTCGACGGAGGGGAATACAGATATTTATCCTACACGCATGTCGTCAAAAAGCTGTCGTTGTCCCTGAACTGAGTCTCCAGTGTCTGTGATGGCTGTCGCCGCTCCATCAGTGTGTGGACGCGTGAGTGACAGAGAGAAGGACTGACACATAAGAAGGACTATGTCAGCCAATGTGACTTTTATTGTCAAGTGCTCTGAGTGGTGATGAATAGCAGAGTGGTGTCATTTTAAAGCGAGTCTATTAGGGACACTCGACAGAAGACATTAAGAGTGTGTGTGTGTATGAAGACGGACAACGATTCCTTATCGACAGAACAATGGACGGAGCCTGGTGCTGGCTGAGAGCAGAAACAGACGATGGAGAGAGCGTGGAGAGAGTGATGCTGTGTTTGTTTTTTTTATGACGTCTCAGCGAGCAAATGTGGCATCAACCTGCATCTTTGCTTTGTTGTAGCTTCAAGGACAGGTCAGTTTTTAAGGTGCAGACAGACACATCACCAAAAGGCCATGTTGAATCCCTCGTAGGTCAACTATACATAATACTAAGATAAGATAAGATATATGGAATGATGGTCTTTGTTAGTCCCACAATTAGGGAAAGACAGTAATTTTCACCTGTACAACCCAGGAGATCATTGACTTTGACCCTTTTACACCTGTGGTCCCGGCTCGCCTCGCCTCGCCTCGGCACGGTTTAGGTTGCATCTCCACTAAAAATAAAAAAAGCACCTACTCAACGTGGGCGGAGTCATCACAGCACGGCTGCATGAAACTGCTGTGACTTCGTTTTTCACACAACACACACACACAAACGAGTGACTACTGACTTGTAAAGCAGGTATTTCAGCGTAACTGAATCATTAGAATCAGTTAATTAACACTATTGTTCAGTACTTTCTCCATAGCCGGAGTGCAGACTCCGTCTGACACAGTCACTGGACTGAATTACACCAGACTCCTCTGTTAAATATTGGGATTAAAGACATTTCCCTGGTAATTGTAGAAGATGAACCCACTTTTAAACTGATCTACAGTTCGTCATTGTTCGGCTTGATTCTTGTGCTGTACGTCTCTTCCTGTGACAGCAGTCTGACCAATCAGTGGCCGGCAGTCTGGTGGCATCACACATAGTACCTACAAAGTACCTGGTAGCAGTTACTATGCTAGTGGAGACACAACTTAACCATGCTGAGGCGGGCAAGGCAGTGGAACACGCCAAAAATGCCCATATGGACTTTTTTTTTGCATATTTAAACCATAAAAGGGTCACAAAATGTCCTGTAACTAAGTTGCTTTTGCCCATTTTTCCAGAATAACTTTCAATATATGGCAGTTATTTACAATGTGCTACATGTCAAAATAGTGTGTTAACAATTTGAAATGAAGAAAAACAAAAAAACAACAACACTGTATTTGTACATGACCACCAGTTTTGGCGTGTTAAATCTATTATTTATTATTTTAAACAGTATAAAACATATTTACAATAACATTTGTTTGAGTTTTTTGTCTCAATGTGTAAAAACAGGCTAAAATAAATTAAAAACTTCTCAGCTTTCAGAAACCGTTGGGATTTTTCCAATAGCACAAACCGTCATTTAAGGCCATGTCGAATCCCTCAGGGGTTACCGACTAATACATAACACTGAGATAAGATAAGATAAGATAAAATAAAACAAGATTAGATATATGGTGTGACTGCCCTTTGTTAGTCCCACAATTGGGGAAAGACAGTTAATGTAATATACAGTATGATAAACATTTTCACTTGTACAATATAGAAAAACATTGACTTTTAAGTTTATACAAATAGAACAGAATATAGAGTATTGACATAAAGTTACTAAAATGCAGTATATACAGTATGAGCCTGATATTTACAGTGTAAATAAAGATTGAACATGGGGTATTGCACTTAATTACAACAGTTCTATCTCAAGGTTCATGTCAATGAGTCAAACAAGCGGCCCCGGGGGACACATGTGGCCCACCACTCAATTATATGTGGCCCAACACTTCATATCTTCCTCCTCTTCCTTTAAACACAATTTCTCTTTTTTTATAATATTAATATGACATTTAACATTAAATTAGAACTAGAACCTCTTCACCTTCACTCACTCAACCACATCACAACCGTCCCACAAAACATCCACTGGCAGACCCAGACCAACGATAAATCCAGTTCAAAATCCTTCTCCTGACCCTTAAAACCCTTCATCACTGACCTGCTCTTCAGAAACTTTTTCAATGTTTAATTATCTGTAAAGCATTTTAAAGTGAAAACCCAATTAAAATGTATATTTTTTTTGACTGAATATTTACTTTTGAAAATATTCAACATTCTGTACAAAGGTCATGTTCATATTTTTAAAATGTGACAAGAAGAGATAGAAGATAGAAGAAACAAAAGAAACAAAGGACTGGGTCAAAAATGTCAGTGAAAACCAGGCGCTCATCAAGGATAAGAGTGATGGTCCATTGAAAATCCCATAATAATGAGTGTGATTTCAATACAAAGACATGTGAGACACTTCTATATCGAAAAAATATCCTTGATAAAAATATTTTATCTCTTCAGAGTTAAGAAATCAACAGGTTTTGACTCGGTTTTTATTCAGGAAAGTGCAAATCGGCAAAATTAAAAATGGTCAACTTCCTGTTGAGTTGAGGCCATGGTTACGGTTGACTTTTTTGTTTAAAAAATAAAATTAATAGAGCCTCTCAAAACATGACATGGCACAAATGTGAGCCTTCAAGTTACTTAAAAAAACGGAAAGTTTGTTCAGATAAATTATATAAAATCTGTATTTTTGTATGATATATACATCTAAATGGTAGCGTCTTCAGGGCTCCATCCTTGGGCCAAAACCTTTTTTTTGTTTGTTTTCAAACTAAACTGTTCAAAAGTCTCCTGTTTGTTTCTTTCTGGAGAAAAAGATGGACATGGTTAATTATTACACTTTACAGCTGATATTTAGTAACAAAGATAAAAGTATAGATGTAGAAGGAGCCAAAATTCAGAATTATGTATCATTTATGGTCTGCTATGTTGAAGTATGGGGACGTACTTTAAAATATATACTCAATTCTTGTTTTTTTTACTCATCACTAGAAGTTGATACAGAGATTCAAACACATTATTCATTAAGTTAAAATTGTTAAAGAAAAATGTACAACTATGTACACTCATTTTAGTTCAGTGGCCACATACAGCACAATTTGATCTCAAATGAGCTGGCACAGTCAAATAATAGCATAATAACCTATTAACAACAAGCACTCAAAATGTTTCCCCTTATTTCACATTAAGTGAAGTATCCTTTTTACAAAACATATTATGAACAGCCTGCAATTGCAACAATATTATGCCAAAGTTAACCATTTACAGGTATCTAGAACTGAAAAATATAGCATTTCACAAAAAAAATTGTGAAATGCGATACTAAATCTTCACAAATTCATCCTGGGGGCCAGATTTGAACCACTTGTGGGCTGGTTCTGGCCTGCGGGCCGTATGTTTGACAGCCCTAATGTAGATTATATTTGGCAGATCATTTTGCCCTCCAATATTCAGAAAGGTTTAAAGAAAGAAAAAATGATTATGATTTAAAAGGAGCAAAATATCTTGATCAAAAACGTCAATGAATCTAAATCAAATATGACATAAAAAATATATATATAATTATAGCCAAAATGTTGATGGAATATGTTGTGGTTTGCTTTTTGTGTTGTGTTGTGTAGAATATTATAAAATGTGTTTTTAGAAACAGTCTGATGTGAGAATCTGGCTCAGTCTTGTTTTATTTTTATTTGAATATATTTGTGTTCTGTGAATTATGCAGAAAATATAAGATTATTCCTCTTTCTGCTTCTTTTCATTCATTCTTTGGGATTTTTCTTTTCTTTTTGTGTGTGTGAGTGTGTTTGTATTTGCTTTATTTGAGGAATGAATTAAAATTCAACAATCAACATTGACAATGGAATAATGCCATTTAAGAGAAGAATGAGGCTGTTATTCTCTCCACTGCTGTGTGTCAGAACAATGGAGGACAGCTCTAACTCTGCACCCACACACACAAGCGGTGATTTTCTTGACAGTGCAGCAGCTTCACTGTGTGTATGTGTCAAAACAGATAATGCAAAAATTGTAAAAGGAAAATATTCACCTTAAGCCCCACCCCACACGAGAGGATAACTATCCAGATTTCGTTCCTGATCTGGCACCATACAACAATCGTGGACGTCTTCAGATTTTAGGCTCATTTGAACAGATTATGTGGTCAAATTATCAAAGTAGTGTGAGGGATTAACAGATGCGATCTTAACCCTTAGTGCTCATGCACCCTTGATAAATTACCGTGGGAATAATACATTACACTCCTTATATGGACATGCTGAGGGTGTGTGTTTATAGGTCTCATATTCAGGCTTTAAAATGCCTGTTTTTTCTTCTTATGTGTTTGTTGAGTTAAGTTATGATTCATTTTATATCATATTATATTAGTAGAGATATAAAGTAGCAATAATGAGACCGATTTTATTTTCTTTATTTACAAATTTCACAAATTCAGACTTTTGTGTGTTTTATGTAGTTTGTGAAATTATTTTTTTTATTAATGATTTCCTAGGTTGTGCTGAAAAAAACGATATAAGACACTCTGTATATACTGTACATTTAAACATAGTAATGGTAAAAATTACATTGTTAATGTCTGTAAACATGTTTGCAGACGACACCACACGACACGACAAAAAAATGGTAATGTGTCATCCCTACTCTTCATTAATGAGCAAATAAACAAGTTACTGCTAATGTGATATATGGTATAACTGTGACTAAAAAGTGCATCATAATACACTTGGGTACAAATATTGCGATTTGTTAGTGATCAATAATTTGATCACTAACAAATTGAATGATTTTTAACCAAACCAAAATTTAAATATACCTTTTTTGAGACAATAACCCAGTCATTGTATGATATATGTTTAAATTGTTGCGTCCCTCCGGGCTCAGTCCTGGGGCCAAAACTTTTCTTCTTTTTTTTGTTTTGAACATTAATGATATTGTTAATGTTTGTTAATTAAACTGTTTGCTAATGACACCACTTTGGTTCTTTCTGGAAGAAACAGAAAAATGGTATTGTGTCATCCATAGTATTCATACAAATAAATGAGTAAATAAACAAGTTACTGTTAATGTGATGAATGTGGTATAACTGTGACTCAGTTTTTAGTCGGGCACATTATGTTCAAAAACTCCTCAAGTGATTTGGTCACATAAAAATATAATATAATATAAATAATATAATAAAATTTTTGTTATTAAGGCTGGGATGATTGCATCACGATACACTTGGGTACAAATATTGCGATTTGTTGATCAATAATTGTGATTTTCATTCCCTCTGTAAAACCAAAATTGAAATATACCATTTTGAGACTATAACCCAGTCATATTTCATATTGAATCATATTTACAAAATCAATTAATCTTTAATTTAATCAATTAATTTATTTTAAAACTATTAAAATAAATAGACAACATAGTCTCAAAACATGACACAGCACAAATGGGAGCCTTCGAGTTACTTGAAAAACAGAAATCTGTATTTTAATTAATTTTGTTTAAATGGTGGCGTCCCTCAGGGTTCGGTCCTGGGGCCAAAATTGTTCTTCCTTTTTTTAACCTTGATAATGTTTTTAAGGTTTGTAAACAGGTTTGCTGATGACACCACTGTTTCTTTCAGGAGGAAACAAAAACAAATAAATTGATGAACAAATGACTGCTAATGTGATATATTATGAGGTATAACGGTGAAGTCAGACTTTCGAGGATCCAGTATTTTACTGTACGTATACACACAGTCATGTTCTGTCTGTAGTATCCAGTCATCTGTTTTTGAATATGAATATTTTTTTCCTCCACAATGTGTGGTTTAAAAATGATAATCGAACACAATGACTCAAAGCATAACAAATCTCTCTACCACACAATCTGGGAGAGTTGGTTTTTTTTCTTCGTTTTGTCATGGGGGGGCGGGGGGAAGAGTCACTAAAGCATCTGTGAATCATAAAAAAAGAAACTTCAATTTTATTTGCGATGGGATAAAAAAAAAAAACCTGGCAGCTGAGCTGAATTAATTGGAGAGGGGACCTTCTAGCCTACAGAGAAGCCCTAACTTGACAGATCGGCCAGACTCATATTCATAATAATAGGCTGTAGTTGAATTTAGAGAGGAGGAGTAAGAGCGGAGGATGGTGGCATCAATATTATGTAATGTCTTTGTGCACAATCATGGTTTTGTCCTTAAAGGTGCAGTGTGTGGGATTTAGCAACATCTCGAAGATGAATATCCGTCACCTCACACTTCCCTCACACACTCACATGTGACATTTCTCACGCTGAGTGCTAAGTGATAAAAAGCCACCGCACATAAATTGATAATCTATGAATTGATGATGCGATGGTTCATTCATACAGCTGTCTTCAATTAACAGCCTATCAGCCAATCAGAAAATAGTATTTCTTGTAGCCGGGTAAATACTAGTGGCGGCCCGTCCATAGAGGGAGCTCGGGCGCCCCACTAGTCTCACAAGAAGTAGAAGAACAAGATATGAATCATCTAAAATCATTTAGAAAAACAAGGAAAGTTTAAATAAATGAGCTACACATTTTAGTCTTACCTTTAACAGTGACTACCATGTGTGATCTGCATTCAAGTGTAGTTTAAAAATGTTTTACAGCGAGTGCCGCTCAAGTGACGTATTTCACTATGGACTCTCTTGCTATAGTGAGAATGCACACAGACGCCCTTGCAATGCAATAGATAGGAAAACTCTTGGGTGCACTATTTAGCGCCAAAGACCGCCCACATCCGAGCGGACTGGCCCAGATAACCAGACATAAACATGTTACTCCGGTAATTACCGGGAGTCCGGGGCATGCAGATCTGGCGGCGTCTGTGTGAGCGCACGTCTTCTCCACAGCAGGTGAGACACGTGACGACTGAGTCCATCGTGTCTGTAGAAACTAGTTTGAAACATGATACTGTCACAGCAAGAGGCAACACTCTGTCAGCTCTGAACAGTGTGTCATGTCTGATCTCTAATCTTTTTATCGCCAGCCACCACGGTTAAATACAGCGGTTGCAGAATGGATGCGCTGCGCTCTGATTCGCTTCCGCACGGCTGCACAGCTGGAGTCGCGAGACTGGGTTTTCTTTCTCGCGTTGCTTCTTGCACGAAAATACTGTACTCTAATACACCGACCGACCAAAGAAACAGGAGCACACTGAGCTTGCGAGGATTCTTTCTGTGATGTAGTGAAAAAGTGAAAATACGATGAGGCGTCAACGGGGGGGATCTTTTATTCCCCAAAGTAATTGAATTTATGTGGCAAAAATAAAACTATTTATTTTGTGTAGTGGAATTTGTCCTTTATTAGATATTATTTTCAAACACTATAGCTTATATAGCAGGGGTGTCAAACTGGCGGAATGTGGGCCACATACGAGCCCCCCCCCATTAGATTACATGCTGTGTGGCTGAGGCACAGCGAGGCGATAGAATACAATACTAAATAAGTTTTATTATAAGTAACAATAAGACATTTGCCTGTAATTATTGCATTATTAAATGTATTACACTTATGACACACACATTTAGGCTGTTTAATTACAGTTATCCACATCATTATTTGCAAAATTTCTGATTTATTTCGGTTTTTTTGCATCATGAATGGGATACATCCTTCCATATTAAAACAAGCACTTTTACTTTGAAATTCTGTCAAATATCATCATCCCCCCCCCCCCCCCCCCCCGACCAGACTAGATGCACATTGGTCCTTTAAGTTTAACACTGCTGTTATATAGCTTATAACTTTGTGTACGGCAGTTGTAAATCAGTCCCAGCTGTGCACGTGTTTCTACGATGTTTGTGTGACTTAAACAAAAAAACACTTCCTGTGTGCAGCACACGGATGTAAACACTGCTTTACTACAACAGTTACATATCACAGCTTTAAATAAATATGCATCTCACCATCTGACAGCGTCTATTCATGGAGCGTCTTTTAAAAACCTCATAACAAACATTTCTGTTCACATGTGAATGAGTGTATTTCTTGACGACATCATAAACCCATGCAAACATATCTACACATACACACACACACACGCGAAGCTGACTCCCTAAATTACCCGAGAAGACATTTGCACATATTCAGGCGAGGGGGAAATGATCAGGCTGTGGAAATGTCAGAATCAATCATCCAATCCTGGACAAGAACAGAAACCCCCGACGGTGTGTGTGGCTGTCAAGACTGAGAGAGAGACACACACAGAGACACACACAGAGACATGGAGGGTGAATGTGTGTGAGTGACTGTGAGAGAAAGAGAAATAATTGCCTCAGCATTATAGTTGAAAAGATTTTTCTTTTAAAGACAGAGACTGTAATTACCTCTGCTGAATTTGAAAGAACGAGAGTGTGGGGGGTGATGGGTGAGGGGGTGAGTGAGAGGATAGACTTCACTCAAACTGTGATTGTCAGGTGGAACTCTAGTGTCCCCTGCTGGACAGGATGGCATGTCAAACAAACACTCCATGTCAGTGTTGAGTCTCTGATTCACAGCTCTTTACTGTGTTTAAGTGATTGTGGATGAACCGAAGATCATTTCAGAGCTGATCAATCAATCAACCGGTCATCAATAACTGCTTTACCCTAATTTAACCTTTATTTTACCGCAAATAAAGAATACAGATCAAAAAAATATTAAAATATACAAAAAAATATAAAATGTACTGTACATGGAATGTACAATAAACTTACATTTTAAAATAAGCATACAATAAACATAACATTTTCATAGAATAAACTTAAAATATACATTATACAATATAAAATATTAAAATAAACTTAAAATATACAAATGTAAATAAGATAAACATAATATAAACTTAAAATTCACAGAATACAATATCAAATCTTGAAATATACACATTATAAAATTCAAATAATAATAACAATAGATAATATAATAAAACATTTAAAATAAGAAATAAAAAATAAATAAACTGTTCATAGAATAAACTTAAAATTCACAGACTACAACATAAAATATTGAAATGTACATTAACTAAAATTTTTAAAAATATACAGAATACAATAAAAACAATATAAAATAAACGTAGAACTAACTTACACTTAATACCTTACACGAATCAAATCAAATAAAATGAATGCATGCAGCCAGATGTTTTTGCCTCCAGGTCATTAACAACGAGACCAGATCATTAAAGTTGTAAGTGTGAGTAAAAGAAAAAAGGAAACTAAAAATACTGAAGACTGAACATTAAAAACATGAAAGAGGATAAACTGTAAAACTTGAGAATAAATTCAATAAAAGTTGAAATGTCGTTATATCGATTATGTTGAATATCGCGACATCACGACAGAATATTGTGATGTCATTTTAAGCTCATATCATCCCCCCGCCCCCTTTTCTGTGCTGCTGTGACACTTCACTGTGACATTTCAGCCTCTAAACTGGAGCCTGTTCTGTGTGTAAGTGCCTCTCTCTGTCTCTGCAGATTAGTCAGGGAGCAAATTACCTGCCCACACACACACACACACACACACACACACACACAAAACGCAGACCCACACATTTAATTTTTTTGGTTTGCTTGGTGCAAGGATCTCCTTTTGAAGACAGGCCATGTTATTTCGCCATCACCCTGCGGTGGAACTGCCATGCAAATTATCATAAAATTAAATTTTTAACTGCACTTGTACCCCAGGTGCTCTTATCAGCGTCTGCACAAACTGCATACAAATCAGGCCCAGATCACACAGCACAGGAAAGGTCCCTGTGTACAGAAAAAAAAGAAAAGAAACAGGCTAATTGCTAATCGGGTATAGCAAGGTCTGAGGCTCAGGCTCAGCTAACAAGGATTAAAAACGTGGGGGCGCCGTTGGCCTGTGAAATGTCTCTGGCTTCCTGGTGACTTGCCCCCGAGCGGAAACACAGTGACGAGCAGCACAGACACAGCAGGACTCAGAGAGGCTGCGGCTGGTTTGACTCCGTCTACACACGACGACGACGCTTTGGAAAACATCACAGGAGAGCGAGGAGCGACTGAAGGGAGTGACTCACGCCGAACAAGTCGCATTCCTGTTTCACTCACACGTGCACCACATTATGACCGACTGCCATGTGAAATCACATCCGTTCCTGAGTAATAAACATGAAATAAAAAAATTAATAAATTCATGCACCAGAAACTTTGGCAGTGAATGATAAGGATAGGTGAATGAATGACGAGGACAGGTGAACGATGAGGACAGGTGAGTGAATGATGATGACAGGTGAATGAATGATGAGGACAGGTAAATTATGAGGACGATGAGGACAGGTGAATGAATGATAAGGACAGGTGAATGATGAGGACAGGTGAATGACGAGGACAGATGAATGAATGATGAGGACAGGTGAATGAATGATGAGGAAAGGTGAACGATGAGGACAGGTGAATGAATGATGAGGGCAGGTAAATGATGAGGATGATGAGGACAGGTGAACGATTAGGACAGGTGAATGAATGATTAGGACAGGTGAATGAATGATGAGGACAGGTGAATGAATGATTAGGACAGGTGAGTGATGAGGACAGGTGAATGAATGATAAGGACGGGTGAATGATGAGGACAGGTGAATGAATGACGAGGAAAGGTGAATCAATGATGAGGACAGGTGAATGAATGATGAGGACAGGTGAATGATGAGAAACGGTGAATCAATGATGAGGACAGATGAATGAATGATGAGGATAGGTGAATGAATGACGAGGACAGGTGAATGATGAGGACAGGTGAATCAATGACGAGGACTGGTATATAAGGACAGGTAAATGATGAGGACGTAGGTCTTTCTTATTTGGTTGCTTTTTCACTAGCTGGGTTGCTTGACTTTTGACTTGTCTGTTTAGTTACAGTGAAAGTTTGTTGTTCATATTTTGTCTGCTAGGTCAAATAGAAAGTTGTTATTGTTGCTGTTTTGACCTAGTTTCTATTGAGTCATCACCATCACCAGGTGTGAAGTTTCATTGGCTACAGGGGAGTGGCCAACACTGCTGTAACCAATCAGCCCCTAATCAGGTGTCTTTTAAAAAGCAGCATTTACTTTGAAGCGGCAGACTCAGGAAGACAAAGACAAAGGAGTCTAAACTGGAGTCTAGCAAGGAGGCTAATGAGGCTAAGTATGTGCACTTTTTCCATTCCTATTCATGTTTCTTCTCGTAGATATTACAAACCTCACATTCACTCACAGCATCACCATAATCTGTCCTCACTCTCTATCCCACCCGCTCCACACACATCCAACACCTTGTTGCAGGGGGCCTGTGGAACTGTCAGTCAGCTACCTGCAAGACTGAGTTCATCTCTGGCTTTGCTACTGAGCAATGCCTGGACTTCCTTGCTCTCACTGAGACTTGGATAACACCCTCCAACACAGCCACCCCTGCGGCTCTCTCTTCCGCCCACTCTTTCTCCCACACACCCAGATCCACTGGAAGAGGTGGCGGGACAGGTCTGCTCATCAACCCCAACTGGACTTTCACTCTTTACCCACTGCCACACATCTCTTCACAGTCGTTTGAATTTCATGCTATAACTGTAACTCACCCAGTAAAACTAATCATTGTTGTCTACTGTCCACCAGGCCCATTGGGACACTTCTTGGAGGAAGCAGATGTCCTCCTTTCAAACATCCCAGAAAATGGCCCACCACTTGTTCTTCTTGGCGACTTCAACATGCAGTCAGAGAAGTCATCCGATTTACTTCTTCTACTTTCCTCTCTTTCTCTCTCACTTGCTCCTTCTCCACCAACTCACAAGGCTGGCAACCACCTTGACCTCATTTTCACCAGAAATTGCTCCACCTCCGACCTCAAGGTAACTCCACTTCATGTATCTGATCATTTCTTCATATCCTACTCTCTCCTACTCTCCCAATCTGATGATCTCATCTCATCAGATATTGCACTTTGTGTCTGTCATAACATTTGCTCTCTCTCTCCCTCCTCTCTCTCCTCAACTGTTCTATCAGCACTTCCTTCAGTTGACTCCTTCTCCCTCATGCATCCCAACTCTGCCACAGACACCTTCCTCTCTACTCTGTCCTCCTCTCTTGACTCTCTCTGTCCTCTTACTTCACGGCGGGTTTGTAAGTCCTCCCCAGCCCCGTGGTTGTCTGACTCAGTGCGTGCTGAGAGAGCCACGATACGGGAAGCAGAAAGGAAATGGAGGAAATCAAAACACCCTGACGACCTGCTTGCCTCTATCTCTGCAGCCAAACATCTTTCTATCAGACTAAAATTCAATCCTCTTTCTCTAACCCCAAAAAACTGTTCTCGATCTTCTCTAACCTCCTTGACCCCCCCCCCACTCCCCCTCCTCCCTTCTACCAATTCACTTTGTCAACTACTTCACCAAAAAAGTAGATGACATTCCCAAAATAATTACAGACCTGTCTCTCTTCTTCCTTTTCTTTCCAAAACTCTGGAGCGTGCTATCTTTAATCAACTCTCTTCCTACCTTCACCGGAACAACCTTCTCGATCCTCTTCAGTCTGGTTTTAAAGCAAGTCACTCAACCAAAACTGCACTTCTTGCTGTCACTGAGCAACTCCACACTGCCAGGGCTACCTCTCTCTCCTCTGTGCTCATCCTCTTGGACCTTTCTGCAGCATTTGACACAGTTAACCACCAGATCCTTACTTCCTCCCTTCAAGAACTAGGTGTCTCAGGCTCTGCACTTACCCTACTCTCATCCTATCTTCAAAACCGAACATACAGTGTAACCTGGAGAGGATCTATGTTGGAACCCTGTCCTCTAGCTACTGGGGTCCCTCATGATTCTTTCTTGGGCCCTCTCCTCTTCTTTCTATACACCAACTCTCTTGGTTCTGTTATTCACTCTCATGGTTTTTCCCATCACACCTACGCTGATGACACCCAACTCATTCTCTCTTTTCCCAGCTCCGAAACACATGTAGCAGAACGGATCTCCACTTGTCTGACCGACATCTCTCAGTGGATGTCTGACCATCACCTAAAGCTCAATCTCGACAAGACCAAGTTTCTTTTACTCCCAGGAAAGGGCTCTCCCACCACAGATCTGACCATCACCCTCGACAACTCTGTGGTAGCTCCTTCTCATACCGCAAGGAACCTGGGTGTGACACTTGATGACCATCTCTCCCTCACTGCCAACAGCCAAGCTCAATCTTGCAGATACATGTTGCACAACATCAGAAGGATACGGCTTCTTCCAACCCAGAAGGCGGCACAGGTTCTGGTCCAGGCTCTTGTCATGCTTGGACTACTGCAACTCCCTCCTGGCTGGTCTCCCTGTGTGTGCCATACAATCTCTGCAACTCATCCAGAATGCAGCAGCTGGACTGGTCTTCAACTTCACCAAAAATTCTCCCACACTACACCGCTCCTCCGCTCCCTTCACTGGCTTCCTGTAGCTGCTCACATCCGCTTCAAGACTCTAGTGCTAGCATTCCATGCTACAAACGGATCTGGTCCAGCCTACATCCAGGACATGATCAAAACCTACACCCCAGCCCGCCCACTCTGCTCTGCATCGGCAAATCGGCTTGCTGCCCCCTCAAGGAGAGGATCGCAGAGGCATTCACAGAACTCAAGACTGTTCACTGTCCTAGCTCCCAAATGGTGGAACGAACTCCCCATCGATGTCAGGACAGCAGAAAGCCTCCTCATCTTCCGCTGCCGACTAAAAACACATTTCTTCCGACTCTACCTCGACTAAGATGACAACAAAAACAAAAAAAAAAACATCACTTGCTTATACATCGCACTTATGACTAGCACTTTATAGTTTGGCTTACTTGAAACTCTTACTTACTTCTAGCTCTTGTTGCTCAAATGTTTAAATGCACTTATTGTAAGTCGCTTTGGATAAAAGCATCTGCTAAATGACATGTAATGTAATCCAGGAAACATCGGTTGAAATGTAGCCAGTGTGTTATTGACAGCATGCAGATTCTCTTTATGTTTACATTGTGTAAAAAAAACTCTCCAGTATTCTTCATTTTGATTGCAGCATCTTTTTTGAAATAAAGTAGATTTCTTCTTCATTCAATTAATTTTGGCAGGCTGCACTAAGAGGTGCAACGCTGCCCTCCACAGTCCAGTGTTTGTAATCACATTTTCTCTTCATGGTTCCTCAGAAGTTTAGAGTCTCCCACCGCAGATCAGTCCCTTACTCATTCACTCTCACACTCACACCGACAGCCAATGTCCAATTTTAAAGTTCTTCGTCCTCTCATCACTCATCACAAGACGACGATTCTGCTCAACACCGAAAACTGAGCCCCAACCAAAGACGTGAAATCCTCAGTAAAGAAGTTCATCTGAAGTTCTCAGTCACAGCTTTGAGAGAGAGGAGGAACCCACAAAGACCTGCTTTTAAAGATGTTTTTACAGTGAAACCCTTTCACAGCGAGCGTATCGCAGGCGACATGTGCGCTGTGCATGACCGTATATTATGCCACAGTTTGTGCTATCATAAAAAAATTAAAACGGTTTCTGAAAGCTGAGAAGTTGCACGTCAAAGCATGTGGTTATTACGGTAATTAAAACTCACACTGTCGCAGGAAGACGGCAAATCAAGAGTCTTTGTCGCCAGAAAGGGAAAAAGCGGGAAAACTCCAGTACATAATTTTACATTTTTTTAGCCTGTTTTTGGACATTTGTACGGAGCCCTGGAGGCGACATAGACAGATTTTTTTTTTAAGAGATAATAAGTCGCACGTGGCCCTACAGTGGAAATAACTGTCATTTAAGATAGCATAACTCTGAAAGGATCTGAAACGCTTTGTTGAATCAAAACAGACAACAGACATGCAGTAAATTGTAAATAACTGCCGGATTTTGAAAGTTATTCTGGAAAATGGGCAAAAGCAGCTTAGTTATAGGACATTTTCTGAGCAAAAAAATAAAAAAGACATTTAAAACAAACAACAAAACAGACAATACACACATATATGTGTATATATGTATATATATACATATATATATATATATATATATGTGTGTGTGTATATAACAAGCCGTACAATAAATACACTCTCTTGCAAATCTGTTTGTGTCACAGCACGTTCAAACAACAACAACAGCAGAGTTGACCAGAGTGTGCTGTCCATCGCATAAATACATAAAACAGACAGGATATGTAACAGTGTAAACCATAAAAGCAGCATAAAAAACCCCAATAAAAACGGAATATAAAAGCAATAAAACACAGAAAACCGGTCAATAAAAAGAATATAAAATATAAAACAGTCTTACAAATGATCAGGGAATGCCGAGGAGAAGAAGTGGAGTTCAGTTTAATGTGTGTACACTCATGTACAAGGAACTTTATTCCAATTTTACTTTCAGTGAATCACAGTATAATAATAATGACATCTGTGTCTCGTTCATTTACATAAAAGGTGCAAATCACCCAAATGGACGCCAAAATTCCAAATGGCTGACTTCCTGTTGAGTTGAGGCCATGGTTAGGCTCGACCTTTTGGTTCGTCTTGGTCCTAAAGGTCTTTTTATAAAGTAACAATTAAGTAGTCCCCTAGCATCCTAACAGCTGGTGGTATAGCTGCACGAAAACTAGAGCTCCTACAGACCCGGCCACTTCTGTTTTTGAGTACGCTTCCATTGTCGTTTCTGTCGGCAGAAAGGGGCAAACGCAAATGTTTTGGGACTTGCTGGCGTTCTGGGACTTGCTGTTGTTTTAGGAGTCTGCAGTGTTTGTGAATATGCAGCTCGTTTCTCAGAGAAGAGTCACGCTCTCAGTGGTCTTGTTTTAAAGTTGACAACGCTGATGACGTCGGTTAAAACCTCATTGAGTTTGGGACTGAGCTAAGTGCTTCCCTCTGTATGACACAGTGGGTCCACTTTGCATTTGGCGAGGCCCTCCTGATGAGGGCTTGCAGCCCGTTCCTCTGGTTCCTCTGATGGTCTGCGCCCCATTAGTGCAAACACCAACACACCTCAGTCAGGTAACCCTCCAGCAGCTTGAAGAGCTCATCAGCTGTTGCTCTTGTTGGTACATATTTAGAAAAGTGCAGGTGTTCACAGTGACCCTGACATGTCGAAACATCAGCAATAAACAAACAGTCTTTATTGCTGTCAGTGGCAAAACGTTTGTCTGTTAGATGTTCTGAGTTGTTCTTGGAGGGACGTTATTCCATAGACCATGCTGCTGGGAATATTAGCTCCTCTGCTATAGTGTAAGGCTTTATGCACCTTGGGATGTGGTGGGCAACTTTATATGAGGTTAACAGTGCTTTTTCTATGAACTGATGGCCTGTTGCCGATACTCCTCGGGTTATCGATTAAAAAACTCCAGTGGCTTATCGACAAAGGTGGAGTGTAAAGTGTCCAGGTGCCGTCTTAATTTGTTCGGCTTCATGCAGTCCACTGCCAGAGTTTTAAAAGACATACAGTCTTCATTACCGACAGTAGTCACAGTAAACCAAAGGGCTACGTAGACTTCGTCATATTTCCGAGACCTTTTCCTGCCGGTTACCGTCACTTGCTTTATTAGTCTCTGTCGTCTCCTCCGTTTCTCTTTTTAATCACTTTTTCAAACTTCTCTGTAATTCTCTCTCTCGCTCTGTTGGTTAGTCAGAGCACTGCTGCCACCTAGTGACAGGAGACTTGTTTATCATTTGCTATCATTCAAGCCCCAGAGGGGCCCACCCCACTATTTGAGAAGTACTGGTCTATAACATCTTTCCACCAAGTTTGGGGAAATTCGGTGGAACTCCATTTCACCTTAGGGGGCGCTATAGAGCCCTTGAGCAATGCACAGGTCCAGGAACTATGCCAATATCGTATTTTCGCCACACCTGACCTCCGTGCAAAGTTTCAATAGATTTTATGCACGTTAACCCCCTCAAAAATAACCGCAAACCCACGGATATAAGAATAATCTGAAGGATTACAATAGGCCTGTGCCAGGAGCCGTTTCAGCCCCTGCCATTTGTGGCTAATAATAATAATAATAATAATAATAGTAATAATAATAATAATATCACTATCTACAGCAGCAGATATAATAGTCTAACATGAGAAGGTGATCTGGTCCAAACAGCAGCAGCAGCAGCAGCATATGAGATGCAGACAGACAGTATATCAAGGTCACGTTCACCCATGGGACGAACCCGTGCCTTTTAGCTGCGAGCGGAACCAAAGCATGATGGGATACTAAATTAAGAAGGTGCTAATATAGCTGCACATCGTCTTTGACACAGAGGATCAATGTTATTATCTTCTAGCAACAGAACTGAGCACAGGGAGCAAAAACGCCTGCATCTGAATGTGGTGTGGACGGTGTCTGTTTGAAGGTGAGACGACAAAGACATCCCCTACAGAACAGTGGTCAGCAATCGGTGGCCCGTGGGCCAGAACTGGCAGAGAGGTGTGGAGAGTAACTACATTTGCACAAGAAGAAGCAGTCATTCTTAAAAATTTAAATGATCCCTTCCTCGCTTGTGGTATTTTTGTTTGTGGGCAGGCCTTAGGAAACTGCCTGCTGATTGGCTACTGAGTTTTGGAGTGACAGCTCAATAAACCAGAAGTCGGCACAGGCTTGGAGTTGCTGCCAGTGTGGAAATCGTTGCTCGAGTTTTCCCCGTCGACATCCGACAATTAATCAATTGTAAATATCTAACGTTAGATACTTAGATACTACTTCCTACGGCCCCGCCCACAAACAAAAAAAACCACAGTGCAAAGAGCAAATCAGGGAGCACAAAGATTTTCAAACAATAAAATACAATTTTTTGAATGATTAAATTGATATTTTTTTTGCTTCTTAAAAAGTCAGTCAGTCAGTCAGTCAGTCATCATCTACCGCTTTATCCTCCACCAGAGGGTCGCGGGGGGTGCTTTGCCAATCTCAGCTACATCGGGCGATAGGCGGGGTACATCCTGGACAGTTCGCCAGTCCATCGCAGGGCCACACACAGATAGAGACAGAGACAAACAACCATTCACTCTCACACTCACTCTTATAGTCAATTTAGAGTGTCCAATTTACTTAATCCCCACATTGCATGTTTTTGGACTGTGGGAGGAAGCCGGAGAACCCGGAGAGAACCCACTCACACATGCAAACTCTATGCAGAAAGGCCCTTGTTCCAACCGGGGCTCGAACCCTGGTCTTCTCGCTGCAAGGTGAGAGTGCTAACCACTACACCACCATGTGGCCCGCTTCTTGAAAAGTGTTGTTTGAAAAAATTGACACAAATCTAATTTCATAATTTACCTTTATCATATTTAAAACTTTATGTTGATAGGAACCTTTATTTCATTCATAGCTGAGTGACGTTTAGCTGTGTAGCGTTAACTCGATTATTGTTTGTCTGCATCGAATAAGAGGTAAGGGATTAGAAAAGAGTTTCCCAAACTTTCTATACGGACACGATATGTTCATATTCTTGTTACTCAGCCAGTGCTCGTGGACCCCGCTGTATTTGGGGGGTTTTAATTCAAAATAATCAAACATTTTATGTTAAAATAACCCAGAGGTTTAATTCATCCAGCAACAGCATATATATATGGTTAATATTTGCCCTTTACTTTTATTTTAAATCACATTTATGAATTAAAGATGGCAAACTATTGTTGTTTTTTCAGCAAAATGTGGCGACTAATTCGCAGCCACGTCTGTGAAGACATCATCGTATTTGGAAGTTGTAACCAAATCAGTTCTGAGAAATGTTTATTACAACTTCCTTTTATGAAAAGGTTTGGGAAAATTCAGCAAATTTGTGTGGGGACCACAAAAGAATCACCTGCGACACATCTACCGGCCAGGACCCAGTCTTTGGGAACCACTGTTTTTGGGTTTATACACTCACAAACACATGTATGAACCAACATAATTTAGGAAACTACAACACATACAAATATGTAAATAAATGAATAATCAATGCACCATGTTTAATTAAATGTAACACACACTCTCAAGATGTCTGTTATGTTTTAAATGTTGTTGTTTGTTTGTTTGTTTGTTTGTTGTTGTTGTTGTTGTTGTTGTTGTGTGGAGGTCACAGTCCTGCAGTCCTGCTGTTCACCACCACGCTGCTGGTCTCATATTCTAGTCCAATACTGCAGCCTCACACAGCGGGCACGCGCTTCCAAATTTACCCTCCCGCCTCGCGCTCCCCCCCCCCCCTCTCTCTCTTTAAAAAGCGCGTGCACGGCTGAAGGTCACTTAAAACACAAAAGGCTTTCAGCGCTGCGGTCCAATATAGCGCATGCGCGCTGCCGGAGGACTGCTTCACCGACCGCAATATGGCGAGAATGCCTGCCAGCGGAGGAGACGCGGAGCAGGAGCAGATGAGCTGCCCCAAGAGGAGCAGGGAGGAGGTGGACGAGGAGGAGGAGGAGGAGGATGAGATCCAGGAGGTCCAGATCACCGGGGAGGAAGAGGAGTCAGAGGGAGATGCTGTGGAGCTGGAGTGGGAGTCAGGGACAACAGTGCTGGACTCCAGCGGTTCCGCTGCGGTCGTTATGCGGCGTATGGACCGCGGAGAGGAGGAGGAGGAGGAGGAGGAGGAGGACGACGAAGAGGCGGACTCCTTCACTGGCTCCAACCCGGAGTCTCACCTGGATGGAGACCTTCAGCGGTCAGACCGGAGCAGGCTGAGCGAGAACACGCGCCTGGCCACGCGCTATGCGGTGCGGATCTTCAGGGAGTTCCTGAGCGAGAAGGACCGAAGTCCAGACTTTGAAACTCTGGACAAGGAGGCGCTGTGCGCGCTGCTGCGCTCCTTTTACGCGGAGGCGCGCTCCAAAAGTGGACAGCTGTACAGCAAGTCGTCCCTCATCAGCATCCGCAGCTCACTCAACCGGTACCTGAACGAACCCCCCTACAGTCGCACCTTGGATCTCACCAAGGACCCGGAGCTGCGCAGCGCCAACCTGACCCTGGCCGCGGTCATACGCAGGCTGGAGGAGCAGGGCGCGGGTCCTGTGGTGCAGAAACAAGCCATCACGCGCTCGGACCTGCGGAGACTATACGAGTCCTCCGTGTTCAACACCGACACGCCGTTCGGACTCCTCAACAAAGTCTGGTTCGAGACTTGCATGTATTTTTGCACCCGCGGCAGGGAGAACCAGCGGGAGCTGGAGGAGGACTCCTTCGGTCTGGCCGTCGACGAGGACGGGAGAAAGTTTGTGTATTTCAAAGCGTTGGGTCCGTATCACAAGTCCCGCTCCGCCGCCTGGACCAAGAAGCGTCCGGACTCGGACGAGGACACTTTGCCGCGCATGTACGAGACCGGCACGGAGCAGTGTCCGTACGCCAGCTTCGTCCGGTACGTGTCCAAACGGAACCCGCTGTGCCGCGCGTTCTTCCAGCGGCCGCGGGACCACTGCTGCGCGAGCGACGTGACGTGGTTCGAGAACAAAGCCATCGGTAAGAACCTGCTGGGCACGAGGATGCAGATGCTGTCGCGCGCCGCCAAGCTCTCCAAGACCTACACTAACCACTGTATCGGCGCCGTCTCCATAGCAACGCTCAACAGCATCGTGGGTGCCGCGGGCTCCAGGTCGACAACGACGCTCTACGTTGCCTCGGAAACGCTCGTGCCGTATCACCGCCGCGTGGCAGACTCTGTGGATGTGAAGCCGCAGCTGACAACAGCGGTGACGGCGGTGCGCGCACAGACCGCGGCAGCGGCAGCAGCGCGGAGAGTCTGCGCTCAGGACGAGGAAGAGCAGGAGGCTCCACGTGCCAAGAGGCTGTGCGTGCGCCCCGGGACGCGCGTGGACTCGCCCGTGGAACAGAAGGAGAGCGCGTCAGCTCTTGTGAGATCCACGGAGGTCAATGTTCACACACAGGCTTCGGTTCGATTCCCGGGCACACAGGTAACACGTTTATCATGTGTGCGTAAAATCTGCCGCGGGCCACGTGAGGAGCGTGAGCTTTGTCCAAGCACGAGCTGCAGTCACAGTATTTAACATTTATGTGATGTAATGGTGAAATATATCAAATATGATATTGACACTGAACCAAACGGGCTCAGACAAGGAAGAAAGTAACAACAGGGGTCTGCAACCTGTGGCTCTTGGGCCACATGTGCTCCTCAGCCCCTCAGCTGTGACTCCCTGTTGAAAAGTACAAAGACATTTTATTTAAAAAAAAATTTATTTTAAAGTGAACATCTCTTTATTTAGATATTGAGGTAATAAATAAGTGTTTTCATATTTTGTCGTCTTAAATATGCGTCTACATAAACTGCGCAGATACAAATGAGATAACACTGCAGACGGTGTTAATTATTAATGATATTTTGATTAGGCAGAGATTTTTTAACCCTGATGCTGTTCACAGCCCTCCCATTTATACGGGCTTGGAACCGGCAGTCCAATTAACAATGAGTAATGGGGATTGGGTGCCTTGCTCAGGGGTAGCCCAGACCTTGAGGGGACATTTTAGGAAATAACATTTGAAGATAGATGTGTTAGTGGTTGTAATGTCTGTTAGATACCAGTATGTGCTTTTAAAAAGTTGGGAAATTGAAAATCGGTTGATCAAATTGATCATTTTAATGGATGAATTAGGACATTTTTCCACATACCCCAACATAGTGTGCCATGGACCGTTAGGGGTCCCTGAACCATAATTGGAGAACCACTATTCTAACTGACCATAGAAATACAGATTTCATGACCAGACACACCCTCCCTCCTTCCCTCTTCCTCACTCAGCTCTCAGTCCACTTTCTTGGCATTTTTAAAATCAGGCATTTTGCAGAGTTACCCTTTAATAATGGATGAATTTGGGCATTTTTCACAGACCCCCACCATGTGTGCCATGGACTGTTTGAGAACCAACGTTCTATGACCTTACAATCGTCAGGCAGATACAAATGTAGGTGGAGCCAGGTCACTTCCACCCTAAGTTTCCCCTCATTCATTTGCGCAGCGCCACCGTGAGGAGACGTCAAGTAGCGACACCTAGCGAGTCTTAATTTATTAATTAAAATATTTGATATTTGTTTTCACAAACCTGATGAAAATATTCTGGACAGCTGATGTGTGTGTTTTGTGCTGCGTGGCCAAAAACGAAGATCAGGTCAGAGAAGATTGGAGCAAAAAAAAAAAAAAATTATGTTGAGATCAGAAAAAAAAATAGCTGTGTGGAACAGAGTGAAAGAGACAAGAGGAGCGGAAGAGCCACAGGGACCTCTGCTTTTCCTTCCTGGCACTTCAGCGAGCTTCTTTTTAAGCCTCTTGCTCCTCTGTTGTCAGGTACTTGGCATTGTCAAGTCGACTCGACAAGGCGGTGTGAGGAGGAATCACTGTAGTTCTGACAGAGTGGAGTCATTTCTATGAGCCTGGCAGGTTGTCCTTGTATTTCTGAGCTACACTACCCGTCAGGCCTCTGGCACCGTCTGACAGCCTCCAGGCTGCGTCAGCACTAAAACTGGAAAACAAACTTTACTCAGCTCGGCCAAAGTCTGCCAGCAAGTTCACAGGACACCACAGAGTACGGTGAGATTGTGCCTGACAGACTGCACAGAGGGAGTTCATGTTGGCCTGCAACGAATCATCTAAATTAATCAAGAATTTAAGTTTAAGTTTGAGTTCAAGTTTTTCAGCTTCTTAAATGTGAATATTTTCTGGTTTCTTTGCTCTGTGTAAGTGAGAAATCATTGAAAACCGTATGATTTTTGCTTTGTGGACCAAAACACGTCATTTGAGAACATCGTCTTAAAGTTTGGTTGAAAAAAAACATTTTGATCGCCATTTTTGACCTTTTATGGTGCAAATTTAAATTGTGTGTGTGGCCACTCCCACAGTCCAGAAACATGCACTATAGGGATTTAGTAAATTGGACATTGGACTGGCGAACTCTCCAGTGTGTGACCTCGCCTATCGATCCAGAACCCCAATTGGGACACAGCTTACATGAAATTTAATGTGTGTGTGTTGTGTTTTCCAGGTGAGCCCTGTAGGGGTTAGCAGCAGCAGCAGCAACATGTCGAGTCAGCAGGGCATCTCTGTGTCCCCTCTGAACTCTGCTGGAATCCCCACACATGCCCAACTCACCAAAACCAACGCACCTGTCCATATCGATGTAGGAGGACACATGTACACGAGCAGCCTGGCCACGCTCACCAAGTTCCCCGAGTCGAGGTGAGAAACTTGCACACATGTGCACTGTAAATAAAGCATATATCTACACGTTTTCTACACTGTTCTTATTTAATCTTATTATTAAATTGAAAAATGGAGCAGTTTTGTTGTCTTTTTAACATGTAAATACAGCGATGAATGGAAAACTGGAATCACATTTCTCACATGTGCCTTAAATAGTTTTAAGCCCTGGAAACACATCACTAGATATTGTTTGGCTTTGTGTTCAAATTCAAATTCATTTTTGACTCGCTTATTCAAGGACAAGGACCTAACTATCCATGTATATTGGTAAAACATAAGAGACTAAGCTTTCAAGCTGCAGATAAGACAGTCTGAAGTGAAGTGAGGGGTGAGTGGAGACTAAATACTGAGGGTTTAATGAGCAACAGGTGGAACTGGAAGTGAAGCGGATTAAACACAGGTGATGGTAACGAGAGAAGCTTGATGTAAGACTGAAATAAGACGAGCGGATAAAGAACTCTGATCTCTGATAATGAACAACTGATGCATTATGTCACTTTGCATGTAGCCTATTATACTTCTTTTTGTGCTGGTCTTACACTTGTTTTAGGAATATACACATTCGCCAAAGAAAATCTTTAGTTATGACAGACAAAGTTTCCTGGACAAAAAACACAGACAACATGGAACACAAAAAATGCAGGAATATAAATGTAAAACACAATCCACGACAAAAACAGGATAGTTAAAGCACTGGAAAAGTCAACTAGTTCATCTGCAAATTCATGGATTTGTTTCTGTATACGAATTCACTTATTCTACACAACTCCATGTGCAGGTGTTACTGATCACATGACCGATTCATGGCTCTGTTCAATTGCTACTACACGAACCGTACAGAAACACGACGTGTGACTTAACTGTAATCTTTGAAAAACAGCGTTGATGACTGGAAGTAACCACTTTTCTGTGCATGCACAGAACAACAGCTAAAGGGAACTCGGCCGTCATTCATTTGCTTATTTGTATTTGTAAAAAAAAAAAGTAAGCACTTGATAGTGATTGATTGACAGCATTTGGAAGAAGAGGCTCAAATCAGTCATAGTGCTGCTGTCTGAAGCTGTCTCGCTTTACTCACACTATGTGCTTCTTCTGCTTCACCTCACTCACTGAGTACGTTTACCTGTACAGTTTAATCAAGCTAAGGCCGTAGTCCGACTAAGACAAGCAATTGGACAATTTGTACCATGTGCGTCTGACTCCGCCTCCGTAGGTGGCGCTTTATCTTCCTATAAGCTAGTGCGTATTGAACGCCATGTCTGATGCCTGTCTGACTAAGTGTATACATGCAGGAGTAATCAGACTATGAATCGCGTTATCCAGGTATGTTAGTCTGACTAAGACTAGCTATGTTTGTCTGACTAAGACTAGCTCGATTTTAATTGGACTGGGGCGATAAATAATTGGAGGGAGATAAATATTTGTTGTTGGGATTAAATAAATTGTACTTCTTTTCGGATATGTAAATAAAATCATTGTGTTGTTTTTTTTTTGTCCACTTTTGTATGATTAATTTTTGTTGTTGCTTATTTCAATTATATATTATATAAATTGTTTGCATCTTACAAATAAGCTACTACTACTTCCTTTATTTTGATAGGAAAGGACCACCATCAGCTAGAAAGTGGACTCATAACTCTTTCAGTACACAGTAGCGACTCATGTCGGTAAAAGTGACAGACAGAGTGCATTTTGGGAAGTAAATGTTGCTGCAGAAACTCTATAACTACAACAAACACGTCCACATGAGAATAACAGCCTCTTTAACACGTGTCTGACCTTTTGAATTGTTTCCCGCAGAATCGGTCGCCTGTTTGACGGAAGTGAACCCATCGTGCTCGACAGTCTGAAGCAGCACTACTTCATCGATCGAGACGGCCACATGTTCCGCTACATTCTGAACTTCCTGCGCACGGCAAAGCTCCTCATCCCCGACGACTTCAAAGTGAGTGTCTGGAGTTCTAAGCAGGTACAACCATGTTGTTACAGCGGCCCCTCTGTGACTGCACCTGCAGGTGTCTCGGCCTGACTCCGCCCACCTCTGAGTTTACATTCATGTTAAAAGTCAGATTTTAGTGTCTGACTAAGACAATAACTTGGTTTCCTTAATGTCACGTAAACACACTAGTCCAATTAAAATCGAGCTAGTCTTAGTCAGACTAACATACCTGGATAATGCGATTCATAGTCTGATTACTGTATACGCTTAGTGAGACATGACGTTCAATTACGCACTAGATTATAGAGTTATATAGTGCCACCTATGGCGGCGGAGTCAGACGTACAAGTTGTCCAATTGCTTGTCTTAGTCGGACTCAGTGAGTGAGGTGAAGCAGAAGAAGCACACAGTGTTCTTAAACCCCCAAAGGGTTTAAGAACCTGGGGACCCCCACACCAACATCAGAACCGAAGACACCTTTTGGATGATTCTGATTTGACCTACTTTTTTACTCTCCCCTGAGAGAGACATCCATCCATCTTCTACCTCTTTATCCACCACATGAGGGTTATGGAGGGCGCTGGTGCCAGCAATCCTAGCTGACATAGGGTGAAAGGCGGGGTACACCCTGGACAGGTCACACGTCCATCGAGAGTGAGACAGTGCTGTGGTAATTACTCTGAGGTCCAGGAAGGAAGGACAGGAAGGACAGCTCAGGATAAACGCTTTGGAGATACAAGTCAGAGAGTGAAGGTTGAGATGTGTTGGTCACGTGCAGAGAAGAGACAACGTTGTGAAGGAGGACATGAGGACAAGATGGAGGCAGATGATCCACAGTGGCGACCCCAAAAAGGGAGAAGCCAAAAGAAGGACAATCTGGGGAATGAAGTATTTTGTGAACACAGGTCTGTTTTTAGTGATAATACATGTGGTGTGTGTGTGTGTGTGTGTGTGTCTGCAGGAATACTCCCTGCTGTATGAAGAGGCCACTTTCTTCCAGCTGGCTCCTCTTCAGGCCGAGCTCGAGCGCTGGAGAGCCGAGTGGGACTGCGAGCGCGCATGCCGAGAGTGCCAGTGTGTTGTGGTTCGAGTGGTGCCGGAGCTCGGGGAGAGGATCAGCGTGAGCGCCCACCGCTCCGTCATCGAGGAGGTTTTCCCCGAGGTCAGAGACGTCATGGCCAAGTCCCTCAGCGGCAGCTGCAATCACGAGTCCACACACATCATCTGCTTTCCGCTCAACGGCTACTGTCACCTCAACTCTGTGCAGGTACGAGCGGGGCGGGGCTTTAAACTCAACATCAAAGACTTTCTGTCAGGAGGTTTTAGCTGCACTTCAGTTTTTTCTTTAAATTCAAGCTTCTGTGAAGAACAAGAAGATGGTGAAAATAGTTGGGGACCAATTTTAGCATTAGTTTAAATCTGTTAAGATCCATGCATCAAGTACATGTTTGATCAGAAAAATGTAAAAACTGAAGATGATGTTCTTAAATGTCTTACATAGCAAACCAACATTATTCAGTTTGAATGGCTCCTTTGTTATACGGACCAGAGAAACTAGAAAATATTCACATTTAAGATGAAAAATTAGAGCGCTTGTTTTAATTATGAAAAACACTCAACCATGTCATGCCCTGCGTAGCTAACATGAATTCTCTCTGGAGTCAAGATGTCAGACAGAGATTCATTATATAATGGAGAACTGTTTTAGACGTTTTTGGTTGTACTTTTCATCTAACGTTGACTTCATTTGGCACTGACTACATTTGCTGTGTTGTGTTTTGGAAAGTGAAGTTTGTGTAACTCTGTTAGCCTGTAGCTCACTCCCAACTCCAAAGTCCATAGGGAAAATCAGTGATTTTACATCACAGCGCACAGGAGTGGTTGATCCACTAATACCTCCATCAGTTAAGTTCAAATGTGTTATTTTGTGACTATGCGTCCTCGTGACCTTAAAATTGTGTTTTTCTTTATGGAGTTCGATGCAGAGTAAAACCGTCACGTCAACTTCTGACACAAATCATTAAAAACCTTTTTTCCAAAACAACATTTTTGTTTTTCCCTATCAGCGACCAGTCAAGTCCACACGCGGAGCACTGAAGCCTCTACGTGCTGCTTCTGTCAACATATTATTTATTTATTTAGGTTTTTCAGGTCAAGTTAAAAGTGTAAAACAGTGTGCGTGTGTGACTTGCAGGTGTTGGAGCGGTTGCAGCACCGGGGATTCTGGATCACAGGTTCATGTGGCAGCGGAGTGGACTCCTCTCAGTTCAGTGAATACATCCTGCGGAGGGAGAGCCGAGACGGCCAAGCCTCGCCTCCCACCCTGATACAAATCAAACAGGAAGTCACGGACTGAGGTCAGAAGGCGTCACATGGAGAAGCGATCGGCTTCAGCGAGAAAGGAGTCAAAAAGTGACCCGTCACAAAATTCTGACTCTCCTCCAGTTGCCACATTCAGGCCGGACTGTAGAAGAACAGCACCGTCAGAGCAGGGACTGCAGAGGATCATGGGAAATGTTGACATTTTTGAGATGCAGTGCTTTTTTATTTTTCCATGAAACACCAGGACCATGTTCAGATCCGGGGGGGAAAGATGGGCGTCCGTGGTGAGCAGGAGAGCGTCTTCAGATGCTTAATTTACCTGTAACAGTCGGCTGTCGCCATGGACCAAGCAGTCAAAGGGAGAACAACGTCTAAATCGTTAATGAATGAAAAATGAGCAAATAAGTAGTAATCTGGGCCCAATAAACGAGGTCGACAACACGGAACTCTTACTAAAAATATGACTCAACAACACATGAGACAGAGGGGGAACAGAATTCACCCACTGATCTTGGGTAATTGTACTTCCAGCCTCAGCCACGTGTTTCAGACAAACCAGGAAAGAAAGATGAATGAATACAACAATCGGAGTAAATTAAATGTGCACGCTTCATTTAGAATACAGTGCAGTGTTAAAGTTAGAAATAAAGATTTCTTTTTAAACCAAAAAGACTCACGTTGGGTTTGTTGAATTGTCCAAAACCTCCTATTTTATCGGAACGGTAAGTGTGGTGAAAGCGAATGAATATTTGAGTGTTTTTCTGAAACTGTGTGGATCTTTTTAGACAGGCTGTGACAACTGTGCGTAGCGTGTGCCGTTATTTTTCCTTGCTGTAGTATTTTATTTAGGACGGTACAGCACTATGTGATTTTTATCTATGAAAAGTGCTACATGAATAAACTGTACTTAGTCAAATTAAAGATTTGGATGCTTGATAGAACTGGAAGGAGTTGGAAATACACAACCGGATGATGCAATACTATTTCTTATTATTTATGGAGACCAAAGGGACCAGATAGGACAAGAGACAAGAGAGCAATGGCCACAAAAACAATAACAGAAACAGACACAGACCGCTAACAGACACAACAATTTTCAAAGACATCAAAGCATTTTAGTTGTGTGATTGTGTACGTGTGTCACTTACATTTGATGCTCATGTGGGTAGTTGCAGTGATGCTTTAGACGTTCCCCTGCTCCAACACACCTCATTCAAATGGTCAGCTCATCACCAAGTACTGCAGACGCCGGACAACAAGCCATTTATATAAATCAAGGGAAGTTCTACAACATGCAGGACAGTGGATCCCCAGGACCAGGATTGAGAGACCTTGATCTTAAAGACACCCAAGTGTTTCAGCCCCAGAGAGCAGACAAGCTCTCACAGGGTCTTGCATCCCAGAAATGTTTTTTATTTGGAAATGGAAACCAAATCTATGACTCGTGAAATCCATCCATTGCTGACCACTTTGCCCTCCACGCGACGAGGGTCACAGGGAGGGCTGCAGCCAATCCCAGTTGAAACCTTCACTATTAAAAGACCCATTTCTGTCCCTTCTCCACACAATTAAATGCGAAAAATCAATTTGATCCATAAAATGAAGTTCTGGGATGATTTCAATATCGCAATTGACGTAGACTGAGGATGTGACGCATATTTTAGTGGACGAAATATTAAACCACTTTCATTTAATCGCCTTGATCCCTAAAAATAAATCATTTTGAAAGAAATAATGAAAGATCGGCAGAGCACCCCCCGTGACCCTACGGTGGAGATATAGCGGTAGATAATGGATGGATGGATAATGAAAGCTACAGGAAGCCACTGCAGAGGCGTTGAAGAGCCACAGGTTGCAGACCCCTGACATGGATCAAACAAATAGAGAAGATTGACCATTCAGTCCAGTGTCCAATTCATGGAATCACTATTTGGAATGTTTTGGGACTGTGGGAGGACGCCAGAGACCCAGGAGAGTCCTTAAGAAGAGTTTCCCCATCAGTTAATCAAAAAATCAATAATCCCACACAAATGTACCAATAACAGATTACACAGAAAATATCACAATGTGATGATTTCACTACTTTTGTTCTTTTAATGGGAAACAAAACAAACATGAATGAATGAAGAACTCAACAATACATAGATCATTATTTCAACACCTTCCAGTGAGCAGTGGCGTTTCCTCACAACCACTTCATCTTATTTTGAAAGCATGACTTTCTCCTCCTCAAAAACACAACATGAACTCAAACCTGATCACTCACTCACTCACTTCTACAGCATGATACTAAAAAGTTAATAAATAAACAAACTAAACGAGAGGCAGATGATCTGAACGTAAGGGGCTAAGTGCCAAAAATGATGACGATTACATTATTAAAGTAGTAGGAAATCAGAGCATAGCTTTGTACAGAGTGAGAGAGTGTCGCAGGAAGTGATCCTGCTCCATACACACCAGCAGATCCCTCAGGATCACCCGAGTCACTCTGGGAACGTCCAGTCTGGGCAGCAGCGAGACCTGACGCACACAAACACACAGAGACACAACATTGTTCACTATTCCTGCACGGACATAATGCATTCCCTCGTTTAAACCTGAATGTTAAAAATGTCCAGTGTGGAAGAATTGGACTGTAGAATGTCACACATGGAGGACTCCACAGTAGACGCTTGATTTTTCTTCTTTGTTTGCTTCGTTCGTTTCCACTTTTCCTCCAAAAATAGCCTAAAATAAGCAGCGATAATCACATTTCATTTGCTTTCATACCGACTCGTACCCTCTTCTATATTTTCTGTGTGATGTTTTCCTTCTTTTATGTTTGTACCTTGTGCTGTGTGATAATGAGTCGAGACTTGTTGAGCTTCTTAATTCAGACAATTAAGTATGTAACTGACACGACTCCTCTTTTTGCTGCTTGGGTGTTTTCATGTTGATACGCTGATACTCTGATACTAATGAGATGAGAAGTATTGATACATTTTAATTATTTCTAACTTGAACATCGCACTGAATGATTTTGAATAAATATCTAATTGCGATTATTACTTATTTTCATTGGAATAACATATTTCTGATGATTACTGAGTGATATTTGTGCAGAGCTAAGTAGTGGAGAGTAGAGTAAGAATAAAGTCGTAAATGAGGCCGTGGAGCATTTCCTGGAATTGTACTTTGAATAGGTTTCACAAACAAGGAGATACTTCATCTTTTGGCACATCAGCATCACATTGTCATAAGTATCAGTAGATGCAAGAACATGCATCTTTTCCACAAAAAAGTGGACGAGTTCGAGCTATTTAATCTCATAAATTAAGACTATTGATTTATTTTTTTATTAATTTATTATTTATTATTTATTATTACTTTAATCTCGTAAATGTATGACTTTATTCTCCTAAATTTACGACTTAAATCTTGTAAAAGTATGACTTTATTCTTGTAAATCTACGATTTTAATCTCATAAATTAAGACTTTATTCTCACGGCTTTAATCTCGTAAATTTACGACTTTAATCTAGTAAATTTGTGACTTTAATCTCATAAATGTATGACTTCAATCTTGTAAAAGTATGACTTTATTCTTGTAAATTTACGATTTTAATCTTGTAAATTAAGACTTTATTCTCTGGGTCTGTGAATTGTTTTTTTCTCAATGTGGCTCTAATCTCTGTCGTACAGATCTATGAGAAACAAATGTGTTTTTTTCCTCAGTCTGTAGAATATGATGTGTATACATGTAGGTCAGGACAATATTTGTTCTAACACGGTAATTTGACACACATTTAGCTTTCAGAAATATTGCACCTCCTGCACTTTGATTTTGATAAGTTTGGATTAATTTGTTCAGTCCTACTTCAACGTGAATTGTAAGAGGCTTCCCCCACAATAATATCCTCAACTCAACTTTATTTATATAGCGCTTTAAAAACAGCCACAGCTGGAACAAAGTGCTGTCCATAAATAAGTAGAACGTAAGACATAAAACATAGAAACAATACAAAAACCATAAAACAATTACAATGTTAAAACGATAAAAAAAACAATAAAACAAGAGCAGAGTCTTATGCTGGGTTGAAAGTGGGTTTTAAGACGAGTTTTAAAAATGGACAGTGAAGGGGCTTGTCTGAAATGGAACTATCCTTCAAATATTAATGTAATCTGTAAATAAAAGACGCATAAAAATACAAAACATATAAAAATGATCACATGATAGTGGTGCGCCGTATGAAATCGAGTGACGGTGCTGCGAGTTTGAAAAACCCTGAGCTGGGGAGTATTTTCCCACTCACTGCTTTTGTTGTTCTTACACACACACAGATTAAAAACAGTGGTGCACACACAGATTAAAAACAGCGGTGCACACACAGACCTGACTGTCAGTCAGCTCCAGTGGTCTCTTCCTGCGGGGCCCGATGGCGGCGAGGGCCGTCATGTTGGCTTCTCTCTGCTGCAGCTGAGCTTCTTCTATTTGTTGTAACTGGAGAGACATAGACAGACAAACAGCACCACGCACATTTTAAGTCTTGTGAGTCTGCTTCACACGAGAATGAGTTCAGGAGGAAAAACACTACAGTTGTAGTTGTATTGTATCACATTTTTATCCACACCTTTATCCCACACATGGCATATATATATATATATATATATATATATATATATATATATATTACAGCTTATTCACCTTTCAGTGGACGTCTTCCTGACTTGAATACTGATTAGTAAATACTGAATTAATCAAGTTTTGTTCATGCAAAAGTAAAAAAAACAACCCAAAAACAAACAGACTTATTTGACCGAGCTGGAGAGGAGGACAAAACCATTTGTATCATATTTGCTACACAAGTTTCTGAGACCTGTCTCAATTATTTCCTTTAAAACCTGTATACTGCCCCCTAGTGGACTATCACTCCACTGCAAGAAGTGGAAGGTTTTTTGTTTTTTTTGGCCTTTTCAAAATGGCTACTGATTTAATGGCGTCATTAAATCATCCACACACTTTTGGCAGGAAAGTCTTTGTTAATTTTCAAGAAGTTTTACGTACTTCAGAATATATATATATATATATATATATATATATATATATATATATATATATATATATACACATATATCGTCTGTGTTCACACAATGCATAATCACATTAAAAAAATATTAATTATATAACAGTACAATCGTGTTAAATGTGTGCGTATCCAATTTGATACTGCGTGTATATGAGCTGCTTCATCTCTGAACATTCATAACTGACATCACGTCTTCAACAATACCATCACACACTATTCGGATGATCTAATTTAAATAATTATTGACTAAAATGCCATTTTAAAATAAATTTTTAGGTATTTTCACACTAACAATTAATTCCTCTATGCGGAGTGTAAGGTGCATCTTTGCCTGAACAAAGGACAGCGAGTGTTTCTGTGCCGAACACAAAATGAAATAAAAAGGCTGGAAAGGGTTTTATGTTTTTTGTTTTTCATGCGTCAGGCTTTACAGGGTTAAAGAAAGTGAAACAAATACAAACCTCTTTGGCTTTTTGCTTCAGCAGCTGAAACTGAGGATCCTCAGGGTGTGAGCGGCTCTGTGATCACAAACGGTGAGTACACGTGTAGAGTTAGAACGAATGCAGTCACTTACAGTGCACTGAGCAGGGATTCAGACTAGGGATATCACGATTACTTGAATTCACAATTAATCGCTCTATATTAATCGTAACGTTTCCTCAATACTGTCAGAAAAGATTATGCCGGAAGCCCGGAACCATACAGGTAGTTCAGCGCAACTCAACAACCTTGTGTTACCGCTTGTGTTGCTTTGTTTTTGTTCTGTGCAGAGTTGCAGAATAAAGCCGTTCCTGATTGTTAAAGTATGGCAGAGGAAGTTATTCCCTCCAACAAAGCGCATCAGATCAGCCGGGACCAAGGTCTAAAAGGTAAACGCACAATAACTGGATTAAATTACGTTAATGTTCAACTAACATAACATTGAATTGGTAGGAAATGAAATGTTAGCACGTCATGCAATTAATTGTGTACGACACGAGTTTCAGCGTAACGTGACGAGTTAAACGGCGTTCACTTAACGTTACCTTATACATCATGTGATGTGATTTATTAGTGTCATTGTGATTTAAACATGAAATAAACAAATCACAATAATAGATACGTTTTATATCTGGCCACATACAAATCGATACATTATTAAAACGATTAAAATAAACTTAAACATTTGGTATAGATGACAATTGTTGACTTAAATCATTTAAACATTTCCCCTGGGGGATTAATAATTGTTCCTATATAATAGTTTAGTGTATTTGCTACATTATTTTGTTATGCTGTCATCAAAAGATATAAATAAAAGAAACTTTCAGACCTATAAGCAGTGTTCATGTGATTTTACACATTCATAGTGTTGTGAAATCAATTAACGCATAATAATCGTGATTAATTCTCTGACAATAATCGTACCAAGGGACTCTATAATCGTGACAACCCTAATTCAGACGTGTTCATTTCAAAGTATTTGTCTGAATCTGGCTCAGACCATGTGTCTTTGTGTGTGTGTGTGTGTGTGTGTGTGTGTGTGTGTGGCTTTGCTCACTCGGGCCAAACGCAGCAGTTTCTCTCTCTCCGCTTCATCTTTTCTCTTTCTGTTTAGCGTCTCCACTTCCTCCAGGAAACGGAGCTGAGAGCGTATGTCACTCACTTTGGTGTGCCACACGTCCTCCTGTCACAACCACACACACACACACACACACACACATGTGCAAAGACACACCCACATGCAAACACACGCATTGCAGAAAAAGTCATTAAAAAGGAAAATGTTTACTGATATAATAAAGTGAATAGAAGGGTCATTTTCTCACAGACTGATGTAGCCGCCCCTTGATGGCCATTCAAAAAACACTCCCTGTATATTCACCACTTTATACTGCAACTAACAGTATTTTATATACAGTAAATGTTAAACCTATATGATGAATAGACAGGAAGCCTGGCGGTGACCCTGTTGACATGCTGACGCTTGTCTGCTGCTTGCTTTATATCATCACTTGGAAGATGTTTTTTTCACCGACATAATAAAAGGACATTCATGACTGTATGAAAATATAACATCATTTACGGTTTAATTAGGCACCACCAGGTGTTGGGATGAGGCTTTAATCACCTTCAGTGTTGCCTTGCGGTGTTCCGCAGCCACTGCGAGCTTCTCCAGAAGTCCACGGAGACACTCCTGTGTAGCATGAGACACCAGAGCAACCACCTCTGGACCGACGTCGGTCACTCCCAGCGGCTGCCCTGGAAACACAACAGAAACCAGATTTTCTGGAACATTCCTACAAAGTCAAGTTGAAGTCTCCTCCTCTGATGCTCAGTAAAACACTCTAATCCATGTCCAGAAGTTGGCGGTAAATTATTTACAAGAAACAAGTGAAGAACCTGTTCAATATATGGCTGTTTTTAGTTGATAGCTTTCTTTTTGTTTTTTTTTTATAAACTCTTATTTGTTTGCTTTTCTAACGCCAGACCATCCTGAGCCAAACCCCCATTTTATTCAGGCTTTGAACTAGGAGTACACTGGACATGACACCCTGTGTCTGGGGTCAATTTTAAATTGTCCAATTCATCCAGGAATCAATGAGTTACAATAGGGATTGTGTACCCTGCCCAGAGGTACCCTGACCCTGTGTGGTTTTGAACCACTAACCCTCCGGTGACACATCTTTCAGTCATGGGCTGCATATCGCCCCCTTTAACTGAAATACTGGGCGTGTTCGTAGGCTCGACTTGAGAGATGTACCTGCACGAAGGATCCGACTGAGCACCTTGTTAGGGGAGAGGAAGGGCTGGTCCTGGCAAGACTGCACCACAGAGCCAACGGTGGTGGTCAGGAACTTTGCATTCTCCTCTCTCAGGTTCACTCCAGCCATGAAGGCTACATCGTTAATGTCATCGTCTTCTCTGTGGAACACACACACACAAACACAGGCATGTAGAGCTTTGCACTTTCAGGCCTAACATTAAATTAAGAGTGCTGAGGAAAATGAACTCCATTACCTGTAAGAGCCTGTAGAGTTCTTGAACACAAATCCAGATGGATCCTGGGAAAAATGCTGCTTTGAAAGTGAGAACGTTCCTATAAAAAAGAAAAAAAGTGCTGATGATTTGGGTGCATTGTGGAATGAATCACTCTATAATCACGTTTGACCACAGCAGCAGCAGCACTTTACTAAACTCCCAAACTGTTACCTGGTAATGGTTTTCCTGGCGGGAGCAGCGTCTGCTTGATGTTGGGTCTGCTGTTGTTGCTCTTTGATATGTAATTTCTGGGGAGAGTTAATGAGGTCACAGCGGGTCTCATCATCACTCTCCGAGCCGGTTGAATAACCTGCAGAACGATCATTAGAGACCATGTTAGTGTACGCTCTTCTTCACATATGGTTTGTGTTAGAAAAGAGTAAAAAAACAACTGTGGAGTCAAGACCAGGGTTCACACGACATCATAGGGGATAGAACTGTTGCCTCACAGCCAAGAAGGTGAACGGTTTGAATACCGGTTCAACTAATGGCCTTTCTGTGTTTAGTGTGAATGTTCTCCCTGTGTGTATGTGGGTTTTTGTTGGGTCCTCTGGTACCAAAAACATGCAGAGATTAATCCTCATTTGGACGATAAAGTGGTAGAAAATAAGTGAGAGAGTGAAAAGTAACAATAATAACAATGTTGGCAACAATGCAACGCACGCTGTCATTATTATTTTGGGGTGTTGCATGTCTCTGGTTTAAGGAACAAGCATCTGCACGTGCATAACTTGTGCGGCAACTTTTGCTTTTACAGTATATTATGATTTGACAAGAAATCCAGCTTTTAATCAGCTTTGTAAACCTGGTGTTTTTGTTGTCGGACACTGCAACAGACTCACTTTATGACCGTGTTTGTTCTTTTTCTCTCTCCTCTGAAGACGAGTGTCAACACGTCAACTACGTCTATGAACATTATTAAACATTATCTGCCGAATGGGCTGCGGATTATCTCATTATGACCCAACCCTAATCCCACCATTTATGATATATTCAACTTTTGAACAACTATTGTCTCTTTACCAACCTTCTCACGTATCCCTGCCGACAGTGGCCTTTCTATCTCACTATGACTGGCTTACTTGTAAATGTTTGGTTATAGAACAAATTGCCCGTCTGGAATCACAAAGATACCTTAAAGAAAATACAGCACATGGTACCGTGGAATATAACGCAACGAAAGTTGTGGACTGAAGCAAAACAATGCGAGGAAAGTCACATTAAAACAACCGAACATTATTTGTTTACCTGCTTGCTGTTGTTAAAGTTTGGTCCTGTATCAGCGGCGGGCGGCGGGGCACTGGAGTTACAGGCAGAGGTGGAAGCCTGTTGAATGAATAACTGAGGGTCTGCAGTGAGGCGACGCACAGCAGGAAGACTTTTCTGGAAGACGTGAAAGACAGACAAGTGGAAAAGCCATCGTATTATTAGCAATAATACACTTTGCCACTAGGGTACTGCAAGTTTTCCTATTGGGGTTTTGGAGAACAGTGAAGAAAGTCCTGGAGCCTGTGATGGGTTAAGTTGAACTACATTCATTTGAATATACTTATACAAGAAGAATAGAGGCAACACCAAGACCGTGCAGGAAATGAACACAGACGCCTTTTCTCTTGAAGCCAAACTTGAAAATGTTGATAAATCATATTTTATAAACTAAAAAGCGACTGAGGGTAAAGAATTTCCCCTCACAGGTACTTGAGAATGCTTAAAATCGATCTTTTTTCCCCACCAAAACAAGCAAAAAGCTCTGTTGTAGGCAAGTGTACAGTTACAGTACAGCTGAAGAGGCTGTGGTCACCTTGAGGAACGGCACCAGACACGGCTGTGGAGTGGACTTCAGCTCCTGATAGAGCTGTTCGGTGAACTCCTCTGCCTCCAGCTTCCCTTCCTGCAAAATCACAAAAAAACACATGGCTGAATACTTTTACTTTTCTTTCAACTGCGAGCAGCTTGTGTGATGATGAACGGGGGAGGACGCACCAGCAGATTTCGGACCAGTCCCCTGACGTTGTTGGCCATGTTGGCTGACCTGGAGTCACTGGAGGCTAACTTGATCAGGGTCACGAGGAAGTTCTTGCACTTTTTCACACTTTCCAGTGTTTCCTGTTGAGTAATATCACTTCACTACCTGTTTTGAACGTTTGATTGTCAAATTCATTAGTACCGATCACAGTTTCCAGGTCCAGCGAAATAAAGAAAAAGGAGGGGCAAGTGACACTGGACTTTCTGGATATCCAAAATGCAGATATAGCAAAGGTGTTCGGGACAATAACCAATAGCAATATCTATGTTTTTCCCCTGAACCGCAGAGGTCATCAAGTCTCTTCTGTAGAGAAATGAAAATAATATTTTTCACACTCATTGCAGCAGATGTAGATATAGACATTTTAAAGCCGATATCAATCCTTTTTTTGGAAAATATTCTCCAAGTTATAGTTGCATGACGAGGCTCTCTCACCTGAGTGAACGTGCCCAGAGGCTCCTTTCTGGTTTCTGTGGCCGGGGCCTGAATGCGAGGCTGGCTCTCGTGAGCAGACGCAGCACTCTGGGTCACACCGACGACCTGAACGACACAGCAACACACAGGGACAGCGGTGAGGTGTGGACTCAGACCGACTGATGTCCCACCATTATTGCATATCAACTGGTGCCAGTCCTTTCACTTATCTGTTCTCTGTTTGCCGAGTTGTTCAGAGGAAAACTGAGGGCATTTGGATAATGAATGAAGCAAATATTAAAAATGGGCTGTTGAAAATCTGATTCTAAAATCAGATAAGACCATAAAGACCAATACTGGCTTTAACCTGGACTTAGTTCAAGAATGTGGTCCTCAAAACTGGTAAATGGTGTTTGCTAAAGTCCAGTGAAAACATACATTCTTGATAGATGTGGTTGTCTATTTTTAAAACACTAGTTGCCTTAATCTAAAGACATGAAATGAGCCACAGGGCAGACTGATGACAAAGACTCTGTTCCACCCAGAGCTGCTTCAGTAACCAGTTATTGAACAGCACTAGAGCTGCAACTAACGATTATTTTCATAAGCGATTAATCTGTCGATTATTTTCCCAATTAATCGTTTGATCCATAAAATATCAGAAAACCATAAAAAATGTTGATCGGTGTTCGTCAAACGTGGAAATGATGATGTTCTCAGATGTTTTGTTTTGTCCACAAACCAAAATGATTCACTTTTAATGATTTCTTAGTTATCCAGAGCAAAGAAATGAATAAAATACTCACATTTAAGAAGCTTAAACAATCGAAAATATTGTTTTAATCATGAAAAAATCTTTGAACCGATTAATCGATTACCAAAACAGTTAGATTCATTTAGTAATCGATTAATTGTTTCAGCTCTAGACACCACTAATGGGTCTGTCTCTCCAAATTATGCCTGCACTGCATTAACTAAATATTAAATACAAGAAAAAGGTCAACAAAAGACAAAAAAAAAAAGTTTTAGTGACTTTGCAACATTAATCAAGTTTCTTGCCTCTAATAATAAATAATAGTCCGCCTTATAAATAGGGCCAGATTAGTTAACTAGTTTACTGTACCTCTACTGGTTAGTGTTGAGAGTGTGGTTGAAGAATCAGGGGGATCTAGAAAGAATGTTTCTCAGCTGGTTGTTCCAGTAAAGTGTAACACATACATGACTTAAATGTGTTAAAAAGGAATCAACAACCATAACATGCATCCATTTATCCAGGAGCACAGTAACCAGAGCGCAAAGCTGTGTATTTGGTTGGCGTCACTCGTGAGCTAAATTATCCTGTCATCATTATAACGAGTAATAACAGGTGTAGTTGTTCTCAAGTGGATGTACGCTGAGCTCTTTACCTTTACCAGCGATGTCTTCTGGATGGAAGGTGGAGGCAGGAAACTGGGAGGAGCTGCCATCCTGATCACCGTCACCTTCTCATTACCTTTACCTCCGTTTGCCGCAGACACCTGAACTCCAGACATGACAGGCAGCACAGGAGCAACGGAGGAGGAGATGTCAGCACATTCTTGTTCACAACTTCATTATTCCACTTAAAGCAGCAGTTTACACACACACATATACACACAAACACACACACACCTGATGGGACACGATTCTGGGTGCTTGACCACTGGTAACTCTTGGTCCCTGCTGAGCCTGAGCCAAAGCCTGCTGGGATACGAGCATCAGCTGCCCAGTGTCACTGCGGATCAACATCATCCCTTCAACAATGACACAAAACAGAGATATGCATAAATCAGACACAGTGAACATTCAGTGTGTATGTGGGTGCACAGCATCCAACCGTCTTGGCTTCTTCCTGTTCTTTTTTAGGGACATCTTTTTATTTTGGTTTTATTGTTATTTTTTAATCAAAAGTGTTCAAAATAAAACATTCAACTAACATAAGTTGTAGAGTAAGCATTAATTCATTCATTCAATCATGTCACTTGTTATTTAATATGTTTAAAAACAAACAAACAAAAAAAACCCAAACACTCAATTGGGGGCCCCCTTGTGGGTAGGAGGCCCTTAGTTCACTAATGCTTTGGGCCGGCCCTGGTAGTCATCATGGTGTGGTGGGATTTCAAAAGGGAAACTTATGCGGTAACGGAGACAATGAAAGAGCGATATTTTTTTTACCATAGATGATGGAGGTAGAAGAAGAAGAAGAAGAAGAAGAAGAAGAGGCTGGATTTACTTACCCCCCGCAGCCTGCCGTTTTTTTTCCACTCCAACTAAAGACTCAACTTAAATTCACTACATTTCGCTGCTTTTTCCCCCTCAAGGACACTGATATGTATCATCACTCCCACGCAAAAAAATAAATAATTGAATTTTCTTTTTTTAATTGCTCTTAGGGCCCCCTGGTGGTCACATGGCCCTTAGCAGCCGCTTAGTTCGCTTATGTCTTGGGCCGGCTCTGAGTACAGAATATTTTCCACCCTCTGTGCTGCTGCTTTTAAAAAAAAAAAAAGGCAGACAATTTTACAAAAATTCGACACAGGGCCTCAACAATCGACTCTCAAATTGTCGTGTCGTTCCCATTCCTAGTGGACACAGTAGTTTAGAAGGCACAGTAGTGTTCTGGACACAGTTGCCCGCTGGTCACAGTAGCTTACTGGACGCAGTGGTCTACTGGACACTGGACATAGTGGTTTAGTGGACATAATAGCTGATTGTATGTAGTATTCTGTTTTTATTGTTGTTTGTTTGCATTATTTTATTATGATTTTTATTCTACTGGACACAGTAGTCTGCTGGACATAGAGGTTTAGTGGACACAGTAGTTGTAACCTGGTGGACACAGGAGCATTCGGGACACAGTAGTTTAGTGGACACAGTAGCATGCTGGACAGAGAAGCTTACTAGACACACTAACCTGCTGGACACAAATGTTTAGTGGACACAGTAGTTGCAGCCTGGTGGACACCAGGCTTAGTAGTTTAGAAGACACAGTAGCTTACTGGACTACAGTGGTCTACCGGACACAATATGTTGGCACAAGACTCACCCGCTGGTATCTGGATGTTAGCTGGCAGATGTGAGGAGCTGCTCTGTGGCAGACGAGGAGCCACAGTGACCGGCTGTGGAGTGGCTGTCCTCGGTACAGTTATCACCACTGTCCGTCCGGGTGTTGTGGCCTGAGTCATGGAAGACACCTGGCTCAGAGGAGGTTTGGTCACCTGGAGTTGACTGTTGGCACTCACTCCTCCTGCGGTGGCCATCTTTGCTACCACCATGATGGAGGAGGATGAAGAGGGGGAAATCTGAGGCAGTGGTCCAGCGACAGGAAGGGTGGAAGGAGAAGGCTGGTGGCTCTGGACAGAGGCGATCATTTTAGGTGGACCACAGACAAAGTCACTCTTTGATGCAGCTGCAGTGGAGAGTGTGGTCTGTGCAGCAGGCATGGCTGCACATGTGCCAGGGATCTGTAACAACTTTGCTTCTCCAAAGGGTTCCAGCAGCTTCTGGGCTCCACTTATCAGCTTTGGTGTGGCCATAATTATTCCTGAGCAGAAGACCAACACAGCCGTTACAAATATTAAATGTCCAATATGCATAATATAAAGAAATATTTACAAAATATTGCGAACATGCCAGAATTTCTTCCTGTGGTGAAATTAACATACATTTGCATACTCATGTTGCAGCAGAAGAAGATAAACATTTTCCTCATTATGCAAAATAAATAAACTTAAAAAAAACAACAACAGTCATTAGTCTTATCTTGGCGATGATATCCGATTTTAAAATATTTACATAATTAATTTTAAAGCCAATATCAGCCGATATTGATATTGTGCCAATTAGGGATGGGAATCAGTATCAGTCAGAATCGGTTCGATACTGGTCAAAAGCCCTGGATCAGGTATCAGGCAGAAAAAAAATATAAAATCCAATAAATCCAAAAATCGTATAAATCACATGTTTCACTATGTGGAGAAATGTAAATAAAAATCAGCAATGGCATTTTTAACTGAGTCATGTTTGCGCTACCTATTTCTTCTTTTCGGTGGAACAATATTTGTTACACAGTTGGAGAATTATGTCTTTGGAATGACTCGGCATAAATGTGTTGTTAACAGTTTCATACGTTCATAAATTGTCTAAAATGTCTGATATTCAAGTTTGTGATATCTGTATCGTCCCAACCCAAGTTCCAATATTGTGCATCCCTAATTTAAATAGTCAGGCATATATATATAATTTTTATTTTTAATATGTTTTATAGCACTCTATACACTATATTACACAATGCTTTTATTATTGTCCAGCTAAAAAAAAAAGGACATGATCGTCTAACATTAACTGTGAGGAAGGCTTTTATTTTGTCAGAGGAAGTATCGAAAACACAGCATTTAAGTCGTTTCACTGACGTCACGTTATTGCACGTGAGGCAAAGCTGGAGCTAGTTAGCTTAATTGACGAGCATGAAGACTTTTAGTCAAGTACGTCGCCGCTACTTGTATACGATAACATTTACCTTAAAGAGTCACGTTTAAATCACAGTTTAATCAAAAGAAAGCGTTTTAAACTTACTCACATTGTGGTTGGAAACACATGCGCAGACACACACACACACACACACCTGCTGGTGCTGCCACGGCTCCGGCTGCAATCATCTGCTGCGTTCAAGGACCACGATGCGTGTGCTTCCTGATATTTGTAGCCTCTTTAGAATCTTTTTTCTGGCATAAACACTGACCTTGTCAGGCAGGACCAGTAGTTCTCAGACTGAGACCAAAGCCCGGTATTAATGAGGCAGAATCTAATTTCTGAAGAGCTGGTTATAAGTTTACAACTAAGATTATATGCCTGCTTGACACAACTTATTTATCATTACACAATCATTGCAAATTCCAGAATGTGACACGTGATTAAATTAACAACTATAACTGCAAATATATATATAGATACAGTATGTGGGCAAAAGATTTTACATGGAAGCACATGAAGAAGACTTGACTGTGAAACAAAGGCAACCAAAGGCAATAACATCAAAGCAATACACAGCATGTTCCACAAAGGAGTGCGAACGAATGACTGAATGAATGAATAAATGAATGAAAATCCCCATCCTCTGTTGTCTTTAATGTTATCAACATCTTATTCACTCTACGCCACCTGCTGGAAACAGCTGTGCCACTGCAGTGACCTTAAAGCACAGCACTGGCTCAACATTTTATATACGATCAAAACCACCAAAAATGTATTTAATGACACATAAAATATGATTATTCTTAAATAAAGTCTGACAGACTGTACAGTCCATAATTAAAGTCTATCATTTCTGATGAATACTCAAAGCATTAATCCAATAATTCATTTAATTAATTCTCATTAATTAGTGCAATGGAAAAATCAATTTTTTTTAACCTACCTGTGATAAACCAGATCATTTTTTGACTCGATTAGTAAATTTCTACATCTTATTTGGCAAAAAATAGTATTCAGTTTTAATGTCTTCTTTGTAATATAGAGCAAAGAAACTAGGAGTGACACCATAACTACCACTTTTCTATGTCCGATGCCGACATCACAAACTATATAAAAACACATTTATATTAGCTATTTTAAGCTATTTCAATATTGATATCCGATCCAGTGATTTTGACCAATGATGTAGTATTGTGTCAACTCATCCCTAGAAAAGAAACTAGAAAATATTAACATTTAAGAGGCTTAAAACAAAAATGAACATGAAGAATATTTTTCAAACATCAAGCACTCAAGCGTTTCCTATTACGTAAAAAGACTATTTTATACTGTTGATATCACCATTTTTAATATGTTTTATAGCACTCGACACTATATTACACAATGTTTTTTTTATTATTGTCCAGCTACAAAAACGACATGATAGTTGTCTGATATTAACTGTGAGAAAGGCTTTTATTTTGTCAGAGGAAGTATGCATACACAGCATTTAAGTCGTTTCAATGACGTCACGTTATTGCACGTGAGGCAAAGCTGGAGCTAGTTAGCTTAATTGACGAGCATGAAGACTTTTAACTTAGGACAAAGTACGTCGCCGCCACTTTTATACGATAACATTCGACAATTGTCCTCATTTATACCTTAAGTGACCTTATAGAGTCACGTTTAAATCACAGTTTAATCAGAAGGAAGCGTTTTAAACTTGCTCACATTGTCATTGGAAACACACACACACACACACACACACACCTGCTGGTGCTGCCACGGCTCCGGCTCCAATCACCTGCTGCGTTCAAGGACCACGGTGCGTGTGCTTCCTGATATTTGTAGCCTCTTTAGGATCTTTTTTCTGGTACAAACACTGACCTTGTCAGGCAGGACCAGTAGTTCTCATACTGAGACCAAACCCCGGTCTTAGTGAGGAAGAATCTAATTTCTGAAGAGCTGGTTTTAAGTTTAGAACTAAGATTACATGCCTGCTTGATACAACTTACTTATCATTACACAATCATTGCATATTCCAGAATGTGACACGTGATTAAATCAACAACTATACCTGCAAATATATAGATACAGTATGTGGGCAAAGATTTTAAATGGAAGCACATATGAAGGAAGACTTGACTGTCAAACAAAGGCAACCAAAGGCAATAACATCAAAGCAATACACAGCATGTTCTACAAAGGAGTGTGAACGAATGAATGAAAATCCCCATCCTCTGTTGTCTTTAATGTTATAGGGACGGAGAAACATCTTAGTCATTCTACACCACCTGCTGGAAACAGCTGTGCAACATTTTATATATGATCAAAACCAGCAAAAATGTATTTAATGATACATAAAATATGATTATTCTTAAATAAAGTCTGACAGACTGTACAGTCCATAATTAAAGTGTAACATTTCTGATGAATACTCAAAGCATTAATCCAGTAATTTATTTCTTTAATTCTCTTTTAACCTTCTGGTTTTACATTGTTGAGATCTACTCTAACACTCTTTTGAAGAAAGTGCTGTTTTTTGTGCACATATTCAACTGCTGACATCTTTATCTGAAACTCAGTTACTTTTTTATGCCACTGCATGCTACACTCTTCACTTTTCATTATCTTTTAAATATTAAATGACACCTTCAAGAGCAAAGAGTGATGGGTATGATGTTGTTCCATAAACTAGTTTACATGCTCACCAAGTGGGTAAAATTGTGAGAAAAACATGTTAGTATTTGGTTTAAAGGTTGAGTCGATTAAAGATGTGTCACAAAAACTCAAGTGCAATGGAAAAATCTTTTTTAAGCTACCTGTAATTAACCAGATCATTTTTTGATTCGAGAAGTAAGTTTCTACGTCTTATTTGACACAAAAAGTGACCCTACCATTATTCAGTTATTCAGTTCCATCTCAGGATACTTGAAAACATGTCATCTAAATGTAATGCAGCTCTTGTGAAATGTAAAACCTGTGGTCAAAAACCATGAAACTCAACACACAAATGAGCAAAGTCAAATCTTTTAAGCACAACTGCTCAACATCCAAGTTTATTCCAATGTCACAATAATGTTCTCTGACACTGATTACGGAAGAGAAGACATCCATCTATCCACCATCTACCATAAATCATGTTAAATATTGAATAAATCTCATACGATGATGAAGCAAATTGAGAAAAAAAAGGGTAAAATGTCAATCATTACATCACACCAAGTTAAACAAGGAAATTAATCTCCTGAGATTAAATCCTGCATTTCTGTTGTATATTCATTCTACTATGAGGAAATGATGACGATGATGCTGTTAAAATGCTTAAATAAGATCACTGGTGATGTCATGCTGTGATGTCATCAGCATTACCTCTGCTTGCCCTCAGAGCTGACAGCTGTGTTACAATGAGTCTGCATTACAAACTGTAAAAAGGGAAGTGAACATTTACCAGCGTGGGACACTTATGACCAGCTTGTGATGTGGACGCTTGCACTGAAAACATGGCTTCCAGCAGGAAAAACAGATTTTTTAAGCTACTTAACAAAATGTTCACTTAAAATATATGATTATGTCACAGTTCGCCAGCTTTTCACTCCCTACACCAAAGCCCATAGAGAAAATCAGTGTATTTTTGCCACAGCACACAGACATTGTTGATCCACTACTGCTTCCATTAGTAAGTTCAAATGTGTTATTTTGTGACTTCAGTGTTTGTAATCCTTTGTTTGGATTTGCCTCAGTGACACACTCACCACAGGGCAGCAGCGGACCAGCAGCTCCTCTGTTCCCTTGAGCTACAAAAATGTTGTTTTCTATGGAGTTTGGTGTGAAAGATCAGGCAGATTGCAACCGTGAGTTTCCAGTCAGAGAAGACTGATTAACAGTGACATAAAGTGGCAAAGATGTTAATATAATGTAGAAGTAGATTCTATTAGGTGAACCCATTATCTACTTTGGCGACCCCTAAAGGGAGAAGCCAAAGAGGATTCTATTAGGTGAACCTTAAGTGGCTAAAATCTGTTTTTCATTGTGCCTCTGCTGACATGATGATCGTAAATGGGTTGTGTAGTTATTGGCAATCAATTCTGATTAAATCACACATGTGTGGTCCTCATTAAGTCACATTTGCTGTTTACTTTGAGTTAGTTTGGACTTTAGTTGCGGCTGTAAAAAAAACAACCAGTTATACAAGAGGAATATTATGGGTTTTTTTCTCATGCGACTCCTGACTTTCTTCTTGAGTTCTATTTCACTGGTGTTTCCATAGCGACTGCAAACCTTCCCGGCTCTACTGTCCTCCTAACAGATGCAACACTAACTCCTCATCCTCAGCCAGAGAGAGACCAGTGTCCAGAGGTTTGTGCTCATCATTCACCTTCACTTTCTTCCTCTTCCCTGCTGCGAGCTCTTCATCCTCGTCATCGCTGCTCTGCTGCCTTTTCGTTGATCTTGTCACATGATCGTCCTCCTCTTCATCCTCCTCTTCCTGCTGAGAGCGCACTTTGTCAGGGTCAGGCAGTGTGCTGGGGTCAAACTCTTCGTCACTGTAATTGGCCAGGTACGCGTGCACCTCGTCCTCTTCGTCGTCAGATTGCTCTCCGTGCTGTCGACTGGCCTCCCTCCTGGCTGCCTTGGCCTTCAGCCGCTTCTCTCTGTGTTTGGCCTTCACCTTGCGGCTGTACTCCTGCTTGTCAAACTCCTGATCTTCACGTTTCAGTCTCTCCTTGGCCTTCTCCACGTTGATACCTGAAACATCCTCCTCTTCCTCCTCTTCGCTAGCCACTGTGTATTGGACAGGTGGCCACAGCTGCACAGCCTCTCCTTCCTCATCGAAAGTCACTTTGGTGTTGACTTTAAACTTTTTCTTAAGGATCTTTTTGGCCTCTGTGTACTTTGTCACTGCCTTTTTCTTTTTGGGGTCCTCAGGAGACTCCTCTGGGTCCTCCTGCTCCTGTGTGACACTGAAGACATCCTTTGTTTTCACCGTGAACAGATCCAGGTCCTTCAGATCATCCTCCTCCTCGCTGTTGTCACCTGCACCTAGCAGTAACATCCTCTTCTGCTTCACATCTTGCTCATCATCACTTTCCTCACCATTGCTGGACTCTTCTGATTCTGAGTTCTGACCTTCATGAGGAGCGTTTCCCGTGAGCGTGGCCTTAAAGCTCTTCAGCTCCTCCTCCTCCTCAGACTGCTGCTCCTCTCTCTGCCCGTCCTTCTCAGCTCTCTGTACCTGAGCTTTATTCAGGAAGCGCACTCTCGGAGCCACAGCGAGGCCCAGGGAGACGGCGTACTCCTGGATCTTCAGTTTAAAGACGTCAAACACCTCTTTGTTCTTCATTAGGTAGATGGAGCGCAGGTAGGACACAAAACACCTCTGAGCTCTGTCCTTCTGCTCCTTCTCCTGGGCCAGGAAGGCCTGCAGCTTCTGCTGGACAGCCTGCAGCTTCTCTGGGTTCACCTGGAATCAAACACACAATAATACTGATTTAGGGATGGGCATTTCTAGCAAAAATGTTATTTGAATATAATGGTATTCATTTATATATTCTTAACTACAGCACATGAGAGCTAGTGAAAGTAATGTAGGGTTCACAACGTGTTCGCAGCTAATGAGATGCATTCAAACAACATTTTTCAGGACCAAACAAGTGCTCAAGTAATCAAGAAAATATCCCAACAGATTAATCGAATATGAAAATAGAAAGAGTTGTTTTTATAAACGACTGGATTCATATAAACACATCTATCTCGTTTTTTGTAGCTTTTTAATATATTAGAATAGTCACAGGAACTGATTGGCTTTTTAAAATCACACAAATAATCTCATACTTAAGTATGACTGAACATACAGTATAAAGAAATCGACTTCATTTTAACACGACTCAGTGAACCACACACAGAGAGTGAAAATGTAAATAGTAATGAATAGTGCAGCTGCAAATGCCATTTATTTTTTTTAAATGGCAAAAGTCTGACTGTTTAATCTTTGTACTTGGAATATAAGTAGTTCATTATTATTTTATTATTATTACAATAATAAATATTTTACATGTGTAGATAATACACACCTCATTGTGAATAGAACCTTCCTGAAATGTGTTTTTCAGCTCTATTTCATCTCTTTAAAAACTTTTAAAGATGTTTTTGTTATAGAAAGTGATATTTAGAATTCTCAGTTTTACAATGTTAACCCCCGAAACAGCTGAGTTTGATTTTAAGAAGTTCCCAAAACTATCAGTACATGAGACTGAATAAGCTGTTCATCCTCAAGGACATTAAATGTCATAATTACCCAGGGGTTCATGTAGGAAAAGAAAATCAAGAGGATGATGACATCCTTTTTTTTCTTTTATGTTAAGTTAAGTTTAGGACTAAAGTTTTAACTTTAAATGAACTGGTTATGGTTAAGGTTAGAACTAATGCTTTTATCAGGCTGTCCAAATGAATGGAAGTCAATGCAAGTCCTCAATGGACAGCTGTGTGAACCTGTGTGTGTGTGTGATGTCTCACTTGAATCTTATTGATAGGAACTTTCTTCTCCTGCAGCTGAGTCAGCATGCCCTTCTCCTCAGAGGGCAGAAGCAGCAGCAGGGCCTCTCCACCCTCCTTGTACCGGGCAGTCCGCCCCACCCTGTGGATGTAGGTGTCTGCATCCTCTGGACAGTCGAACTGCAGCACCCAGTTGACGGTGGGGAAGTCCAGGCCTCTGGCAGCAATATCAGTGGCGAAGAGTACAGCGTTCTGCTTTCTGATGAAGTCGTTGTAGACCTCCACCCTCTTCATTTGCTGCTGCTTGCCATGCAAAGCCAAAAGGGGCATGCCTGGTCTGAGGCGGCAGAAGACACGGAACAGGTACTGCACCTCCTTGCAGCAGGCAAAGAAAACGATGATCTTCTTTGTCAAGTGGCTCCTGATGAAGGAGAAGAGCATGTTGACCTTCTGGTGGAGCTCACACACCACATAGCTCTGCTCCAAGGTCGCCGGTGTGCTGAACTTTGCTTTCTCATGCACCCACACATACTCTGGGTCTTTGAGGCTGAGCCGGGCCAGGTCTTTGACCGACTTGGTTTGAGTGGCGGAGAACAGCAGCGTCTGCCGGGTCTTGGGCAGGTTCTCTAGGATGGCATTCAGAGTATCCGCGAAACCCATGTCGAGAATGCGGTCGGCCTCGTCCAAGACCAGCATGTGCAGGTCGGATGCATGGAAGGCGGCCGTCTCGTCCATGTGCTGGAGCAGCCGGCCCGGGGTGCAGATGACGATGTTGGTGCGGTGGATCCTCTCGGTCTCACTCTTCAGCTCCTTGCCGCCAATGATGAGTCCTGCTGAGAACTCGTGGTTCTTGCCAATCTTGCGAAGAACTTCAAAAGTCTGATACGCAAGTTCTCTGGTGGGGGATATAATGAGGGCACCGAGGCCGTCCATGGAGCTCCACTGCTGTCGGAAAAGACACTCCAGGATTGGTATGAGAAAAGCCAAAGTCTTACCCGAGCCAGTCTTGGCTGCGCCCAGAACATCTTTACCCTGCAGAGCGAAGCCAATGGTCTGCCTCTGGATCTCTGTAGGCTGCCTGTACTGAGCCCCCTGAAGACCCAGCAGCGTCTTCTTTGAAATGGGGAAGTCTGAAAACTTGACAGCGTCCTTGGCGTTGATTTGTCCGTATCTGCTGACCAGCTTGTGGATGTACTCACGCTCCACCTGCCACTCGGGTTTCTTCTGGCCGGCTCTCTCTCGCTTCACGCGTGCTTTCGTCTTACTGTACTTTTTCTTCCATCTCTCGAAGTTTTTCACCGGGTCGGCGCCGTCAAACTTCTTCCCCGGTTTGTTTTTCTTCCCCTTCGAGTCTAAGCGCTTGGTCTCCATGGTTTTAAAGCGTGGAGACCACGGGTATTAATGAGGGACACGGAGCTGTCCGCGGGACACAGAACCAAGGACTTAATGACTTAATGTTTGTCCGAACAAGGACTCAGTGTCCCCTCTCTCTGATTTAAAACAAAAACAGCCGGAAACGTCGGTTGGAAACATAAACTTTACCTTCGGCTGACCAGCGTGGAAGAAGACGACAGCACGGGTCGCGTTTGTCGTGACGTCATCATCATGCGACACAGTTTTCCTTTTTTTAAATAAACACATTTTTTTACGTATATTTTAAATGATTAATGCACTTATTAATGCATGTATATAAATATATATTATATATTCCTTTTTCAGAAATGACACATTATATATTTGAGCCGATGTGAAACTTTGTTAAAATGTGGCCATTTTATTATCGTAATTATTTTTGAATACTTTTATTGTGGCAGCGTATTGGTGTAATTCTTGACAAAAAAACACAAAAACAAAGTTAATTTCGAGGTTGGTCCACTTTTTGTTTTTAGGGAGATAAAGGGGAAGCGGCACTTCCGGATCACGTGCTGCTGCGGAAGTTCATCGAATTTGACTTAAAAATAAAAGAACTTTCATGCTTTTTAAAAAATGGCAATAACCAAAAGTATGATGAAGTTAAAAGTAAAAGTGTTTATTACAACATTTATGATGCAAAATGAATCCAAAAAATAGTATACTATATTATTATTATTATTATTGTTGTTATTATTGTTATTATTATGAAAATGGGCAAATCAAACATACAGGGAGAGGGAGGGAGTTAGAAGCCAAAGACCAAAAAGAAAAGAAAAAAACGACACATGATAAAAATACAAACGTATTCAGTTCTTTCAGTTTGTCTATATTCTATCACATCAGCATACGCACAGTATTATTTAGGAGGAGATCAAGGAACATGTTTTCATTATGACAATGGGCCGCATGAAATCAATAAGAGGGCCACACTGGAGCTGAAACAATTACTCGATTAATCGATTACTAAATTAATCGTCACTTATTTTGAAAATCGATTAATCGGTTTGAATCGTTTTTTTAAATATTAAAACAAGATTTCTGGTTGTTTTAGCTTCTTAAATGTGAACATTTTATTTGTTTATTCTTTGCTCTACATAACAAAGAAATCATTAAAAGTGAATCATTTTGGTTTGTGCACAGAAACAAGACATTTGAGAACCTCATTATTTCCAGGTTTGACAAACAGTGATCAACGATTACTCAAGAAAATAATCGACAGATTAATCGATTAGGAAAATAATCGTTAATTGCAGCCACATGAGTTTGAGACCTCTGTCTTAGATAGTTTTCTTTCCTATGCTGTGTTACCATTAGATATCATTATTCTACACATTGGCCCTTTAAATTATGGCATTGCTTGACTTCATTGCATTGTATGCAACGGAATTTGCTGCTCTTCAGTTTTAGTGAAGTTTAACCTCACCTAAAAACAATCCTCACTTTTCTTTTATACCCATTTCCACGTTTTATTTTGAAAGACATAACCGGATGCGTATGTGCTGTCACCCTATGTGCCCTGACAGTGGTGTGTGTGTGTGTGTATGTGCAGTCAGTAAGTCACAGCACAGATGATAAACAAGAAACAGCAGCGGTTGTTTTGCACAGACAGAACTCAGTGGATATATGTTAGCCGAGGCTCGCTAACATCCCCGCAGTCCGTATGATACACAAGGCATGGCAGAGAAACAGGACAATGAGGTAATGTTAGCTTCTGTTCACGTTCAAAACGCACACAGGCTGCGTTACTGGGGGGGTAGAAGAAAGCCCCATTTTCTGTTTGGTCACATGTGCTGAGAGAGTCCAAAACGCAACAAAGTCCAGGTTTAGGTGAACCGTGATTTAAAGCGGTCTCCACGGAGGCCCGTGCTGACTTGTGTGCTCGGGTACAAACTTGTGCTAGCGGCTGGTTAGCTTAGCAGTTTGCAGGAGCTGCCAAGCTGTCAGTGAACATGAGAACTGTGTGTGTGTGTGTGTTCTTGTAAGAACTTGTATACTGAGGAAGTGAGGACATTTTGGCTGGTCCTCACATTCTGACACCCTTAACAAATGATTTTAGGGTTAGAATTAGGTTTAGGGGAAAGGTTAGGGTTAGGCACTATGAATGCTATACAAATGTGTGTGTGTGTGTGTGTTAAATGAGGTATTCATGCAAAGTCAGTGTATTGCATATTGTAGACAACAGTTCACACATTGGCTGAACTGGAAACTAATCCATGTTGTATTGATGTCGTAGGCCAAATTGTATAATAACAAACAGTTACAATGACTTTGTGAAATCCTCAGCTTCTTTAGTACATCCAAATACATGCAGTCACTCTTAAGGCACTTGTTAGATGGTGCCCAATCTTGTCTGAGTGTTTTTGGGCTTTTGTGCCATAGCCAACAAGTGGCTCTTTCTGCTGCCTCTCCAATCCTGCGTACAGCTGTCTTACGCTTGTTTGCCTGATATACCATATGTCCACTAAATGAGCTCTGAAAAATAAACTGTATATACGTGTGTACATGTGCTTCTTTTCATCAGGTGGAGGAGGCTGACCATATCTACCTGCTGATGAAAGAGGAGTATCGCATCTCCAGGAATGTGCGTCTGGCGTGGTTCCTTGGTAAACTTAACCAAGTCATCTGGCCGGCCTCAAAGCCTGAACTAGTGAGTTCCTTCCCTTTTCACTGTTACCATGATAGTGGCAAACAGTGCTAGGCCAGAGTGTAGATACTTTATTTTACCTCCTGTTTCACGGTGAAACCTTTCTGCTCATCCACTGGGTGGCTTGATACCAATTTTGTGTGTGATATCGATAAAGATATCACATTTCTGAGAATCGTCTTTTTTAACCTCTTTTAAATGACATAAGCTTGTTGAGGAAGCTACTAAGTTGTTTACCACTGAGCCTTAACTGCCATCTAAAAGTTACAAAATACAAGAAAAAACCTTTTTGACTGTTATCATCCTGCATTCACAGCTTAACTCAGAGAATGAGTTGGATTTGTTGAGCATCTTACCGAAAGGATGGCAGCCGGACTTCTCTCCTACTTTGTACCCACACATGCTGATGCCGTCCACTCGGGCCACCTTTCTGGCCCGGAGGTACCGCTTCATCATCGAGCTGGACCTCAGCCCCTCCACAGGGATTGTGGTAAGACATAGACACAGTTTCCTAAATAAACACGGGCAACAAAATATTACAGGCCCATTGTTGTTTACATAACAATGATCATCTTTGACGTGATGCCTTTGATTATTATACATTTACAATAATAATTTTCCTGTAAAAATATCAATTTGATGCCAGTCAACAATAATCCCCCTTTGCTAGAAAATGCTTGACTCCAAAAATACCAAAGTTGTGGTAAATAGACAGCAAAACTGATGTCAGCAAACCTTAGGTTAAGGAGTTATCCCTGGTTCTCTGAAACACGAGTGTGGTAGGTTGAAATATGGACCTAGAATCGTCCATTCAGAAAGTTTGGATGGCTTATTTGAGGTGTTTTGGCAACAGAAGTTACACACTGGAGCTTTAAAGTTTTACCATACCTTACAAGTCAGAAGTGATTGTTGTGTTTAGTTCCTCCTACGTCCTTCAGTAGAATAATAATCCTTTGTACCAGAACGGCATGAAGCTGTTGAAGCACGGAGTACAGCAGTGACAGAATTCATTTGTGTCTGAGTTGTTTCTCTCTGCGCCGCAGGATGACAGCACAGGAGAGATGATCTTCGATGAGGTTTTTCATGCCTTGTCACGATGTCTGGCTGGTTTGGCACAACCGTTCACAATCCCTGGAACAGATCGGCTTTTCAAGCCAAAGATCTTCGTCACCATTCTGGCATATTCATCAATTATTGGCCTCACTTCCCATCAGGTGATAGGACAGTGGCTTACATGACATCTTGTTTTTGTTATTTTTATGTTTTACATTTTATCTCACTGTTGAACAGCCTTTGATGGCTGGAAACTGAAGTTTGTAAAACACTCACTCTCCCACACCAAAGTCCATAGAGAAAATTGGTATTTTTAGCTCATAGGGACAAATGAGCTGTGAGTCTACTGCTGCCTTGTTTGGTAAGTTTGTGTCACTTGGGTGAATTCAAACAAATAATTTCAAGTCACAAAACAGCACATTTGAAAGTACGGGTGGAGGCAGCAGTGGATCAACAACCCCGGTGTGCTGTGATGTGAAATGGCTGTTTTTCTCAATGGGCTTTGGTGTGGGGAGTGAAGCGTTCACAATGTAGTTTCCAGTTGGAAAAGGCTGACTAATGGTAAGAAATCGGGGGTGAATATATTTTTAAGATATTGTAGACTTAAGCAGGTGAAGGATTTATGAGAGGAGCCATTTGTTAAGTGGCTAAAATCAGTTTTTCTCATGTTTTCAGTCAAGGAAAGTCTTCGTTTCCCTTGCTGGCTCACTAATTGTGAGCACAGTGAAGTCAGTGTTGACTTAGCTTTTACAACCCCACTTAACCTGAAAAAACCTGGTCTGTCCTTGCTGCTTCAGAGTGGACTTCTGGAGAACACTAGTTCAGTTTAAGCGTGGGACTTTACAACCCAAATTAAATTCAGTACACTGAAAGCATCATTTAGCACAGAACTCATTTTGTTTCACTTTTCAGTCAGAATATCTCCCCATTATTTGCTGGTTGTTTACATATATTTGTAATAGCTGCGTAAACGTGCTGTGGATGTTCTAGCAGTCATCTGACAGCCTTGATTCTTCTGCAGGTGTTGGTACAAGGCTGTCAGCTCGACAGAACCGACCTCAGTGACTTCCTGCATCACATCTATCAGCAGCTCAGAGCTGTGGAGAGCAGCATCGCTGAGATCCTTCATCAGCAACACGAGCAGGCAAGTACTCACGGATGATAATACTCATTTTGTACATTTTCTTACATAGTTAGCGACACCCGTATCATTAAATAAAGTGTCTGCTCAGTGCTTCAGCAGAGTCACATCACAGAGTTAAGTCATTGTGAGGAGCTGGATTTGATTTAAATTGCAAAAAATATGTTACAAAGACATTAGAATTCAAACATTACGTTAAAACCATTATACATAATTGTATAAATCATGGCAGAGCTTCTTTGGATGTACATTACGTGTATTATTCAGTGAAGCCACCTCGCCTGTGCTCTGTGATGGAAGTTAATCCCTAAGGCAAAATGACAAACCTTTTCTTATCCAATAAACTCACATTAGCTGTCACTGAGGCTGGAGCTACCTTTCTAATTTTCTGATAAATCCATAAGCCCCAACAAAGGGATTTACTAGGATTTTCTTTCTCTATTTATTTTATATTTGCACTTACTGCATCCTGTGGGTTATTAATATTTGTGCTAATATTAATAATATTAGCTGTTCTCTTGCATTTCTTATCTAAACATTGTCAAACTGCAGACAGTGGTGCCTATGGGAGAGTATTTACTTAAAGAAAAAAAAAAAATCTCATTAGAGGGTAATTTAACACCCTTTTCTGAAGATCACAATTTCCCAAATTTGAAAATTGCCAGTAAAGTGGGCCAAGAGGATCAACAGATAACATGACTGGATACCTGTATATATGTATGTATGTGTGTGTGTGTGTGTGTGTGTGTGTATATATATATATATAACCTAGAACCTAGACCTGACCAACTGCATCAACCCCTTACCTATTTGCTTAGTAAAATCCAGGTGGCGACTTTTTTTTTGGCCAGGCAGTGTATGTATGTATGTATGTGTGTGTATATATATATATATGTATGTGTGTGTATATATATATGTGTATGTGTGTGTGTATATATATATATATATGTGTATGTGTATATATATACATTTATGTGTATATATGTATGTATATATACATACATACATAGATTTGTGTATATATATCTATACATACACATATATATATACATATATGTGTGTATATATGTATATATTTATATATACACACATATACATACATATATGTATGTGTGTATATATATATGTGTGTGTGTGTGTGTGTGTGTATATATACTGTATATACATTATATGTATATATGTATATATGTATACTGGCTTTCACCTGAAGAAATTTGCTTTCGAGAGCCAAATTCCTTTTTAGGTAAGTGCAGTACCATATCTTAAGCTGCCAAGTTTGAAGCCTGTAAAGTGAATGGTTTAACAGTTATGGAGTTAACGCAGAGAGAGACAGACGTTCCTTTCATTTATAATCCCCCAAAATCCCCATTTACTGGTTGGTCATGATTTTCAACAGTCTTGATGTTCTTGTTTTTTTCCCTTGTGTCTTTAGACCGTGGAGCCAGTCCAAAACCCAGGTCTGCAAAACAACAACAACCTATACAACCAGCCTCACAGGAAGCAGGGCATCTCCATGGTGTCGGCTGATATGGGTCTGGTCAGCATGGTTCGCCAGGGCATCCTGGCTCTGCAGCTGCTGCCTCCAAACTCCAGTGCTGGTAGGTTTTTCCTTGAGTACCCCTAAAAACGCAAAATCAATTTTGCGTGATCAGATTGCAGTCAGATGGTGCACGAGCACAAGTTCACACGAGACATCTCATGGAACAAACCAATACACAACACACAGCAACTTCTTGTTTGGAAATTCTAATGTATTTGATTTATTGAACCCCCAAGCTTTCATTTGAGGGCTGTGAAACTTTGTCACACAAAATTAAAAAGGTAGATTTTTGTGTGTGTGCGTTCCAGGTATCATCATAATTACAGATGGAGTGACCAGTGTTCCCGATGTAGCCGTGTGTGAAACCCTGCTCAACCAGCTCAGGAGTGGAACCATTGCCTGCTCCTTTGTGCAGGTAAACATGATGACATCACATCATATTTGGAAAACCAAAACTATTTGCCAGAGACTGTTAGTTCTCAGTTTGTACCTGTAGGTGGGTACTGTTGCTGGTTACACACCAACGTTCCACTGAGATCATGTTAATCCTTCTTAGTTTCTGGCAAATAAAAATGACAGGGGGACAAGTTTATGGCTAAAAGGGAAGGAAGCCATGAATAAGATCTGTGTTCTTTGTAAAATAATTAGAATTTGCAACACGGTAGTCAGTAATTCCACTCTGCAAAAGTGTGACTGTTCCTTTACCTGTGTTTGATGTCTGTGCTCCAGGTCGGTGGTGCGTACTCCTATGACTGCAGCTTTGGATACATCCCCAATGTGGAGCTGATGAAGTTCATCTCATTGGCCACATTTGGCTCCTACCTACCCAGCTGCCCTGAAGTGGACTTGAGCTGCCAAGAGATGAACACTTACCACAAGGCCTTCCTAACCTACTCCTTCCTCAAGACTCCCGAGTCCATGAATTCTGAGTATTATTGTGGTGAGACACTAGGACTGACAACTTCTTTCTAGAAACCAAGTTTGAACAAACTCTGATAATGAAAACGAAACAAAATAGAGCCAATTGTGTACCAATGAAACAGAACAGAAGAAGAAATACAACCCTGTGTTAAAAGAATACTATTTATTAATTGTAAAAAATATAGGTTACATCAGCAAATTAAGTATATCTAAATGTGTGGACAACAAATTAGATTTATTTGTACCGTAAACATTAATGGGCCAAACACTGAGCCTTGGGCAACCCCAAAATATGCACCTACAGACAATGATAAGTTTATAATGATAAGTAATGTGGATGTTGAGGAAAACATCACTAATAATTGACATTATAAATAGTTATTTTTATTGTTTAATGTTTCCAATATGACCAGTTCAGATCAACTGAAGTTAAATATTTACAATATTTATGTTTTAGAAATCTTATCTTTCTCCTTGGCTTTACTGACACTATTTTCTACATTCAAAAAACTCCTTTTTGTGTATTTATATTTTTTGTTGGCACTGTTATGGTGATCATAATTGTTTTTGTTTTTTTTCATGGTTTTGTAGTTTCCCAGCACAAACTGTTCAATGAACACTTGGTATCGGCCAGTGGAAACCCTGCACTGGTCATCAGGAGAAAGAAGCACACAGAGAAGGAGGTTCATGCTCATTTACTCAGCGTAGTGTCTGTGCGACTGCGAGAGGGCTACACCATTAGAGAGATCAGCTTCACGAAAGGTAAACCTCTTGACTTTTGTCGAGATTTGTTGGACTTTTTGTTGAGAAAGAGATTCCTGGTGACACTTTTAGATTGTTTTTGTTTTTTAAAGGTGGCACTCAGCTGGAGGTGAAGCTGGTGCTGTTGTGGAAACACAACATGCACATCGAGTACCTGGCCGCTGCCTCCTGGCCACTGGACCCTGCCAAGAGAACCACACGGGTGGAGGTAACGATGGAAGGGAGCTACGACATCCTGCACGACATCAGCTGCACACAGAGGAAACCCATCACCAGCCCGTACCGCACCTCTGTCATCCGACGCTTTTGGAACACACTACAGAGGTACAACATCTGGGACTGGAAGGGAAAATGTTTCTTTCAGACGATAAACAATGGCAATTATTTTTTTGTCCACAAACCAAAATGATTACGTTTTTATATGCAGCAAATTTTCACATTTCATGGGCTGAACAAGTGTATCAATAATCGTCAGATTAATTGATAATAAAAGTTTTTGTAAGTTGCTATTACAGTCAGTAGCACTTTAGTCATTAGTGTATTTATTCATGAATTGCAAAGGTTTTGTTTTGTTTGTTAATGTGAGGGTAACTCCTGATAATCAATACATTGCAAAACAATCTGATCACAATATATCACAACATCTGTCTAACTAAAGAATACAAAAAGTGCTGACTGACTGTGTTTTCGACCTCACCGTGTTCTTTCAGCATTAATCAGACGGATCAGATGCTGGTTCACCTCCAGGCCTTCAACTCCATCCCTGAGAACTACACAATACCTGAAAGCACCAAAAATGGAGTTCCTCTCTTCTACATCCCTCCTGGCTCCACCACTCCGGTACTGTGCTGTTTTCAGTGCAGCGTTATTTAAATGTACAGTCTGGTCACCACAAAAATAGATTAGTGTAGATCCAGTGGCAGAGGAACCCGTTTTCCTTGAGGTTTGTAATTCATTGCAAAAATCCCAAACCGTGGTTTATCGTGTTCATTAAATGGTCGGGGAATGAATTGAGATTAATGGACGCCTGCAGTTGTTCAATTTTGTGTTCAATAATTGCTCTCTCAACCCACTCTGATTGCCTTTAACGAATGATTGTGTGTGTGTAGTAGGGAAGGGCCACAATGTCCTGTAATTCAAATCTACAATCTTCTTTTTTTACACTTTATTTTTTACTTTGAGCAAATGTCTGACACTGAAAAACCAGACTTATTCCATGGTCCTGAGGAAACAACCTCTCCACTGCTTCTCATTAGTCTCTATGCACCAGTATGAACTACAGAAGCCCAAAGGGAGCAGCAAGGGAAGTTAAAGAGAAGTCGATTTTCATTATAAACAAATCATCCTCAACCAAATTAAAATTCAATTAATTAAATTGAGTAATTGCCCAGTCCTACATGGACACCTGATAGATTACTTTTTTTTAACCAATAGCTAATAAAAAAACACACAACTGAACAAAGTTGTAGCACTTATTTTGACATTAAAATAATTTTTACTTGTAGTTTTTGTATATTTGTTAAATATTTAGATCTCTAGTACGGACCAGTAGACCTGGAGTGAAGAGTTAACCAATACTTAACACCAAAGCAGTCTAATCCACTCCCAATGCTCATTTACTGATGAGTGACTAATCTCCTGTGTTTCCAGGTCCTGTCGCTGCAGCACAGTGGTTCCAAAGACTCCCCTCAGTCCCAGTTCGCCTCTTACTGGAAGCCCATCCTCTCCATGGATGCAAACTTCTGGCAGAGATGGCTGCACATGCATCGCATTACCATCATCCTGGAGCACGACATGTAAGAAACCGCGTAAACACACTGCACCTACGAACAGATTGCTGGGGTTTGTTTAATTTGACCTCTTTAGCGTTACCTTCCATTGCTAACTTCTTCTTCCTCCTCCTTCAGGCCCGTCCCCAAACACCTGCACACAGCCGGAAACAACGGACGCTACAGCACCATTCAGTGTCGAATCTCCCACTCTGCTCTCACGTCGCTGCTGAAGGACTGGAGCAGCTTTGTGTTGGTGGAGGGTTACTCGTATGTTAAACTCATATACAGGTGAGAGAACAAAAAAAACAAACATTATGACATCATTTAATTTTCACAGTCTTTGTAGCACAGGATTGAAACTCAGTGGATTTAAATGCTTGAGTTTGAACGATCACTGACAGCTATTCTGTCGAGTTATGAATATTGATATTATTATTAGTGGTGCACCAGGTTACAGAGATCCAAGTTTTTTTTTTCACTTAAAGTTTATTGAAAATTTTGTAAACATACAAGTCCTCATATAGACAGTGTTACAATGTAGTTGAAGACCTGTGTTGGAAAAAGCTCCAAATGGAGCCCTCATGTACTAAAATTGTAATAAACTGTATTACAAATTAAGGTATTTATACCAAAGTTAAAATTAAAGAACAATTATGCAATAAAGTAAAAGAAACGGAAACAAAAAAGGCAGTAAAAACTATATTAAAATCAACAAGGTGACGTGAGCTTCCTTCTTTAATTGTAGTGCAACAGCCTTCCTAATTTGTGGTGTCGTTCAGCTTTCCTTTATACTCGACCCACTTTTCCCACCTAGACTCAAATGTGTGTGAGTCTTTCCATGTCAAATATTTCCTCTACTACCCCCAGCCATTGTTCTGAAATATCTTGAATAGGAAAATTAATTGAAGTTTGGGACTGGAAACCAGCCCTAATTATATCACCTGGGATATTTTCCTCAAGCATTAAAATCAAATAATCCATGAAAAAAACCCAGCTTTTTGCTGAGGTGCTCACATCATCTGTAGTCCAGGGTGTCAAGTAGTGAACTCGTGTAAAGGCAGCACAAACCTAAATGTTCCAAAACCACTGGTGCTTAAAGATCAAAGCACTTTTTGTTCTTGGGTAAGATTGAGTGTGTTGTCTCCACAGTTCCTCTGACCAGCCTCCCACGTCCTTCTACCTGGTTCGTCTCATCTCCAAGACGCCCTGCATGGTGCTGCGTCTCGGCTTCCCCATTGGCACACCGGCACATGTTAGAAACAAGGTATGTGCATCGAAACTGGTGAATGTTTGTATTTTATATATATATATATATATATATATATATATATATATATAACACTTCTCTAGACCGTTTGAAGGTGACATAGACCGGAAGCTCCAATTAACGCTGCGTTTTTGTGTGTATCTGCGTCATTAACTCGTTTATGAAACCCTAAAGTTTCAGAACAAACAGTTCAGCCACTGCTGAGAAAATAGTGTTGTATTGTTTTCCTGGGCTCTGCGAAGCGGATCGACACTTCCTTAATTTGATGTCGTCATCAGAAATTCTGACCACCGTAGCGCCTCCCGGTGAGGGCACTAGTCCGGGCACATCCGGTTGCATACATTCAACCGCAGAAGAAGAAGAAGAACTAGTCTCGTTGTAGCTGCTGAGATGCAGAGCATCCACCGTGCCAGAGGGGGAGCTGTGTATCTGAGCGCTGGCCTATCTATTACGTCACTTCCAGGTACCTGGCCAATCACAGGACAGTAGGAAAGCTCTCGTTGGCTAGCCAATCACAGCAACTGTTTGGTCTGAAACAGCGCGGCTGACGAGAGCGTCAGCGAGGAGATATTTTGATCGGCTCGTTTGCAGCGATTAGGAGGTTTTTAATCATGAAAACAAGTTAATATATGTAAGTAGACCTCCATAACTAACATATATGTGTGATACAAGCATTCTATGTCGCCTTTAAAGATGATTTAAAGTGCCTTACACAACACTTCTTCCTTTCACACCCTTTATGCAGAGCTTTTCCTGCCTTATCTAGCTTTGTCTTTTCTAGCTTTGTCTTTTCTAGCTTTGAAAACCAAATGATTTTTACTTTTGCCAAACAACCCCCCCAATCAACGCATTGGACCTTGAATAAATTGTGCCATATTACCATTCATGTCTCATTTACACCCCCCATCATCAGATCGTTGAAGAGCTGCGGGAGCAGATCCTCAAACTTCGCTTCCCCCACCGTGTCCAGAATAAAGAGGCCACTCCCAAGACCAAGAGGAAAGTCGTCGGGAACCCATCTCCAAACAAATCTCCCTCCATCCCTGCTCCCAAACCTGCGCTGTCAGACAGACCCTGTGTGGTCGTCTTCAACAAGCCCCTGGAGAAGCTGCTCATCAGGTCAGTGAACGTGCCTCTGATTTAGATAGTTGCTTTAACAAGCGGTGGAGCAGGTGTACCTAATAAAGTGGTGGATGGATGTCCGTATTCTGAAACTGTGGGTGCTCGGCAGGTACGAGAAGCTGCCGCTGGACTTCAGGACCCCCTTCATTTTAAACATGGAGAACTTCATACAGCCCTCCAGCACCGCCGTGCCTCTCAGCATGGCCGCCAATCGGACGGCCTCCTCCACGTTGGCCTCGCTGTCCCGCTACTTCCTGCATCAGCGCTGGGTGTGGGCCGTGCAGAGCAGCCAGGGACCGGCCGTGGCCATGCAGGCCGTAGCTCACATCCTCTCCATGCTCTCCGAGTGAGTTCATGCCCTCTGTGTTTCGTGGAGGTGTTACATTTTTATAATCTGTTTTATAAAATGATATGTATATTAACAATATGGCTCCAACTAACAAATAATTGTTAATTAATCTTTACTCCATTTTTTGTTTGGTCCATGAAATTGAAATTATAGAAAGTGTTCAACAAAGTTTAATCGGTGTTTCCCCAAACCTCAAAATGATGATGATGATGTTTTGAAATGTCATTCGAATCATTCAGTTTTAATTATTTGTTATTTGTTAATAGTTGGCAAAGGAACCACTGAAACAGATGAATCAATTATCAATATAGATGTCAATAGAACGGCAACTAACGATTATTTTCATAATCGATTAATCTGTCCATTATTTTCTCGTCTTGTTTTTGTCCACAAACCAAAAATTATTCACTATTAATGATTTCTTTGTTTTATGGAGCAAAGAAACAAAGAAAATATTCACATTTAAGAAGCGGAAACAATCAGATATCTTGTTTTAATCATGAAAAAAAGCTTCAAACTGATAAATCGATGATCAAAAGAGGTGACGGTTCATTGAGTAATTTATTTCAGCTCTAGTTGTCAATAAATAATGGAATAATCAACTGTTAATTATCAATTATAACTGGACATTTTAATCCTGGTGAAAGAAGAATTATTGCAATAAGATTTTGTTGTATTTTATAATTTGGCTATGAAGTTTATATCAATTTAATCAACTGGGTCAAAGAAACACTCACAAGGAAACAAATATTAACTAGTCCTAGCACTAATATCTTCAGAGTTGAGTGACATTATACTCTTTTCTCTTTTGTTTTGATAGGAAACACAATTTATCACGCGCAATATTTGCGATTTTTCAATCATCTGTATCGCTGCATGTTATTTATGAAGTGGGCAGTTATTACAGAAACTTGAAACAAGTCACAACTTTATTATTTTTTTCATCCTAATGTTTTGGGACACATATTTGTTGTGATTATTTACTACTTGGTTGCTTTAACTGTGAGATAAGCAGCTGCATTGACTCTGATGTCTAATCAGTTCTTCTCACGTCTGTGCAGCATCCGCCTCTCAGAAGGCTTCCACTTCGCCGCCAGCACAGAGGGCATCGTAAACATGGTGATCGAGCTGCCGATGAAGGTACAAAGAAACAACAGGAAATGAATGTTTTTCCATTTGATACCTTTTTTTTAGTTGGGTTTTATTTTTGATCTGCGCTGGATGTCATTTCCATCTTTCAGGGAATGTCGGGGGACACGGACCGAGAGATTCACTCCTGTATCATTCAGTACATCGTGTTCCCGCCGCACTCTACCTCGACAAAGGACAGGTAAGAATTATAACAGCCATAATCCGGAGAGAAAATTGCATTTTGGTGTTCATTACCAATGAAACCATTTTTAGAGACAAACACTTGGCATGAGTGGAGAGAAAAATATGTCTTCCACAGCTGATTGAGGTGAGAGGAGAAATGCTTAGAGGCTACATGGAACTGGATTTGGAGCAAATCCAAGATGACGATGAACATTCAGAGACATGAGGAAAGAGATGAAATCAATCCAAAATGATTAAGTTTTAATGATTTCTTTGTTATTTGAAGCAAATAAACAAGAAAAATATTCACATTTAAGATGCTAAAAGAAATCAGAAAACCCCTCAAAGCAACTGAATCGATTATCAGAGTTGTTGACGATTCAAAGACTGATTAACCGATCATCACTGCAGCCCTTAATCAAGGCTACATCACTTGTTTTATCTATCCATCAAGGCAAATAACATCTGTCTGGCCTTTAGTCTCATAACTATCCAATGAGACCAAGGGCACCTGTGTGTATGTGTATGTGTGCGCAGTGCCGACTTTGACGGTGTTTGGATAAGAAATACATGGATCTGTTTGTCAGTGACCATTAAAACACACCCGAAATACACAAAAACAGTAGACGTAGAAACCCCCACTTCATTATGAGCAGCTGTGGTTGAGCTGTGATGTTGCATTTGTTAACTTTGCCCAAGCTTCTCCACCGATGACGACAACGACACAGAGGTGGAGGCTGTAGACATGGATACAGAGCTGAACCTGGTGACCGAGTGCTGGGTGGAGCCACAGACTGGCACAGTGGCCAACTGCATGGACCAGCATCGACACTTCCAGGGCCTCAGTTACCAGGAGATCCCTCGAGCAGTGAGTATTCGTCTTTTTCTAACTGGTCGTGTCATAACATGTCCTCTCATGTGAGTTTGAAAATGTTTGCTTTGTGTCGTCGTAGATCTTCCCCAGGGATCTGACCTGCATGTCCACCATGATGACCTTTGAGTATCTGAGCCAGTTGTGTCAGAATAAGGACCAGGTTTGCTCTTTACCACCTGTACTCAAGGATGTGAGAGGTGATGCACGACGACAACACTGCTGCTTCATCACGCTGAAACTGTACTGGGTTGAAAAATGATGTTTTAAATCCTGAACTCATACACACATACTGGTCTGCTAGTGTTCAACAAACATGGAGATAAGCGGCGTTCAAGTCAAAATTATGAGATAAAAAGTTATAATTATGAGATAAAAAGTTATAATTATGAGATAAAAAGTCTAAATTATGAAAAAAAGTCATAATTATGAGATAAAAAGTTAGAATTATGAGATAAAAAGTCACAATTATGAGATAAAAAGTCATAATTCTGAGCTAAAAAGTCATAAATATTAGATCAAAAGAAATTATTCTATATATTCTTAATGGCTTCTATGCTTTAGTGTTTTTTTTTTACTGTTGTTTTGATTCAATAGCCAGTCAGTGTTGGGTTTCACTCACATGTAGACCTGTGTGTGTGTTTTGTTTCTGCGTTTGCAGGAGAAGCTCTCGCCTCCGAAGACAACGTTCACATGATTCCTTTTCAGTTTGACCTCGTTCAGCTGCTGCCCAAATGTCAGCAGGTTGAACTCCTCTTCCTCACCTTCAGCACAGGTACTGGTCTCATGCTGCTCAGTTTACTTCAGAAGTGAATATGCAAACTTACGCTTCCTTGTTGTCATGTTGTGTTAAAACTCCTCAGCAGTGGAGAGTGTGGAGCAGATTCACAGTGCCCCCTGTCTGCCCAACGAGCTCCTGCTCAGCCTCTTCCACAGCAGCCTGGAGCACGAGCTCAGTGACAGAGAGATCCCGTTGGCCGACGGCGACCACGTCGCCTTCATGCACCACATCCTGGAGCGAGAGCGTGACGGCCATGTCGTTCCGTTCTCGTTACCTGTCATTAAAGGTGAGTGCGCGTGTCTGCACACAAGTCTCATATCAAGCTAATATTAGTGAATGTTGTTGAATTTATTGTGTTGTGTAACTTTTGTGTTCAGAGGAGAGTTTGAAGCCTGCGGACAGACAGGACACTGTGACGTCGTTCCACACCACAGGCAGCAGCAAAGAGGTGATGGGATCTACCAGCACGTTACAGGTTCAGTCTTCTTCTTCTTCCTTCTTTCCTATTCTTACTCCTCCTCCTTCTCCAGCTTGCATCTATGATTTTGCATATCTACTATTTTCTACTGGAGAAAACTCCCACACTTCCCAGTTTCTGTCGTTCTTTATTTCTTCTAATGTGTCCTTTTCTTATCTCCTGTCAAAAGAGCCTTACTTTTGACATAGAAATACATTAGCCTCGTGATTTTTACCAAGCTCTATTATATATATTTTCTTAAAAATGCTCTACAATGTGTGTCTCGAGTGTGTTAAATTACTAACCATAACTGCCTTTTTAAAAACAGTGTAATGATTATTCTGCTCCAAAAGCCAACATTAGTTCACATTAGTTCCTTTTTACAGTCTGTAAACAGAGTAATGTATGGGAGCCCATTTCTGCCAAAAAACAAAACAAAAAGACATAAAACTTAGCCTTTATAATAAAAATATCCTCAAAGTAAGTCAGTTATGAGATAAAAATTCAAAGTTATGAGATAAAAAGTCAATTATGAGACAAAAAGTCAATTATGAGACAAAAAGTCATAACTATGAGATAAAAAGTTATAATTATGAGATAAAAATAAATGAAGTAACTATAGCAGGTGACTTTAGTAACATTAACATCGGATGTTAGACATAATCGTTAAGTCTTTTAAGCAACAGACTAAAATAATTTTGACTTTCTATCTCATAATTATGACTTACTTTGAAGATATTATTATTATCAAGGCTAAGTTTTACCTCTTTTTTTCCATAGTGATGTCACACTGTTGTTAAGCTCTTGTAAATATTACTGCATTCACCCACTGATATTTCAAATTAAAAGCCCAGCAGGAATGGGGGGAGGTATCATGGTCTTTAGCTGCTGGCAGACACAGTTTCAAATGAAGTTAAAATAATGCTCCAGTCAGATCCGTGACAGACGTTGCACAGCAACGCGCCTCTCTGTTAATGAGCTTTCTTGTTTTCCTCTCTGCAGAGTTTCAGTAATGCAGACCTGGTGGATGAAGAGCCCATGCTGGCAGACGGCAGCTGCTCAGTGCCACAGTGGAGGTGCTACGCCAAGTACATCAGCCCTCAGCAGATCCTCCTCACCGTTCTCCCCGTCTCTTTCACAGGTGCATGACGTCTTTTGGTTTGTTTGTTTTCTTTAAGTTATAAAAAGGCCGCTGTGTAAGACGTTGTTGCATCTCAAGGTGAGACTGTAGATAGCTACAAACTGAGGACTCCTTTGCACCTTGTCTTTCCTGTGTGTGCCAGTGAGCTACAGTGGCTTTTACAGACCAGAAATGATGTTGTTGTTCTTTGTTTTTGTAGTAAGTAACGATTATTCAAATCATGGATTATATCACATACTTTTTTGGTCCGAAAAATTTTGAAAAATATTGAAAAATGTTGATCAGTGTTTCCCAAATCTGGAAATAATGTTTTCAAAATGAATGATTTATTTGTGATATGGAGCAAAGACACAATAATTCACAAATATTCACATTTAAAAGCTGAAAAATCAGATAACTGATTAATCAATTATCAAAATAGCATCCATTTAAAAAAACAAAAAAACAAAATACAAGCTTTTGCTGGTTTGTCATTACCAAATGTTCATTTCAAAATGAATATACAGTAAAAACAGCTATACTTTCCTTCAAAGTACATCAGTATTTGTCAATAAATCCTCCAAAATGTTGCACACTATCCCTTTAAGTCTTGTTACTGTGCTTTTATTTTGCAGATGTGCTGATGTTGGCGGCCACAGGACTGGAGATGGAGCCGCAGGGTAACATCAGCATGCAGGACGACGACACTCTGACTCCCAGCAACAAGTCGCAGGCTGACACCTTATCTGGTTCCCCCAGTGGACCTGAGAGATCAGAGTCCGGCCTCAGTTTGGCCGGTAAACTGCAGAGGAACTCCAGCAGTGGATTTTCTGCAACCAGGTCTCCGGTGCAGTCGCCACAGTCTGAGAGCCAGACGTGGCCTCCTGACTCTCTGCTGCTGGACCAAAACATCTGGACGTCAGAGACAGAAACAGCGACACCTCTGTCAGGTCAGTCTGATGCTCTTATTCACGGTTTATGGGTCAGTGCCGACTGATCTGTGCCGAGAACCAGCAGAAGATGAGCATGCAAGGTTTATGAAAGCTTAAAAATTTGTTTTATTCTTTATCTTTCTGTTTCCCTGACTGGAAACTGAAGTTTGTAAATCGATTCCTCTCCTGCATCACAGTCTATTGAGAAAATTGGCATTTTTAGCTTGTGGGGGAAACAGGAGCTGCTGGTCTACTTCTGCCTTATTTATTAAGTTTGTATTACTTAGGAAAATGTGAACAGAATATTTCATACATCTAAGTCACAAAATAACACATTTTTACAAAGCAAAACAAACTTCAATTTACAGTCAGAAAAGTACTGTTTAATGGTGATGGTCAAAACATGTTGATTTTATAAGGTAAGCGTGTAGTGAAGTGGAAGAAATCTGGATTTTGTGTCAGAACCTCAAAGAACCCTTTAAAAAACAGTTTTACAGGCACTTTACAATCGGAATGAAAAACTGTGACTAGGGATGAACGTGGTCAGTAACAGCTCTATGAGAGTCAAACAGGACTGAAAACTATTTGTGACACCTTAACACAGACCCACACTGTTGACACATGGCAAAAACTATTATGTCTACTATCAAAATGTACATTTTTAATGGATACTGAAATGCAGAAAATGTCTTTCTCTGATTTTTTTCCTAGACGTGGGAGAAAGAGAGGTGCAGTTCTCTGAACCACAGAAGGCAGATTTCAGTTTTGGCCGGCAGGTTTCTCAGCAGAGTGCCAGCGACGGCAGCCAACTGAAGTGTCCAGTCTACGTGTACAGCTGCTCCCTGGACCACCTCAAGGAGCAACTGGTTCACCCCAACTCCAGCCGCCAGCCCAGGGACATCTTCAGGTACTGAGCGTTTCTCTAGGTCGCCTATTTGGCAGCTTTGGTTAGAACGGATCATCTTCCAACCAGAGACTTTGGCGAGTTTGATCCCTGGCTCCTCTCGACACACTGAACCCCAACGTGCTCCTGATGATTGTGCCAGATTGTGCCAGCAGAAGGGGAAATTTAATTACAGATTAAATTAAGGATACATTTATGTACATGATGTCGCAGGTGACCTGTGGTTTAACGTGTGTGTGTGTCTCTGGTTGTCTTTGGGTGAGAATAGAGCTCAAGATGCTGATTCATGGGAGTTCTATCAGCCGATGAAGTTCAGGTAGCCATGTTTGATTCAGTCCCCCCCCTCACCTCTCTCTCTCTCTCTCTCTCTCTCTCTCTCTCTCTCTCTCTCTCTCTCTCTCTCTCTCTCTCTCTCTCTCTCTCTCTCTCTCTCTCTCTCTCTCTCTCTCTCTCCCCCTCCCCCTCTCTCCCTCTGCTGAGGTGAACTCTGAGAACATCTGAGGTGTTTCTCATCTGCTTCTTTAATGCTGCGTCTTCCCCATGCTTCCGCCTCAGTCTCTCTGAGTTGCTGCTGCTACACACGAGTTTGGCGGTTGGTCGATGACGTCGGGACAGCGTTTATGTGTGGATATCGCAAGTTTGTTTATTTCACTATGGAAAACGTCACCGCTTGCACTGATGATCAGCATGAAGTGTTCACATGAAGCGATGGCTGTGATTCTGTTTGTGATATGTCATCGTTTTCTACTGTTTACTATGAGGCTAAGAATATGAAAAAGAAAGAAAATAATACGTTTAAAATGGCTCTAAAGCACACTGATGTCACCTTAAAAACGAAGTTTAATTATTATAGAGAGGATTCATGATTTCAGGGGACATTTATTTGAAAGCGGGACAAACTGGAATCTTAATAAATAAATAAATAAATAAGATCCTGAGATCCTGGAAAGGCTGGAAAGATTCCCAGCCCCCTCTTGTGGCACCTAAAAATAAATCACTAAGACTGTAACGATGAGCGAGGCAGCAACACATTTTCCCCAAATATAATAATTCCAAAAATGGAAGTGTTTTGGATAGATAGATAGATAGATAGATACGATAGATGGATACGATAGATGGATACGATGTAGATAGATACGATATAGATAGATGGATACGATATCGATAGATGGATAGATTGATAGAATTTCAAGTGCACATCTGAATGAAATGAAGGGGCCTCTGACTCACCATGCACTGATATAAATGCTTAAACATTAAATTAACATGTTTAACGATACAATAAAATGTAACACCATAAGAACATATACATGGTGTTATTGTACGACGAGTGATAAAGTTATATATCGTCCCTGTCCTCTCCCCACAGCTCGTAAAACTCCTCTCAGAAAGAATCTAAAATGAAATGAAAGCGACCACAGAGTGAAAACAGTGCAGAATAATGAGATGATAAAGATTTCATTTAGTCCCAGTTGTCGTCTACGTCTCTGTCGTTTTTTATTGCACTGCAGTTGGTAAACCGTAGCTGTGCTCGCTGCAGCTTCGCGGGTGTCCTTGTAGCTTTGTCAGACATTATCGTTGTTCCATTAAGAAAAACTTTCATTTATTTTGACGTTCCTGCTCTGTCCTGACACGATGCTTCAGCTGCATGCTGTGGAGGTTCAGCTCTCCCCCTAACAGGCCTGTTGGCTCTTTTACTTTCATTCACTCTGCTGACTGTCGTGGTGATCTGGACTGGAGCTGTGAACTTGCTTTCAAGACATGGAACCACCGTCCTTTTAACGTGGATTGTAACTTTCACAGTGATTCAGGATAGAGTGTGTGTGGATAAACGGGGACAGCTGCAGCTCCTCCTCCCAGAGTCTTTCTCATTCGTGTCTCTGTTTGCTTTCGTCCTTCAGGTCTCTGTCTCAGGACCGCAACAGTCCGTCCCCGTGGGCCGACCTCCTGGCTCAGCCTCACAAACAGAAGGAGCTGGCCAACTACTGCAGCCTGCTGCAGGAGCATTACCACCAGAGCTACGTCAGAGGTGACGTCCTCTTCACATCCACCTACCACCATATGTCTGATGAGGCGTTTAAAAATACACCCTTGTGACTTTGTCGCCCCACAAGAAAGTATTTTGCGAACCGCCCAGCTACATTTGAGTAGTTAAAAAGTTGCTTGTGTTGAGTGTGTAACCCTTAGAACACAGAGCATTTCGGCTGCTTTTTTCCATTACTATGTTTAAACATACAGTATATACAGAGGCTATAAGAATGTGCAATATAGAGTGTTTTATATTCTTTATTTCAGCACAACCTAGTTTTTTTTTTTTTATAAACACACCTGAGCAAAGAGTCCTCAAAATGTTTAAATCATATTGAATTTGTGAAATTTGGAAATAACGTCACAGTTCATAGCTCACTTGGCTCATTTTTATGAACAAAAAGAATAGAAAAAACAATTATTGCTACTTTATATCACTACTAAAAATGCAATATTAAAATGAGTCATGACTTTGACTCAACAACACGCAAGAACACGAAAAAAAACACATTTTTTAAGGCCTGAATATGTGAACCATAAACACACACACTGCAGGATGTCCATATAAGTAGTTTATTGTATTAGTGTTAGTGTATTCGTGTATTATGTACAGGAGATTTTTGTGATTATTTTTCTGCATCTCGGCAGAGTGCGCCATTCTAGGAGCCACCCACGCACCCACACACGCTCATTATAAAATCTGAAAATGTACAAAAAAAGGTACAAAACGCAAACTGCGATTGTTTAAAAATCGTTACATGTATCAAAACTTTGACTTCAGTGAGAAAAGTCTCAAGTCTTGTGACACGTTTAAAAGTTCCAACCACGTCTCTGCGTAAAAGTATGACGACACTGTGAGGCTCCAAAGTGGGCGTTTTTGTGGCCATGGTTACCCAAAACCATGGTTACCTCAGTAGAATGCCTCTCTATGCCACTCTATACACACATACTTACAAAAACTAACATTAACCATCACAACTAAATGTCTAACCCCAACCCTTAACCTAACCTTAACTTAATTCTAATATAACCCTTAACCTAAAGCCAGGTCTTCACTCATAAACACCACTTTTAAGGTGTGACAGAATGTGAGGAATGGGCAAAACTTTCCTCACTTTCTGTGGTTTATCGATGCAAATGATCTTTCAAGAGCAGGAAGATCATAATTTATTAAATTGTAAATAATAACTGACATGACATGATCTGTGTTCCCTGTGTTGCTCAGGCGTGTACAGCAGCCTGCAGCAGTCGTACAGCATCAGCTCACAGGACGTCCTGACGGCCGTGGACTACTGTGAAGAGTCCCTGCAGGAGATTGACGTCACCTCCTTCCTGCACACGCTCTGTGGACACATACGGGTCTTCAGGGAGCACGGCTACGCTCCAGGATGGGGAGGCAATTCAAAACCGTCACGGAGGCCTGCTAAGTTTATTATTGGGGAATCTGAGGAGGAGCAAGCAGACCGCGGGGCGTCCGTGCCTCTACTGTCCAGGTACGAGCAGAGAGTTGTTTATGACAGCTCTTGGACGTTTTAACACACTTTTATTGTGTATATTGGACACTTAATGCTATTTTAATTTACTTGTCAGTGCTCGCTTTATGACCTTTTTATTGTATTTAAAGTGTCTTTGAGCACCATTTATATGATTAAAATGTACTATTATTATTGTTATTATTAATGTTGATATGTAGGATGTGACAAAACATGTTTTAGGTTTTGTGTGTGAATTACACTCTGTGTCTTCATTGAGCTTTGACTGAAGTTTCTACATTTAGTGTGAAAAAATGTGCAGAAAATGTTGAATATTTCAGAAATTATGAAATATTCCAATCAGAAAAAATACAAGCAATCGTGTCCTGATTGAGCTCAACGTTTTGAAGTTTCTATGTAAAAGTATGTCAAACTCGTTAATGGCCAAATATGGCTGAATAAGGAGGAAAACAATTAAAATGTATAGTAGGATTATTTGTTGTCGAGCTGCAACTAACGATTATTTTCACAATAGACATAAAATCCATAAAAATGTCAGAAAACTTAAAAAAATTATGATCAGTGTTTGTCAAACCTGGAAATAACGGTGTTCTCAAATGTCTTGTTTTTGTCCAAAAACCAAAATGATTCACTTTTAATGATTTCTTTGTTTATATGGAGCAAAGAAACTAGAAAATATGCCTGAAAAATTACAGAAACTAGAAAATATTCACATTTAAGAAGTGGAAAAATTATAGAAACTAGAAAATATTCACATTTGAGAAGCTGAAACAGTCAGAAATCTTGTTTTAATCATGTAAAAAGCTTCAAACCGATTAATCGATTATCAAAGTAGTTGACGATTCATTTAGTAATAGATTAATAATCGATAAATCGAGTTTCAGCTCTAATTTGTAGCACTCCCTATGTAGCTGCCTGTGGTCAAGAGGAGAGAAATCTGGCTTGTAACCAGAGGGTCATCGGTTCAAATCAAGGGTTGGGTGCCCCTGAGCAAGGTGCCCAATCCTCCATTGCTCATAGCCCACTGCTCCTGTGCCTGGTTCGTGTGTGTTCCCCACGGGTGTTTAAAAAGAAAAGAAAAGGGATGGGGTTAAATCCAGAGGTCAAATTCACTATTATTAATTGGTGTGTATGTGCAATAAAACCCATTTTAACTCTTATTGTAATGAATAAATGGCAAGTCTAAGTGAACAGTGGGGGAAAATAAAGGATTATAATGTTGAACGTCTGTGGAACTTGAGCTCGTAATCTGCTGCATTCATGCACTCGTATTTAAAACTCTCGCATGTGTCGGATGGCGACAATCACAATTATCTCCACAGGGAATCCTGTGCTGAAGCGGTGGACGCTTGTGAAGCCGAATCCAACGGGAAGTCGCCTGCTCCCACGTCGTCGTCGCCTCTGGATGAACCTGTGAAGTCGGCAAAGGCCTCTGACTTCCCTCTGCTGCTGCTCCAGACTCAGCCCAGGTGTGAAGTGTACCCGGATCTGCACAGAATCGTCCAGGTATCGTTCACATCAGTTCACTCTGTCGTCACTTTGTTTGTTTTCATTAAAACAAACGACTTTAAACCGAGTGTTATTTTTTACAACAGGATAAGTTCATGGAGATCGTGTCGCAGTATTTCAAAACAGTGCCGTCGAATCCGCACTACTTCTTCTACTGCCCGCCGTCATCCAAGAAAGAGGTGAGTAAAGTCAGATATTATACACGGGAAAGGAAATTTCCTGGATTAACACTGGTTTAAGATGATGATAATAATAGTATGTGAAATGAAGGATTGTGCATTTGTGTCCTCAGGAGGACTCGGAGGACGGAGACAGAGAGAGGAGACCCAGTGAGGAGTTGGTTTCAGAGGCTGAACCTGCTACAGAGGATGGTGAGGATTATTTAAAAATGTTTATCTGAGTTGATAATCCAAAAATTTTTCTTTCAGCGAGGGGCAATGGTCAGTGTGACGGTTTTAAAACATTTATCTGAGCCGATCTTTTGTTTCTCAATGGCTAAAAAGGTCTCTTTTCATGGTCTGTGGCCAGCAGGGGGCAGCATATAGCTGCCTAAACTGTTTCAATTCATGATTACTGGTTGTATGAGGAGGTGCGAGGCTCCTAAATTGACCTCCTCACTTACAGAATCTGTTTTCAGGAAGTGTTTTAACTCAGTTAATTGTGTGTGTGTGTTGTTGTAGAAAATTTGCCCAGCTGCTCGGCCACAGAGAGCGACACAGACCTGGTGGTGGAGTATGAGGAGCATCCGGGTGTTGGCTGCGACGGAGAGAGCGAGGACCAGTCCCTGTCCGACTCCAACACGGTCAACCAGGACCAGGACTCGTTCAGCATCCTGGAGGGAGACTCGCCACTGCACCTGGAGGGGCCACAGCTGGACATGCCCCCCCTGTTTGTCCACATCACATGTTCTGTGAACATGAAAAGCTGCCATGGCTCAATGCCCATACAGACGCTGCCCACCTGCCTGGGTAAGTACGGTCTCTCCTCCCCTCCTCGCCTCTGCCGGAGGAGACACGAGTGCAATGCCATTGCACTCTTTTATGCCACATTTACATTACATTTTATGTTTATAATATTTTTTTTGTATTGTATTGCTGCTATGTTAAAACAATTTCTCCTTGGGGATGAATAAAGTATTTATATTCTATTCTATTCTATTCTATAACCAGGAGAACGAGATTAAAAAAAAACCATAAAAAACACAGAAAATACATTAAAAAAACTTCAATATCATTTAAAAATATACAATACCACAAATATTTAAGAATAATCATTTTTAATACTAAGTGTAAATATCTAAAAAAGCTTGTATTATGTGCAAGTTAAGCAGGGTTAATGTACTAAAATACCAAAATATTCAGCTCTGTAATGAAAAAGCTCTGATGAGTAAAAAAAAAAGAAAAAGCCAGAGTTTATGTGAAAACAAAACTGGTTTAATCCACTTAATATACTAAGATAATATTAAAAAGGTGGAGATAAATGTGCAAATGAAGCCGTGTTATTGCACTTAATACTCAAATATACAATACTATCACGCTAAAACGTTACATAGTGTTTGAAATTCTAGAGTGTTATGTGCAAATTAAACTGGGTAAATACTAAAACAAAACAATATCTGAGCCAAAGACATTGGATAAGGACGATTAAACTATTAGATACTAAAAAATATTCAGCACTATAGTATAGAAACTCTATCTAATAAGCTTAATATAAGAGTTTATGTGCAAATAAAGCAGTGTAATTGCACTAAATAGTAAAATATACAATACCATGACCCTAAGACTAAGCAAAATTAGTAGATTTTCATGTCCAAATTGTACGGCATTATTGCACTTAATACGAAGATATTAAAAAAGATCTACAATAGATGAAACACTACAGCTCAAACAGGGTTAATACACAAAATATTAAATACTAGGAAAAAATGGTCTTGTAAAACCACATTTAAGTTATCTAAATGTAAATTGAGCAAGTTTAGTGCACTAAATTCTAAGATGCTAAGATTCACTCTGGTTTTGTGATCACAGGTCAGATTATTTCCTGCCTGGAGAACGCTGACGAGCTGCAGACTGTGGATTTGAACGAGCTCTCGGTCACTTTAGATATCTTTGTCCTGACTCTGCCTCTGGAGATTGAAGTCATGGCGGATTTCCATCACAACAGGTGCGTGTTGACCTCTGTACAGTCCACCTTTAATCACTCGGCTCTCAGCCCACTTCTTGGCATTTTTCAGAATCAGGCAAGTGGGCAGGAGTTAGCCTTTAGAAGATGTTGGAATGGATTGGATTTCTTAGAATCTTTTGTTTTTCTTTCAGAAAGGAACACATTTTTAACATTTCGGAGGAAAATTGGCACGCAAATCAGAATTTATGGGTAATACGTAAAAGTGGCGCAAAATGGCTCAGTAGCGCCCCCTCCAAACCTGAAACCTGGTAGGACAAAGCCAAAACGAAGTGGCACCAAATTTCCCGGAACTTGGTGTAAACATGTCACAGCCCAAGACGAACAAAAAAGTCCATTGTGACCATGGCCTCAACTCAACAGGAAGTCAGCAAATTTTGAATTCGGCGTCCATCTTGGTGATTTTGCACATCCTACAAATAATATAATAATATCGTACAATAATCGTAGCAATATAAAAACCCACGTCAATTTTTACTAGACACATCAAAGAGGAAAAGTTATCTAAAGGTGTCGCTGATTCATATAGGGGCGTGGCCACGGCAACCATCAAAATATTGGCAAATTTCAACCATTCGCCACGAAACAGGAAGTGCCCCCGTAACTTCGCCATACATTAACCAAACTGCTCGAAACTTCACACGTGACACGAGAGACCAACCATGAACATGTCTATGTACACAAAGTTCACCCACCTGGAAGTTGGCCATTTTGAATTTAGCCGCCATTTTGCCACGAAACAGGAAGTGCCCTGTAATCTCGCCATACGTCGGTACGATCTGCTTTAAACTTCGTACGTGAGACAAAGAGACCGAGCCAGAAAACTTCAGCGCATGAAAACTGAGTCATGGTGGCTGAGGAGGCCTGCACAAGGCTGCGTGCAGCTTTATTTTTTTCACAGTACAGATGATGTCAAGAGGTTCTTAGTCAAACGTCATCTCATATGAGAATGTGATTATATGGCTCAGCTCTGTGAATGTGTTTCTGTGAGGAGTGTGTGAGCCACATGATTGCAGCATAATTACATCATCACTCTCTCCCTCTGTGTGTGTGTGTGTGTGTGTGTGCGTGCCTGCAGGTACACGTCAGAGAGCAGTATGTCCCTGAATCGTTCACCTGGACAGCCTTCCTCGTATCGCTCCGATGAGGGGCTGATGGCAGTGTTGGACAGTCTGAGAGGCGCTGGTTTGGAGGGGTCAGTTAGTTTAACACTTGAACGTTTGATCATAATCTCAATGGCTTTGACTGTTCTGCATCAACAGAGGTGTCCGTTTGTTTTTGTCCTCCTCAGCGTCTCTGGTGATCCCTTATCCAAACTCCCACTCCCTCACAAGTTAGCAATTCTGGCCACAATGGATGAGGTGAGTTTGAAAACGACCTTATAACATGGAAAACATGTGACAGATAGTGACACAAACGGTCGATACGGCGGTCAATGAGCTACAACCTCGTTTTCATCTAAATGAGACGTCCTAAACACAGATAACAAGTATTTATGCTGCGCATGCAATACAACTGTGTTGCTTTTATTTTGAAAAGCCTGACGTATGGACGCACGTATCTGGGTCTGTCTGCGCAGCGACAGGTGATGCTAGCCAGTTACCCCTGGCCCCCTAAAAATGTCAGCTTACGTTAAAAAAAAGAAAAGTTAATTCTGAATGGCGCGTTTTCAACAAGACAGTCCATGTCTTGTTGAAAACGCGCCATTCAGAATGAACTTTTCTTGCTTTTTTTTGCTACATATTTCTTTACAGGCATCAAAGGTAACGCCGTGTGCTTAGTTTGTGGCGCTTTGTTTAAGGATTACAATCTTAAACACAGCGAGGCAGCCTATGTCGAAGACAACGTTAAGAACGATGTCCGTGGTTCTTTTCTTTTACAAGTGTCTTGGTTTAAGTTCAGGAGTTATCATTATCTCCCTCCATGTTTATTATCTTATTATCTAACCAGCGAAGCACCGTCACTCGTATGTAAACTCATCCGATCTGATTGCAGCATTAGTGTGTGTGTGTGTGTGTAAGGGTGCAGGTGTGTGTGTGTGCAAGGGTGCAGGTGTGTGTGTGTGTGTGTGTAAGGGTGCAGGTGTGTGTGTGTGTGTGTGTGTTATATATTCATTTTATAGTGTAGTCATTTGATATTTTCAATAGAGTTGTAGTAGAGATGTTTGCCCTGCGATGACCTTTGACCCTAGTGTTCCCCTAAAGTGGAAGACAATTCAATGAATGAATGAGCTAATGCTCAGATGACAAGTTAGAAAAGACACTGTTCCTTATGTTTCCTGTTGTTAGTAATTCTCACCAGACCAGGAAAATTAATGTACTGACTTAGTTAGTGAACAGGTGTTTTTTTTGTTTTTTTTTGTTTTTTATTTAACTGGTTGCCGTTTGGTATGACCCAAGGTGATCATTCCTAGATTTTAATTACAGCTTTCAGGAGCAGCTGGCAGGCTTGAAGATGTTTGTGATGTGATGTTTTTGCCCGTGTGTGTGTGTGTGTGTTTGTTTGTTTGTTCGTTTGTGTGAATCAGATCCGTTGGCTGCTGGAGGACGAGATCATCTCTGCTCTGCGTCACTCTCGAGTCATCGGCTCGGCCACTCTGCAGAAAGTGGCAGAGCATGTTGTGCGCTCCAGCGAACGGCCGCACTGTCACTGCGAAGACGTTCCACTTCAGTTTGTCTTCGGGCCTGAGCAGTCTTTGGAGAAGTTCAGAGAGGCAAGGACACACACACACACACACACAGAGTTGACTGTTTTTCACTGTTTTCACAAAATTTCCATTTTTTAATCTCATAATTTAATAATATTTCATAATTTCAATTTATGAGATAAGAGTCCTAATCTCATAATTATGACTTTTTATCTCATAATTTCTATCAAATTCACTATCAAGTGTGTACCTGAAGGTCTGTGCTCAGACTCGATCAATACATGAATTAATGACATGTTTATTTAGTTTTCTAAAACACAGCTTTTTTTTGTTGGAACCAGTTTAGACAAAATTCATGAACATGAACTCATCTTTTAATGTTAAAAGTGACTTAAGTGAGTCATTGTTCGTCGTGGGTTCCTGTCATCGTGACACACCTGAGGTAGAGGTTTGAGCTCATCGATCCCACTTCTTGGCATTTTTCAAAACCAAGCATTTGGCAGAGTTGGCCTCATATCACAGGGTTTAGTCTCACTTTACAGAGTGGTTTAACGCTGTATAAAACGCTCGGGAAGCACTGGGTCATTTCATCTGAGAGTGAATGCTGATAGTATTTGTTCCTATAGCTGACAAAAGCTACATGCTAGCAGGTGTTTGTGGGGTTTTTTGACCAGTGGAAAAAGGTCATTAAAGACTGACAGAATATTTAACACTGGATTTAACAACGATGTTCTCTCTTCTTGGCACAAAATGCCAATAATCATGCTCGTAAACGTGTGATCCTGCAGGAGTTCCGCAGAATGTCCTTCTCTGGCTACGTCCTGAATGGACAGCAGGACAACTTGTACTACATGTCTCTGAGCAGACTGCACCCGCAGAGGATCCACGCCACCAAGAGGCTCTCGGAGAGCACCGCACACACGGTGGGAGCCGCCGACGTGACGCCAAACGTCGCCCCCTGCAGCACCGGAGGTCAGGTGGAAGACCTGCTGCTGGAGAGTGAAGCAGAGGCTCGGGCAGCGGAGGCAGACAGCGAGGTCAGATATGTGTGTGTGCTTTCACATGTGCAGAGTCACAATAATAACACAATAATTTTTTCACAGAGCTGCACAATTAACCAAAAAAAAAAAGCAAGAATTTAACTGCCATTTAACTGCAATTATGTGAGAAAAATACCTCCATAAACCTACCTCTGACTTTTAAGTTACATTCCTTCTAAGTGTAGTAAGAAGATGAGTAGAACAGTTTACTTGATTATTAATCGATTACTAAATGAATCGCCAACTATTTTGATCATCGATTCATCGGTTTGAGGCTTTGTTCATGATTAAAACAAGATTTCTGATTGTTTAGCTTCTTAAATGTGAATATTTTCTTCATTCCTTTGCTCCATGTGACAAAGAAAAGAAAGAAAAAAAAAATCATTAAAACTCAATCATTTTGAGAACATCATCCTTTTTCCAGGTTTGACAAACACTGATCAACATTTTTTTAACGTTTTCACGGACTCGATTAATAGTGAAAATAATCATTAGTTGCAGCTCTGCTTTATTTACTGGACAAATAATTTTAAAGATGATAAGCAGCAAAGGTAAGATAACATTAAATGATATAATGATAACAACATATAATAAATTAATAAAACAATAAGAAGCAAGCCAGAAAAAGTGATAAAAGTGATTTTTATAAAAGTGACATAAGAGAAGAAAATGTGTTTCCTCCAGCTGACCTTTGGTTTTGTGGTTAGACTTTAATTTGAGACTTGTTCAATAACTGGCTACTGAAGTTAAGCAATTCATTTTTGTTATCATTAAACAGTTATATTTTATCAGATGGAGGGAAAAAAATCTGCAAAACATAGAAAAAAGTCGACCTCTAAGTGCTCAGAGGGAACTGCAGAATAACCTGACTGTGATTTTTAAGCCAGTGGGAGATAAAAGTTTGAACAGCTTCACTAATTTGTTTATCAAAGTTAAGGAATTTGTCATGTAAAAATCCCACCCATCACCTGTGTAAAGTTGCTGTTGTTCATTTTATTCAACTGCAGAGTGAAGATAAGAAGTCCATCAGTTTTGCTGCGGCTTGTGCTGGTGCTGCTCCGTGTGACACAACCGCAGACGCCACTGAGCCAATCAGAGTGGACGACAATGTTAATAATCAGAGTCCAGTGAGCACGACGGGTGATCGAGGTCATCATTACAGCGGTGCCCCTCCCCTCCAGACTGAGCAGAGCTCGCCGCCCAAGACGCCGTCCTGTATCAGCCTGGCTGAGTCCACACAGTCAGCGTCTCACAGTGAGTCCGACCTCTGCGTCTTTGTTACCACAAAAAAAACCCCACATACTGTACGTACAGAAGAGGATTAGGTCACCGAATCTTTGGTGCTGTTACCATGACAACAGCAGTGTTTTTGTTGTATTTTTCAAACCAAAGATTTAGTTTTAAGTCAACTGTCAATCCTAGCAACAGAATCTATTTGAAAAATGTCATATTTTGTTCAGAATAAAAGCCCTGATCAGATCATATTTGTCAAATCATCTGCCGGGCCCCGATACTGATGCTGGCGGGCCAGTTTTAGCCCCCGGGCCACCAGTTGCTGACCACTGATTTAAAGCTTTTAAAGCTATAAATTCATCCTTCATCAAAACTATAATTTCCTCATAAATTGGAATTATAGTTCCATTACTTATTCCTCTTAGTCATAAACACACATAACATAACATAATATAATATAATTATACTATACCAGCGATTCCCAAGGTGTAGGCCGCAGCCCCTTGGTGGGCCGTGACGGTACTGCAGCTGGGCCGAGAAAGGTCATTCAATCTAAATAATTAAATTAATGTTTTAAATTGTTCAGTATTATAATTCATTTTTAAATTGCTGTACAATATATATTATGACAGATTTTAGACCCAGATATTTAGATATCTGTATTTAATTGTGTTATCCTGTCATGAATTTGCAGCTTTTATCATGTATTTTAACGAGGGAGTGGAATTACTGGTATTATCTCTTTGTGCAGCACTTTACGTCTGAGAACTTATGTTAAACTGTCCCCCATTAAATAAATGAGAAATATTATCCCGCACTTCTTAAAACTACAGTTGTAAAGCGTTGGGTGTAAATTGACGGATTGACTCTTTATTTTTGTGTCAGCCCACAAAAAAAAGTGCTGTGGTTTTTTTAAGAGGGAAAAAAGCACAACTTCAGCTTTTTGTCTGATATTTCATCTCATTTCATTTCATTGTCGAAGGTTATGGATTTTTCTCTTTTTTATTTTTTAAACTAATTCACTGCCGTTCTCTGGCAAATCAAATGTACCACAGCAGAGGTTCCTTCTCTTCATGAAACTCTCGAGTTTTCATTATCGTCCAACCCAAATAAATCAGCACACATGAAGGACATTTTAGTGGAAAAAAAAAATCTAAAAAGTACAACCGTACTTTAAGTGGTGATAAATAGGACAGAACATCCACAGTTTTCTCTGAGCTCGTACTTCACGACACAGATTGTTTTCTTCTGGAGCAACAATTTAACATCCTGAATAAAGCAGAGCTGCAACTAACAATTCACGATTTGTCGAGTAATCGTTTGGTCCATGAAATGTCAGAAAACATTAAAAAAATGTCGATCAGTTTTTGTCAAACCAAAATGATTCAGTTTTTAATGATTTCTTTGTTTAGTGGAGCAAAGAAACAAAGAAAATATTCACATTTAAGAAGCTGAAACAATCAGAAAATCTTGTTTTATAATGAAAAAATCTTCAAACCGATGAATCGATGCTCAAAATAGTTGACGATTCATTTAGTAATCGATTAATAATCAACTAATCGAGTAATTGTCTCAACTCTCATGTAAAGATTGTGCATAAAGCTGTGTATGACTGCTCATTCTGTGCAATAAAATAATTGGGTTTTAATACCTGAAACATGTATGTATGTAAACAAGTGTGAGCACCAGACAAGATACCTCATCCTGTCTGGTGCTGGAGCTCATGAATTTCAAGATCAAAATGTAAAAAAGATCACATTTTGGCACAGATAATCCATTGAATTTGACATCTGAGAAAAGGTTAAGTAATTTACGCAGGGTTTTCTTGTTGGTGGATTAAGAAGAATTCGTCATTTTTGCACACACACACACACACATACACACCAATTAGTGATTGTGACCTGTTCTGGTTACAAGCCCAATTACTTTCCACTTGTCCACGGTCGAACCCTCGGTCTTCAGTTTACAAGAGGGACACCTTACAACCTGGCTTTGGATTTGTTTCTTCTCTCTGTACTTTTTATTTTAACCATAGGAGAACGTGTTGAGCTCTGCTCTCTCTCTCTCTCCCTCCCTCTCCCTCTCTCCCTCTCCCCAGCTCACACTGAAGTTGTTAAACTGTCTCTTTCCCTCAGGCTGTGGCAAACTGCGACCAAGTCGAGTCCAGAGCGTGGTCTCCAGTCAGGGCAGCCTGGACTCAGACATGCAGGGTAAGTCAGTCCTCACAAACTTCACAAAGTACGGCGACGATCAGCCTACACAAAATATTTAACTGATTTTCTTTATTTCTGATCAAATATATGTAATTGTTTAATGAAAACTTACATTACAAAAACGTTATTAAACAGCACTCATGGTCTCATTAAAACGTAAACATTTGGATTAAACATGAAAAAACAACAACTTTTGGTTGAAGTTTTAGTGATTTAGCAACTAGAAGTAAACCAATTAATGGAGCCAATGTTTGCAAATTTTATTAGATTTTTATTTAATAATTATTCAATATTACATGTTACGTATTTTTGCTCTCAGAAACTTCATGAAGTTTTATTCTTTTAATTCTTTTAGTTCACTTTTTATTCTTGTGTGTGTTTTTAATTGGTATTTTCATGGTTGTTTTAATGCTGTGTCTGTAATGCTTTTATTTTGTAAAGCACTTTGGTCAGAATGAAAGTACATTACATTAATGCATAAACATTTTTATTTACTTACTTAAAACTTAAAACAGCCAGAAGAAACAAATATAATTTGACCTCTATTAGCAGAGTTTATCATGTTTTTATCAATTCAAGTAATATCAAATAATCAGTTTGAATGATTATTTTTATTGGTTTTAAGGAGCAAAGAAACCAGGTGAATATTTAGAGAGAGAGACTCCCGAGCTCCCTGTCCCCCCACCTGTGTGAAACAGAGAAAACATGTTTTAAAGTTGTCTTATTTCAAGAACGGTTGATGATAGCGAGTAAATGTTTGGTTTGTGAGCGTCACGAGGCTTTCAGCAGCTCCCATATTTAAATTTGTGAATAAACAGGTGTGAATTGACAGAAAAATTAGTTTTAAAAAACTCCAAGGCAGAGTTTCAACATGGGCGTTAATGGGAGCTCTGACCAGAACTCTCTGCGCTTTTAGGTGATTTTAAGAAAAACTGCAAGTCATATGAAAATGAAAACCACACACAGGGTTAGACGACAACCATAGCAACGTTTTGATGGAAACGTCTGTGTAGGTTGGAATTTGTGGGCAGGAGAAGAGTTTGTTTAGAGATGTTTGTGATTATTTGTCTGCATCTCAGTGGTAGTGGGCCACTCTAGGAGCCGCCCACACACCCCACACACACTCATTATAAAATCTGAAAACAACAACAAAAAAAGTACAAAACGTAAACTGCGATTGTTTAAAAACTCTGTATCAAAACTTTGACTTCAGTGAGAAAAGTCCCAAGTCTTGTGACCCGTTTAAAGTTCTAACCACGTCTCTATGTAAAAGTATGACGATACTGTGAGGCTCCAAAGTGGGCTTGGTTCTGATTTAAAAATCGAACATGTTTTACGTTGTATTTTTTTGTGGTCGTGTATGATTGAACTAATGTTCTGTTCAAACCATAATATTGTAAATCATCATTTCATAATGTTGTTCTCCTGTGTGTGTGTTTGCAGGTTATGACGGCGGCAGCAGCGACTCAGAGTGTGAGAGTCCAACTCTGGACGAACACGAGTGTCGGTCTCCACTGATGCCAGATTTCTGGCTCATCGTGAATATCCAGCAGGACAGAGTGAAAGTCTACTCCCACTCCAGGTGAGTCAAACACGTTTTTTTGCTCTGCTTGATATTTGTGTCGGGTGCGACTGTGAACGTTCTCAGTCGTCCAGATCATTGTCCTGTTAAGTTTGCTGTTAGTATATTCATTCATATACTTGTTTTGAGGCTTTTATTTTCACTTTAACCCTCAAAGCGTTCGATTCTTCATCCATCTTCTACTGCTTTATTCTCCACATGGGTGCTGGTGCCACTCCCAGCTGACATAGGGTGAAAAACAACCTGTTTTAACTTTGAAATAAAACAAAAGATGCAAATAAAACAGTAAAATACAACACATGGTGGAATAAAATAGGAAAAGGCTAAGGAGTCAAGTGGTTAAAACCCTGTTGGGTTGAATACATTTTTACCTCCATCAAGGAGGCTATGTTTTCATCAGTGTTGCTTTTAAATGTCCGTCCGTTAGCAACTTCCTGTCTCCAGTTTATTTTGGACGGATCAAAATGGCTGTGATTGGAGCCCGTTGATTTCAGCGACTGTGTCCAATCTTTTCAGATGCTTCACAGAAGGGAAAGAGGTCAGCGCTGAGGAGCTGGAGAAGAAGGAGGAGGAAGAGCAGGATCTGCCCGAGTACTTGCAGCTGCATCAAATGGTGGTCAGGAAGATTGGTGAAATGTGCCGAATTGTCAACCAGGTGAGCGATGCAGCTCTCTGCAACCTGCTGTACAACCAACCACTTTGTGGTTTTTCTTTGTCCTTTAGTGTGTAATTAATCGTTTAAGAAAATCATACTGTACAGGGATGAATGAATACGGTTCAAATATGAACGTTGAATTCTGTACCAGTATCACAGAGAAATGAGAGTAAAGTAAAGAAAAATAGAAACTATTGTGACCAGAATTACTATATCAGTAGGTTTTATTTATAGAGTTTTCAGCTTCTTAAATGTCAATATTCTCTGGTTTCTTTGCTCCATATAACAAATAGATAAGATACTATACAATAGAGAAAATACTATAATAATATTTGTTGCAGCCATAAATATCAGTGTGTCTGCCTGTTGTTTATTTCAATCTGAACTTAAAAGTTTGGAGAATTCAGCAAATTTGTTCTCTTGTGTGTCCCGACCCAGTCTTAAAGTCCTGTCATCTATTTCGTTAGTTTCTCGTTGCTCTGTTATATATATTTATATCCTGAATGTGTGTGTGTGTGTGTGTGTGTAGCGCATGCTGCTGCAGGACCTTCACGACAGTCATGTGTGTAACTCCCTGCTGGTGGCCGAGAGTGAGGAGGACATCTGGAAGAACGAGTCTCTGTACAGGCAGAGGCTCAACACCTCTGACGGTGAGTCACAGAGGAGGAGGAGGTGTTATGGTTTCATCCATCCAGGTTGAGAGATTTCTGTGTGTACCAGGCTGTGGTGAAATAAAATGATTTAGTATTTGGGTGAACAGACCCTTTAACCTTGCAGCTGTGTCTGTTAACAGTTATGTCCTCTCACAATTCCACTGTCTCTCTGTTTTTCTTTTATAACAATATTTTTCTCCTTGACTGCACAGATTACAGCACAGAGGAGAGCTACCCGGCCAGAGATTACCTGGCGGCCACCATGCAGTTCATCCCGGGACACTTTGCCTGTGAAGTGGTGTGGAGCACAATCATCCACATTCACCCACGTCTCAAGATGGGGCCCAACATGGGCGTGTCCAGAGGTGAGCGGCTGTTTTTGTTTGCGAGTTAAGGCGCACACGCTTTGGCTTTGGCTTTGGCTTTGGCTCGTTGGCTTTGATTCTTGTGTCGGACATCACGCTCATGACTCTTCAGTGACGACACTCTCTGACCAATCAGAGACCTTCAGTCTGATGACGTCACATTTTAGTATCGACTCAGCTCGCTGTGAACGTCGTCAGAACAGGTACATAAAAAGAAGTACCAGGTTCAATCACTGATGAAAAGGTAGAGTCAAGTCGTGTCGAGCCGCGCAGTGCTAGAACTGTATTATGGAAAAGCTCCATTAGTTTCTGCTTTTATATCGAAAATGTACTTCAGATGTTGATGATCCAAACTTACTTAACAACCACTTAATGTGTGTTTCATGTCTCCCCGTCACAGCAATCCAGGCCCTGCGCTCTGTGCTCAACTCCTTCAGCGTGGGCAACAGGAAGAACATGTTTGTGTACCAGGAGCGTACAACCAAATCCGTCTACTACCTCAGGTTCCATGACTTTCCTTTGTTTTTGTCCACATCATAATTCAAGGTGCTTTTTTTTTTTGCCGCTGTCGCTCTCAAATTCACTCAGCAAAACATTTAATCTTAGTCTCCTTTCGCTTTAGCGTTCTGTTGCAACGCCGCTCACCTGTAACTGAGCTTTATGGAGATTCAGTGTGCTGGAACTGAAAAACCACCCACAGATGTGTTTTTTTTTTAGGCAGAAAATGTGGTGGAAAGGAAGTGGAGCTTCAAATGAAGCTGTCAAACACTGCACTTCAAAACATTTTTCACATGGCCGTGCCAGTCACGAGTAAACACGACACATTGTTTTTTTGAGCGTGAGCATCTGTGAGAGGAACGCTCACACAAAGAAAGAGTTATTGTGGATAAGAAAGATGAGGGAAAAAGTGGCTTTTTTCCAAACGTTATAACTGTTGATTTATTCTCTTTGCAGACTTTGTGAAACCTCACTCACGGGGAAATACTCTGACGTGGATGGAAACCTCCACACCACTCGCTCCCTTGGGCTCTTCAGGAGTCAAGAGCCGCTGTTTTCCGAGGACCTCACGGTACGTAAAAAACAAATGTCACCCGTTTCTGAAGTTTCGAAGAAGCCACTCCATGCTTCAAATCCCAGTAAAGGGTGGTCTTAAAACCATAAACTTTGTTTTTGAATGTGGGTTGTTGTCGCTGTGAACCGATTCCTAGTTTAGTGGCTGTGGTGATACTTCAGTAAATTAACATACCGAGTTTTGTTGGCTATTCAATAGCTTTTGTTGTTTTTTAGGGCCAAGTAGATTTTAGAATTATAAGTAGACTTTGGAACTTAAAGTAGAATCTGGAATTATAAGTAGAATTTCGTCACACTGTTAAAAATAATCGCCTAAGTCATTTTTTGTCAAATTATTATTTTTTTGCCTAAATCATATCCTCATGACACCGGCCACCTATGGTAAAATCGGCTACATCCTCAGTTGATCAGATCATGTGATTTTACCCCTTTAAGATAATGGCCTATGTCAAGTGTGTGACTTGCAGTGAGGACTGTAACCTCAACATGGGACGGCAGCTCTACCAAGTGAGCTAACGCCGCCCCACGATTTGGAACTTTAAGTAGAATTTGAAATTATAAGTAGAATTTGGAATTATAAGTAGATTTTGGAATTGTAAGTAGAATTTGGAATTGTAAGTAGAATTTGGAAATATAAGTAGATTTTGGAATTATAAGTAGAATTTGGAACTTTAAGTAGAATTTGGAAATATAGGTAGAATTTGGAATTATAAATAGAATTTGGAAATATAAGTAGAATTTAAAACTGTTTTACTGTTTGAAAATACATTATTATTTATACATAAAATAATTGTAAATATCTAACGTTTGTCAGATTATAAATGTTACATATTTACAATTATTTTGTCAGATGTTGACGGGGAAAATTTGTGGAATGAGTTCCAGACAGACAGCCTCCATTTAAAACATATGCTCTTATATAAATCTTAACTAAAGGGTTGCAGAGATTATTTGGGGACCCAAATAAAATCTCCCGCCCCAGTCTTTCTTTGATCATCACTGAACTGCTTTACACATTCATCTATGCTCACATTCATACCGTGCTTGTCACATTGTCGATTTGGTTCTTTTCTGTGTCCTCAGGCTTCGAGGACGTCTCTCGAGGGCTCTCGTCCGGTCGGTCAAGTGGACAAGCACATCCTGCTGCTGGTCCATGGAGTGGGAAATGCAGGTAAGAGCTGGGGAAAATGTCAAGGCGCTGGTAAATATTCTCAAAATGTAAATAATTCAAGATGTTTGTGTCGGAGTCGGCAAAATTCAAAATCAAAAACAAAGTCAGTGTTATTTTGGGTAAAAAAAAAAGTCCACACCAACTTCTGTACAAGACTAAGTGAAAATCAGAGAAATATGAGCTCGTGTTCGATGCATTTGAAGCTTTGGCAGCAGCCCCCCCCATTGATTTCTAGACTTTTGGTGAGATCTGAAAGCAGAATATTACAACGCAGTGGTACAACGCGAGTAAAGTTCAGTTTCAGCTTTAGTTAAATCAAATACAGTGGGTGCTGCTCTTCGTGGCAAACATACTGTATAATGACAGGGGAGAAGTAGATCCAGAGCCCAGAGCTTGTGGCTTTGACTCTTTGCTGCCTAAAGGTTCTTTTTTTGTTTTTCCAACCAATCAGTAAGAAAGTTGTGATTGAAGTTTCTTTTTTTTCAGTCACAAAGAAAGAGCATGGAGATGGAAATTGGTTTTTCCCTAGATGTGTGTGTGTGTGTAACCCCACTGCCGGAGTTTTTGGATGTGTGGGAGAACACGGTGTGCATGAGTGATTTTAAAAAACACAGCCGTGCAGCCAAAAGAAAGGCCAGCACCTTTTCAAACACACTGCGATACACTATACTTTCACCACCATGATTGACACTCACTACTTTTCTCCTTAACAAAGTTTTGTCTGTATGTCTGGAACCTCCTTACTAATATACAGTGCCATTCTAAAGGATTGGAACAGTAAGGCCAATTCCCATATTTCAGCTTCTACCGTCAGCTATTTACATCTAGATTTGATAGACAACATAGAAGACAGCCCCATCCAAAGGTATTGGAACATGTGACTGACAGGTGTATCCTATTACATTGTTTATTCAAACAATAAATAGCACTGAATTAGGGATGTCACGATTATAGAGTTCCTTTGTACAATTATTGTCAGAGAATTAATCACGATATTACGATTATCATGATTCTTATGCGTTAATTGATTTCACAACACTATGAATGTGTAAAATCACATGAACACTGCTTATAGGTCTGAAAGTTTCTTTTATTTATATCTTTTGATGCCAACATAACAAAATAATGTAGCAAATACACTAAACTATTATATAGGAACCATTATTAATCCCCCAGGGGAAATGTTTAAATCATTTAAGTCAACAATTGTCATCTATACCAAATGTTTAAGTTTATTTTAATTGTTTTAATGATGTATCTATTTGTATGTGGCCAGATATAAAACGTGTCTATTATTGTGATTTGTTTATTTCATGTTTAAATAACAATGACACAAATACATTTGTAATAAATGAAACAGGCATCACATGACGTATAACATAACGTCAAGTGAGCGCCGTTTAACTCGTCACGTTACACTGAAACCCGAACACGTGTCATACACAATTAGTTGCAATGACATGACACGCTAACATTTAAGTTCCTACCAATTCAATGTTACGTTAGTTGAACATTTATGTAATTTAACCCAGTTACTGTGTGTTTACCTTTACTCTGGCGTCCAGACATGGTCCCACACATGGTCAAACATATTACTCGTATTTCCTCCTTTCATGGCAATTTTTTGTGGCATGATTTCCAGGCTGGCGCCATACTTTAACAACCAGGAACGGCTCTATTCTGCGACTCGCACGGAACAAAAACAAAGCAACACAACTGTAACCCTAACCCTAGCTTTGTTTTCGTTCCATTTGAGTTGCGCTGAACTGCCTATATGGTTACGGGCTTCCAGCATAATCTTTTCTAACGGTATTGAGGAAACATTACGATTAATATACCGTAGTCTTTAATACCGCGATTAATTGTGAAATAAAGTAATCGTGACATCTACGCTCACTTTCAGATTGGGTAGGATAGGTTTTACATCTGCAGACTGCATTTAGAAGTGAAATCAACATGGAAACCAGAGAGCTGTCTGTGGGTGAACAACAAGAGAGAAGATGGGAAATCAATCAGAGCCATTGCACAAACATTGGCCATAGCCAGTACAAGCATTTGGAGTGTCCTGGAGAAAGAAAGAAACCACTGGTGACCTAAGCAACACATGCCCAATAGGTAGAGCAAGGAAAACATCAGATCATTGTGAGAGCTGTAAAGAAAGAGCCTAAAACAACTGTTAATGACATCAGCAACAACCTCCAGAGGGCAGGAGTGAAGGTATCACAGAAGACTTGATGAACACATGTACAGAGGCTGCACCAGAAAATGCTAACCACTCATTAGGAAGAAGAACAGGAAGGACAGGCTGGAATCTGCCAAAAAAAAAAAAAGTACAGAGACGAGCCTCAAAGTTTTTAGAACTGGTGAGACAAAGATGAACTTTTGCCAAAATGATGGAGAAAGAAAGGATCTGCTCATGATCATGAAGAGCTTAATAAGAATTCAACAGCACCATGTAGGGCTGCAATGATTGATCGACGACACGATTAATCATCATTTAAGTCAACTCATTTTAGAGTCGATTAATCTTTGTGAATGTTTTTAAACGATTGAAAAGAGATTTCAGATTTTTGCAGCTTCTATGTGAATATTCTCCTGGTTTCTTTGCTCCGTACAACAAAGAAAAGGGAAGTAAATAGAAACCTATGAACTCACACAGCTGTGATACCGTGTCCAGGTTGATCAAAATAAAAGTCCACAAATAGAAGCTTTAATAACGAGACGATAAGGGTCTCTGTGTGTGTGTGTAAGGAAGTGGCCAAACAGCAGGTTGCTGTTTCTGCTGTGAATGTCTGGATGGCAGTGTTGCACTGGCAAAAAAATAATCGTGCTGTCTGAATCCCTTCCTCTGCTCCATCCACTCCCTGAAGTTTAAATTCACTTCTTTATATATACAGTATATATATATATATATATATATGTCTGCATGTTGTGTTTGAAAACCACATTCAACAGAGGAGAGACAATCTCAGTTCTCAGAAGACTTAACATCTGAACCCTGTGAAGCATCGTTAAATCAGTAACCGTATTCTGTCTGTAAGTGATCAACACAGTGGGTCTGAGAGCTCCTTCTTCAGAAACATGGCTGCCAGTGGAGACGCCGGGGAAAAGGGGGCTTTTTAAAATGGACGTTACAATATCTTTAGAGTATGTTTACCTGCTGGAAACTCAAATTTGTAATTTGCTCGCTCTCCCCACACCAAACTCCATTGAGAAAATCCCCATTTTAAGCTTGTAGTTAAACAGGAGCTGCTGCTCTAATGCTGCCTCATGTGGCTAATTTATTTCCCTGAGATTAATCCAAATGAAGAATTTCAAAAACGCGCATCATGAAATAACACACTGGAACTTACTGAGGGGAGGTGGCAGTGGAGCAGTGGATTTACAACACCTGTCTGCTGTGAAGTCAAAATCGATTTTCTCTATGGACTTTGGTGTGGGTGAGCCAGTGGTTTTTGCAAAGTCTCACACATGACCGTTGTCTGTCTGAAAATGTTTTCAAATTGTGAGGAAAAAGCAGCAAGACACTGAAGCTGATTTAAATTCCTTTAATTGAGCCTTTTGTCGAGTGCTTCAATCTGTTTTCCCTCGTGTCAGCTGTGGATGTGAGTTATTTTCTTATAGTTCCATAAAATCCTAAAACTAGACCATGACTTAAGGTGAAATAATACATTGTTTCTGTTGTCTCGTGATTAGAAAACAAACAAAGGTTTTATTAGTTCCAAAAATGAAATGGGTTTTAACTCTCTGAGTCGGTTCCCATGGTAACTTATCCTGTGAAGCTAACCTGCTTCCTCCTGCTGAGCCTCCAGAAGCTTCTGACACATTTACACACAGCCGATGACATAAATCACCTCATATTAAAAATGAATTTATGGCAGAATGAATCTGCACAGCCACACAGTATACGTGTGACTCCACTGGATTTTTGTTTTCTTTTGTTTGTTTGTTTGAATTCACAGTTGACTGAACTCACTCCGTTTGTCCTGAAAGTGAAAGTGAGATGTTTGCCATCTTCGGTTTGATCAGCTCAGAGTTCAGGATTAAGCTTGGAGGTTGTTTTTTTTTCTTTAAGCCTCAGGCACCAGAACTTTCTTCTTATTTCTAATATAAAAAAAGTGTCAACAGTGAGTAACACATCAGGACATGAAGAGCAGGAAGGATTCAACGACTGAGATAAAAACAGGGTTTCACAAACAAATCACACACCTGAACTTTAAGACTTGTCTAAGACTGAAGAATGATTATTTTACTTTTGATACCATGCACGTGTATTTCAGATGATTTCAATACGAGGTTTAACCTTTATTTTGTTACACTGATGAGAGCGAGACCATTAATTCGATATTTGACTTTTTAAATCATCAGCATATAAATGTTTGTTCTCTGAAACTTAACAAAAAATCAAAAGTATTTTTTCATCTATTTAATACTTAGTTTATACATTATATATAAATTCAATACTTTGCAAGGCAACTTTTTTAATATTTTTCAATTACTTAATACCAGCTGCCAATCACACTGGTGTCCAGTTTTTGGGCTGTGCATTATCATCGTTTTTATTTATCTTTTCTATTCATCATGCCCCATTAACTCCTCAGGGAAATGTTTACCGACGTTATAAATCAAGTGAGAAGTAGCTGAGTTTACTGCGTTCCTTTTGCAACCAGTTGTACCGCCCCCTGGTGGCTATTCAGTAAATTGTTACGTCCTGGACCGTTAACAATGTTACTCTAGCACCTGGTGGACTCACCTTGGGAATAACCTGTGTGTGTGTGTATGTTAGTGTTTTTGAAGCATGAGAGCGATACACTGATGTTATTGTGTTTCTACTTTTCTGCTCAGGTCCAGAGATCACAGGCGAGCTAGTGAAGGTTCTGCGGAAGCGTCTGGATGAAACCACCCTGGACATCATCACGGTCATGCTCGTCAGGAACTGTAAACTGACGCCGGCTGATGTCGAGGTAAACTGCTTTAAACTCCTTTGTTTGTTACATCCTGAGAGGAAAAAGCACTTTCTTTTAAAAAGTTTTGGTATATCTGTGTACGTGAAGCTGTGGATTTACTTAACTGGAGATACAGGTTTTATTCCTGTGTTAATACACTAAGCTACTGAAAATGATTCTTATTCTGTGAAGCAGTCGTCCACTCCATTTTTGTCCGCTACGTTATCTCTGTCGCTGCCCTTCACACCTCCGTCTCCGCATCTTAAACGTCGGTATGCATGTGTACGCAACACTGTCTCTGCTCAGTTCATCCAGCCGTCAGGATCTGCAGCCACCGAGGTGATGAACTTCAGCCTCCCGTCATACTGTCTCCCCTGGCTACCTGCCGTGGCTCACTACCTCAGACAGAACCTCCTCATCTTCCTGCACGTTCCAAAGTACACGGACAGCAACACGGCACACCACTTCAAGGTACAGTCCCACACTGTAAAAACTGGAATACATCAAGTCACACAATAATCTTTTAGCTGCGTTTTTCCTACTACTACGGAGAAGGTGAAATACAAACTTGAAGGCAGAGAAGAGTTTGAGCTCAGCTCAGTGCAAATCTGGGATTTTTATTGTTTGGTCACGACAGAAATAAATATCTGTCTCATTTCTACTCATCTAAATTCTGTCTCTCAGAACCCTTTTGCAGACGGCAGGTTCCTCATCATCATCCTTCTCTAAATGACTCATTATTCTCTTTTGTGTTTTGTTTTGTTGACAATATTTATGAGTAGACTTGAGTATGGTTTAAATATCTGTGCGCAGCCATGGGAAAAAAACAGCAACAAGATTCTGAGAGTGTGATTTCTAAACTTTCCAACAATGGAAATCTGGACATATTTGAAGAAGAAGATGTGGTGAATTGAACATTGGCACTCCTCAAACTGCTTTAGGGAGAATTTTAACCTCAAAGGTTTGCACCTTCTGGGAGCCAAAAGACAGAATCATGACATTTACACAGTCCAACCCCCTCCTGGTCTAAGCTGTCAGTGACCTCAGATATCTGTTAGACACTGTTGTAGTAGTTTGAACAATATATTTGAATGATGACATTTTGTGAAGACTTTTCCTGCTTTTAAAGGCTGTTGCATTGATAATCATCACATTTATGTTTGGGAAATACACTACATATGACATGGAAAAAAGAAACCTCTTTCCCGTTAAATCTAATTATTTGTGATATTTATCGTCAATTTCATTCATTCTGGTTTTAAAGGCTGAATAAGACGGAGTGAAATACATTAAATATACATTATATATTATTATAAAAATACATGGAATTGACTAATTTATATAGAAAAAAAAGTAAATTCATAACACTTCTTTTAATTTTAAGGCCAAGTACTTGTGTTTAAGCAGAATTTGACCAGGTTTATAGTCAGTTTTATTGTTTCTAAAAATATCTAAATATCCGTCATTTAACATTAAAAAGTCCAAGGTATTTAGATATTAGATATTTAATTTTAGAGTGTATTTACAAGTGTAAGAAAAAAAAGACCAGAGAAATAACCTGTGCGCTGCTTTATATCTCCATATATATATATAGTTACTAAAATGTTGAGTAACTAACCTCCAAACCCGGGCTTGACAATAAGGGGAAAAGGATTATTAACATTATATACTTTTTTTTTGCATCATTCGATATCGATCAAATCAATCTTTCTATATGTGGTTTATAAAATAATCCCGATATAAGAGATATATGGGAATTGTTTCTTCTTACACTGTAAATACACTCTAAAATTAAATATCTAATATCTATCCTTTAATGTCGAATGAAGGATATTTACATATGTTTTGAAACAACAAAACTGACTATAAATGCGGTCAAATTCTGGCTTAAAATTGAAAGAAGTGTTATGAAGGGATTTTTTTAAACATAAATGTATATATATATTTTTTAATCATATATATATACATAATATTTAATGTATTTCACTCCGTCTTATTCAGCCTTTAAACCTGAAATGAATGAAATTGACGATAAATATCACAAATAATAATTTTTAAAATGAAAGAAGTTACTTTTTTTGTATATACTGTATAATCCTGTAGTTTCCATATGTCATATTTATTGTAGTCCTCAAACATAAATGTGATGATTATCAATGCAACAGCCTTTAAAAGCAGGAAAAGTCTAAGACAATATCGTGTCTCATGTCATGACGTAGATATAATATTGATCTATTGCTGGTCGACACAATTGCCAGTAAAGGTTTTGCAAGGAGTGACTAAAAACCTGATTTAGTAAACACTTACGTGATTATTAAGGTTAGGAAACACTTAGTGAGAGGATTTTAAACTTTAAACAGGGTCAAGATTTGTTGATCGTTGAGAGAAAATGTTGATTAATCGCAGCTCGGGTCTCATTTTGTTATCTGTTGCTCAAGATAATTCATTATAACACAGAGTTACTTCCGACAACAGAGTCTGATCGTGGCGGAAAGAAACAATCGAGCCGTCCCATAAAACAACACTTTTACTTTAATGATCTTAACCACTTCACTTGGAAGTTGAGTTGCGAGAAAAAGTGATGTGGCTTAATAATCTTTCACTGCTCGTGTGTGTGTGTGTGCACTGATCTGCAGTAGATACAGACAAAGGTTGACGGTGTGAAAACCTATAAAAATCTTTCTTGTTTGGCTGAGAGTCAGAAGTACAAATGGAATTAAAGTATCCCCCTCTTTTAACAAAGGATTGTGGCGTTTGTTTAAAGCAGGATCAATGACTCCTCACAGGGAGAAATCTCTCTCATAATCACATAATCACATAATCCCACAATCCACTGCTGCTGCGCCGTCGCTGTGTGAGCGAGGCTGAGTAATTAAAGCTGTCTGTGTGTCATTAATCAAAATGAGTCCACCTGTACTAGTGTAGAGAATATGAGTGCTGCCGGATTCAGAAACTCTCCACAAAACTGTGGCACACACTAAAATCATCTTTGACAGGTCTCACTGTGGCGTGGGGAGTAAGTGCTGACTTGGTTTTTCCCAGATTCCACAGGCTGATTTCTCCCTCCTCCCTGTTTCTCTCTCTCTGCAGCACTACTTTCATTTGAGCAGTGATGTGGCTGATGGTGATATCTACCTCTATAATAAACCTGGAGGCCAGGGGACTGGAGGCAAAGGTAATCATACTGCTCTGCCACCAGGGCTACAGATGTGTGTGTGTGTGTTTGTGTGCGCTTGTATTTGTGGTTTGTCCATCTAGTTGATTCCCGAAATCAAGTTTTGAAACTCCTAACTCTCTGAAACACCATTTCCTGCATTTCGAGGTGCATTTTGTGGAATGCAAGTTTTTGTTTTTGTGTTCCAACTTCTGACCTTTCACACGTTTCAACATTCACACAAGAAAACAATTCTTACATTACTATATGTCTTCTTCCTCTTTTCCTCATTTTTTACAAAAGTAGCTTCTAGAGTTCTCAATGGGCCCGAAAATTACAACCCCATCCCACCCGACCTGGTTTTAAAGCCTGAACCTGACCCGGCCCAACACACCAGCATGAATTGTCTGCCTGAACCCGACCCGGCCCAAAATACATTTGCCCATTGATCGAAGCCGGTCCTCCGGTACTGGCTGCTGCGCAGTTAACAGGCGGGACTTCACATGTTGTACATTTGTCCTTTGGTCAGTGGCAGCATCCGTAACTTTTTGAATTTCGGCCACATGTTGCGCATGCCGTTGAGTCGTTCTGCCCATAGCAGCACAAGATGCAGAGTGGGATATTTGTCTCCCTCCAGGTCATGCTGAGCATCATAGAGGGCTCCAAAAATGACACTACCATGCCCAAAGTGTCGGGGGTTACGCACGCAGCAGCGTCAGGTCTACCCCTCTCCATCAAGCAGGCAGCCACATTTACTCCTCACCACACATGAACAGAGATGATTCACAGCAAACAACATATCATTTACAAACTGCAAGAAATGTGTTTTGTGAGTGGGAAAAAGGAAGCCCGAGGCCCGACTCGACCGAACCTGGTCGGGGCTCCCTGACCCGTTGAGAACTCTAGTAACTTCATATCTTGAAGCAAAAAGTAAAAAAAAAGTCCTTATTTTTATAAAGGACATTATCAACTGTAAATATGTCAATAGTGGGAATTAAGCACAATGTTCTCCACAAACAACATCCATTTATCCACCTTGTAAAAGTTAAGGCTTCCTATTATTTAATTTAGCCATTTTCTTCAGATTCGTCATGCGTGGATCCAAATTAATCTAAAGCCAAGCTGCATCCAGAGAAAAGGTCCGTCAAAATATGGATTTGGTGATATATATATATATCGTCGTCCTTCTTCGTGCAATACGATAATCTATACACACCAGGGCAAATATTAATATTTTAATTAACAAATGAAGGCGCCTCACTATGTCTCCTCACTGTACACAACTTACCTGGCTGAAGAAAAGGGAGTTTACAGCAGGATAACGGTGGAGAAAGCTACGTTAAGAGAAGCTCCATCCACGTTCAATACGTAGACTTTATGACCTTTGACCTTTATTCTCTATGTAGTGAATAAACAGAGAAATCCTGCACTTTTAACTTTTCATGTTTTTTCAGTTTAAACAGATATTGCGATGTTGTCACTATATGATTGTCTTGATAATCACAGAATCGTTGTATCATGATATTATTGGGTATCGTGGACCATGTATCGTGCATCGTATCATATCCTAATACGGAGCACCCTCTGCTGGACCTTGCAGTAATGACTTCACACGCGCTTTGAGGCTGTATTATTTTGAACTCAAACATTGTTTTTAAGTTTAAACGGTGAACAGAATTTCAGATACAAAAGTGACAGCCCTGTTTTCTAATCACAATAGACCAGGTGTGTTCAAAGCCTGGCCCGTGGCCCAATCGTGGTACTTCCCATTGAAAGTAGTTGGCACCACTGTTGAGCTGAGAAGAAGCAGGAGTTTGCTAAATGTCTGCCTCAGTGAATTCCATTGTCGTTTCATCAAAAAGCAGTTGTTGCTCAATAAATAAACGACGTTTGCGACTTCATTATGGTCTTGAGTTTTTCAGGAGTGGCTCTTGAGGAGCTTGCACACTGCCGACGTTGACATTAGTGAAGCAGTTTAATGTTAACCTCATTTTCACGGTGAGGAAATCATTTAATAGATATAGTTTGCTCTGACTTGACGTTTTCCATCGACTCCTCTCTCGCTGTTGTTAATCTGCTGATGTGATGGAGGCAGCGAGAGGATATGCTGACAGTTTCTTTTTCACTATTTATAACCACCGCCACATTAAAATTCCCAAACACATTTTCCGCTGCCTGTCTGCCATAACAAACCCCTTCACTCTTATTCACCTCACAGTTCACGCACACAACGCTAATTTATTAGATGAGCATCAGCACTGCAGCAAACCTCACACCGAGACACTGATCTCACATCGTCTGTGCTGCTGCTGCTGCTGAAGTTCTTCCCTCATTTGTGTTTGCTTTTAAAAATCACCAGCCTAATTAGCTGCGTTACCAGAGACGACCAGCCTGTTGCAGGAGAGCATCTGACTTGTTGTGCTAATTACATCGGATTTGTTAAAACCAAAAGTGTATTTTGTGTGCTGCTCTCTGCAGGCATCACACTAACAATGATGTGGACGGTCAGATGTCTCAGTTCTGTCATTGTCCTGCTCATACATTCCAATTACAGTACATCCAGGGCTGCAACCAACGATTGTTTTCATAACCGTCTGTAAACCTGGAAATGACAATGTTTCTCAAAGGTCTCAAAATTATTCAGTTTTAATGATTTTTCTTTGTTATGTGGAGCAAAAGAAACTAGAAAATATTCACATTTAAGAATTTTAGAATGAGCTGAGTCCATGGTTACGGTCAACTTTTTTGTTCGTCTTGGTCTATAACATCTTCCCACCAAGTTTCGGGAAATTTGGTGGAACTCATCGTATGCCTAAGTCATAGGGCACTTCGCATACATTTTCGATAACTTCTGTCTTGTACAAATCTGTCTTGTACAAATTAGCTTGTTTTTTTTATGTCGGTGCAACAAACGCGCTCGGACAAGTTCTCTCATTTACTTAGGGTGCAAATCGCCAAAATGGACGCCAAAATTCAAAATGGCTGACTTCCTGTCGAGTTGAGGCCATGGTTAAGGTGAACTTTTTTTGTTTTTTGTTGGGTTATTGTGTCATCACGTGTTCTGTATGTGTTGCCTGCTCAGTCAGTGGACGGACACTCATAAAAGCAGAGTTGTTGCTGTCACTTTAAAATGACGTGTAACGCTGCTGCTCTGTGGTTGTCTCTGATGCCCGGTCCAGGAACCATGTCGGAGCTGGTTCAGCAACTCCTCCCTCCGTCTCAGTTTAAAGGTACCTTCACCTTCTTCTTTTTTTCGTTAAGTGAAGCCTGAGCTGCTGCTGCTGCTGGTTCTGTTTCTCCTGCTGCTGCTCTCAGCCCGTTTTTTTCTGTTGCAGTGCTGTATTTTCCCCTCAGCATATTACATTATACACGCTGCTCATCTTTGAGTTGCTTTTAGTTGACCTCATTCAGACCATCGTGAGGGATCCCCATCACATGCTCATCAGAGCTGGGGCCTCATTTGTAAAGCTTGGGATTCATAAAACACAAATAATCTGGGGGGCGTGTTTATGACTATCTATTGATAGTCAAGTGTGGGCGTTACATGAAGCTCGCAAAAGCTGCGCTGAATTGACTGTGATTTATAAATGTAAACTGGCACGGTTTTATAAATCTGAATATTTGATGTCCATAAGCACTTTCTGTACGCCAACTTTTCAGGCGTACGTACCTACGTCCACCCATATGAAAAATGAAAATGTGCTCCTCCAATTGTAGGAAAAACCAGTGTCACTCTTTTTGAACAAAAGTGTGGTGATAATGAACTTAAATTAAATTGAATTCAATTTAATTTGTATAGCACCAAATCATAACATACATTGAGCACAATGAGCAAACACTAGGTGTCAGTGGAGAGAAAAAAAACTCTTTTTTAACAGACAGAACCAGACTCAAAGATGTACGGCAACATGCCAAGACAGGTTGGGGTGAAAGGAAAAATGGTGGACAGAGGAAGGAGATGAGGTAGATAGAAGAAAGAAACCAGGAGCAGATATACAACAATTGTATCAAGTTAGAGGTTTACACAAGACAGTGATAACATGTTTAAAAGGCTATGATTTAATTTACATAAGCAGCAGTAGAAATTCTGCAGGATCTGGATCCTGCAACCTGCACGATGAGGACACAGAGAGTGAACAAATGAGTCAAGTGGTCCATCAGTTTAATAACTTTGATTTTTAAAAGATAAAATATTATTTAAGTATCTAAATATTCTAGATTACGATTAAGGCCCCCCCCCCCCCCCCTCCAAGCAGCCAGTTTAGTTCATGCCTTGATCCGGCTCTGGATTTACACCTTCTTTTCCTCCTGTTTGAAAAGCCGTGAAAGCAGAAGACTCTACGCTCAGTAATGTTTGAATTTCAGCTCATGAGTTTCACAATAACCTTTGGACATGAAGGATTTTTCAATGGAGCCTGGTGTGGATTTGAATAAATTGTACCCAAACATTATGAATGATGGCCTCAGCATTGGGGGCTTGTGCTTGTTTTAAAGTCAGGCAGCAGCAGTTTTATGATGTGTGTAATGGAGTCCTATTTTAGATTTTTGAAAGGGGAAAAATTTCACCCCCTGAGTTCATAATGCATGTAGTGTAGGAACGGGCCGCAGTGAGAGTGATAGAGTAACTGACTCTGTGATGAATGATGGCAGCCTTGACTCACACCCAGGCATCCATTACTTCTCAGACAATCTGAGGCTGTGAGGCAGCACAGATTCAGATTCCCCCGTATCTCAGTGGCAAGGCTTGAACTCGGCTATTTAGAGCTGTTAGCTCGGTTGAAGTAGACACATCATTGTGAAATAAATGGCTCTGTGTGTCTCTTTCACATGGGAGTTCACATTTAAATGAACTTTTTCTTAGGTGTTTTAGTCGAGTAAGTGGTGAAACGGAGGCTCGGTGTTCGTGTTAAATTATGTTTTAATCTGTCATCTGCAGCAGTGTGTGTGTGTGTTCATATAAACCTGGTCAAACTAAAGCTCTTACTCAGCACTGTAAAGTTTCTTTACTGTCAAACTGAATCTACGTCCTCACTAATGCGACTTACTTTTAAAGCAGGAGACAGTCTTTGTCTAGATGTGCATTCGTTGGCGAGTGTAGCAGTTCCCTGACCTCACTTTTAAATCTGCACAGTCTTCTGACAACTTTTCGACTTTGATGTGTCTCGCTCATTTTACGTAGGGGGCAAATCACTAAAATGGACGCCAAAATTCAAAGTGGCCAACTTCCTGATTGTTACGGTCAACTTTTTAGTTCGTCTTGGTCTATCACATCTTCCCACCAAGTTTGGGGAAAGTATGCCGTTTGCTTATACATATATGCTGACGTTCCACAGTCTGTTTAATATATTAAATGAATGTGTGTGACCTATTATGTCTTTCTGATCGGCCGAATCAAAGCCAACAATGACTGTAGATCGTTCTTAAAAGACTTAAAAATCCTGACAACATGCGTTAATCCCTTTCATTTGTCGACTGTTTTTAAAAATGGTAAGTCCAGTGTACGAGGCCTCTATCTACCCCTCCCCCCACACTCTCTCAGTACTGTACCAAATGTCGGAGTGAATGCAACACAGTCTCACTCAGGCAAACTCAGCAGCTTCACTTGAACACAAATGAGATGAAGAAGAAAACCAGAAATGTCAAAGGGACTAAAAATGGATATTGAGAATCGCATTTTCGCTGCCACTGTGAAGCTCCATTGTGTTCACTCTTAAAGCTGCCGGTGCGGCAGAAACTGAGGAAGGATAAAGTGACAGAGAGAGACGTCATCGCAATTAAAACACTTTACATTATTCATGCTTAAATGAAAATAACTTCACTGTCACGGATCTTTGTGTAATTGTGATGGAAGGCGTAGGAATATGGAATTTGTCAGCGCCGGTGGGAAATGTAAGAAGGAGGGAGAGAGGATTGTCTATTTGCTATTTTTTCTGACAGATATTGCAATTGCAGGTCAAGCCTCAAATAAATATTCACCATGTAATAGATGTGTTGGAGCATTAACGCACACGATTTAACGCTATTTTCTCATCCCAGTTAAAGCTGCAGTATGTAACCTCTGATGAGTGGATCATTACTATTATTATTATTTTGCCTCTGCTTGGTCGTCGTGCAAAAAAATTATGCAACATCCTCTGTGTAAGGCGTCCTTTATCAAGCAAAACTATCAGACCTGACTTAGGGAGCACTGATGTCACTGCTTTACAGGGCTGCAACAACTCATCGATTACTAAATTAATACATTTCATCATCGACTCATCGATTTGAATGTTTTGTTTTTAATGAAAGTAAATGTTCTCTGATTTTTCAGCTTAAATCTGAATATTTTTCTGCTTCCTTTGCTCCGTGTCACAAAGAAATCATTAAAACAGAATTATTTGTGATTTGAGAACATCATCATTACCAAAATTAAAATGTTCTTAAATTTTTTGGACCAAACGATCATTAGTTGTGTTTGAAATTGCCAAATTTTGAGCTAAAAATAAAACCACTAAACGCGTCCTCTTGCTCTCTCAGGTATCGCCTGCATCGCCCTCTCCTTTGTGGACGCTCATGGTCGCCCCCTTCAGGGTCCAACTCAGGACTCGGTGCAGAAGTCGGAAATCCCCGTCTCCCCTCCTCACCCGGAGCAGTTTGACGAGCTGACCACTGTGGTTAAAGTGGGCTCAATCACCGTCGGCTCAGGTACAGTTCAACATAAACTTCATAGGTTAATGCTGCTTTAAAGGCACTCATTGCATAGTTTTATTCATCTTTATATTTAATATTTATCTCTAATGTTTTTAATTTTAGTATTGAGTATTATGGGGTCCGTTTTAAACGTGACATTTTTACATTTCTGACTGGAAGGAAACAATTAAAAGTATAAAAGGCATATTTCAGATTTGTTGAAATGTGCTTGTATGAGATCTTCACTGTTTCCGTGAAGCAGCGCACGACCTGGACACTCACTGTTAATGAAAACATGGCTGCCAGCAGGAACAGAAGACAGCAACAGATTGTTAGCCACTTCACCAAATTAAATCTTCACCTTATTATTATTATTATTATTATTATTATTACCTCTATGATATCTTTTGAATTTGTTTGCCTCTTTTTTTCCATTTCATTACACAGTCTTTTTGTTAATAGATATTGATAATGAGTTTGCCACTGCAGTCGAGGTCATTCTGCGCATGTTCAGACCGTCATCATGTAAACCGTTTACATGATGACGGTCTGAAAATGCGCAGAGAGACAAATGCTACGTTTACAGTAAACGTAGCATTTGTCTCAATGTCCAAAAACAGGCAAAAAAAAGAAGGAAACTATGTACAGGTGTTCGCTCTGGTTACAAAGATGCTGATTTGCGTGAAATTACCATAATAACCACATGTTGGCTTTGACGTGAAACTCAAAGACCCCCCCCCCCCCACCCCCTGGGTCATCATCACTCTGAACTCTTTACTTACTTTACAGAGGCAGAATTGGTCTGGAATGGGCAGTTTGATTTATGAAGTGAGGCAGGAAGTAATATTTTGTGGTCAAGTTACAGTATATGAACTAGGAAATGACTCCTGTGATGAAAAAAGGGTTTGACAGCCTGCTTTTTTTTCAAGCTGAGTAGAACTGAGAAAATCTCATATGTGATATCAGATAATGTACTCTTAGTTTGTCACACTTCTTCCTTGACATCTTCAGTCAAGTCAACTTGATTCTGTTACAAGGTTACCTCGAGTCCCACAGGTCCTTTTACTTCCCCCAAACTGCTCTAATTTGAAAATGGGATTAATTACACTCATAAACATCATAAGTACATCATGAGAAAAAGCTCAGCGCAGCTATTAAAAATCTTTAAAATCCAAACATTAAATGTCCCTTAAATTGAACAAGTAAATCACCCTGCTTAATGAACACAACTTTACTATATTTATCACACTGCCACTGCGTCACAGCACAGTAAATCACACTGAACGATTAGGTGTAGGAGTTTATTATTAATATAGTTGTGTGTATAGAAGTGTTTGTCATACTCAAAAAACCACAAACACTCCAGCTGTAAAACGAACTAACTTTTAAATGTAAACAAATGAGGTCACACAGTGTTGATTCATATGTTATCAGCTCCACACAACACAAGTTTTTTATACTGCGAGTACTACAAAAAACATGTCCCCTCCCGACCCTGCACTCCTGCTGTATACACTCAAACGCTCCCCTCACTCAGGTCTGATAGTTTTACTTGACAGTGCCTGTTTTCAGGTGTAGGAGGCCAAAGAAAACCAACAAAACACCATATGTTAAGTACTGCAGCTTTAATTATATATATTGAGTGTTGTTTCACCAAGATGAGCAGCAGATCAGAGGCCTCAAACCTGCGGCTCGCTGGCCACTTGTGGCCCCCTCATCAATTTAATGGGGCCCCACCACTTTTTTATTAAGTTCTAATGAAAACTGGTCTGTGATCTCCTTTATTATACATTAAATTCAACATTAAATTATTATATACAAGCTAGTTTGGTATTTTTAATTACATTTGTCCTCATTACTTATTTATTGTATTTTATTATTATTTACAGATACATTTTTCATATTAAATATGTTTTTGTATCATTTGATATCAAAATAAAACACTTTTCTTTCATTTTAATGTTTTCTTACACTTGGTTACAGACACAGAGTATTGACAATAAATGACATTAACACTCGTCGCAATAAAAACCAAAGTCAGTTATTTTTGGTGAATTTCCGTTGGAAATCCTGTCCAACTCAACAACATACAGTCCTTGTGATTTCTTTTTTAATTTGCCCCAAGGGGGAGCTGTATCTTTTCCCTATATTGTCTCATGCCTGCCAAGTGTGTGATTTATTGTCTTTATTTTTTGTAATGTTTTTTTTATTTGACAGAGCCACAGCTGTTTGTTCGCTTTGACATTTGGGAACAAGGCAACGTCAGCCCCCTGCAGCTGAGCGACAAACTGCAGGGGTCGCTGCGCCATGCTCTCTGCGACGTTGTCATGGAGCTGCGGGTGCTGCCGCATCCTCTGTGTTTGGGCATGTCCTGTCTAGCGACCAGAGCGCAGAAAGAAGAGGCTAAAGGTGAGGTCGTCATCATCATCGTCATCACCACTGATGATTTCTATGAAAATGCAGGATACTGACATAATAATGCAACGAGAAACAAGTCTAATATTTTTAAATTGATTTAATGCTCTTGTTTCTTAAAACAAGCTTGTATATATAGCCACTTTCACAATGCAATGTGCCTTAAATCTAGAAAAACTAAGAGGTCAAATACAAGATAAAACTGCTCCATATTTTACCAGTAACCAACATAATTTTGTGTAAGAAATGTTGACTTAAAATAAATCCTCCTAGTCTCGATGAAGCTGCCTTTAAGAATTCAGACCGTTTGCTCAAGGTGAAATTATTTTTCTAGTGCAAGCAAAACTTGGTTGTTGACATTATTTTTAATTTTAGGCGAAAAAAACTTATTTCCCAGAAACAGGGATGTTTTACTTACTTTAAAATGCTCTTTTTAATCTGGCTAACTATTTCATCGGTTACAGCTTGACACAATTTCTTATCTTTCTGCCTGCTTCAAATCCCTGTTGTTTTTTTTTGAAGCTGAGTAGAACTGAGAAAATCTCATATGTGATATCAGATAATGTACTCTTAGTTTGTCACACTTCTTCCTTGACATCTTCAGTCAAGTCAACTTGATTCTGTTACAAGGTTACCTCGAGTCCCACGGGTCCTTTTACTTCCCCCAAACTGCTCTAATTTGAAAATGGGATTAATTACACTCATAAACATCATAAATACATCATGAGAAAAAGCTCAGTGCAGCTATTAAAAATCTTTAAAATCCAAACATACAAGATAAAACTACTCCATATTTTACCAGTAACCAACATAATTTTTACATGTAAGAAATGTTGACTTAAAATAAATCCTCCTAGTCTCGATGAAGCTGCCTTTAAGAATTCAGACTGTTTGCTCAAGGTGAAATCATTTTTCTAGTGCAAGCAGAACTTGGTTGTTGACATTATTTTTAATTTAGGCGAAAAAAACTTATTTCCCAGAAACAGGGATGTTTTACTTACTTTAAAATGCTCTTTTTAATCTGGCTAACCATTTCATCGGTTACAGCCTGACACAATTTCTTATTTTTCTCTGGCAAATATCGACCAACCAATTTATTAGTCTCTTTCATTAATTAAATTTAATGTTGTAATTTCAAGCATTAGGAAAGTGGAATTTAAAAGTAGTTTCCCCGTCATTTTAATGTCAAGGTTGTCGGAGCCCTGAGGCCATGCTTTTTGACGTAGAGAAAATCCTTCGATAACTTTTAATCATTAACTTGTCTAGAACACATGGACCGAGTGTGATGCAGCTCGCTCAAACCTGCTAGATGTGTAGACTAGCCATTTTTTTGTATTTCCAAAAATGGCAGACTTCTGGTTGAGCGGTGCTAATGGAAGTTAGAATTAGAAACTAGTTTGGAATCATATGAGCAACAGGAGGAGAACCTCTTGGATGTAATAATAATCCAAAGGATAACAATAGGTTATTATATATTCATATATAAATATTAATATTTTTGTATTTTTCAATTACCATTCCGCTTTTAAACTCCTAATATGTTTGTTTTTGCCACTTTTTGCCATCACATCAACAAAACCACACAGGGTAAATTTGCATTCTCTCCACTCCCTCTCGCCTTTTCTTTCTTACTGGTTTTCACATTCAGTTCATGATCCTGAAGACGATACCGGTTTAAAAATTCTCCCACATTTTTCACACACTTACTGTTTTGCATACTGTATGTATTCTGCATACCTAACAGTAACATTGATGGAGTAGCAGTGGGGGCTGCAGACACAACAGCTGTTCCAGTGTTAGCGTGACATCTCGCATCTGTTGTGAGTGTGGGAGCAAATAAATTTGCCGCTGACTCTGTCGTCTTTCCCACTTCTTCCTCCTTGTTTATTTGGCCCGTGTTTGAAAAGAATAGCAGCTGTGATGAGCGCGATGAACAGGGTTTTTGGATGTGCTTTGAAAAACGGGGTGTGCCAGTAGATCTCTTATTTAAATTGTGTGACTGAACAAAAAGGATGGGAAAAAGAAAAGAGAAGATATTCTTTTGCCGTGCTTGTGTACATATTGTCCAATATTTCCAAAAAATGTGCAGTAAATCTGTCTGATTTGTAATGGCGTACCTGCCCTACAGTTTGGTTTACAGGCTTCAAACTTGGCAGGCAACTTACTAACGGCACCAGTGTACCGAGCCGCTGCATCCGCCCCCTACTTACACAGCACTCACCCAATTATTATCCATTTATTTCCATCTGTCGTTATTTGTCATTGTTATTATTATTATTATTATTGTTGTTATATAATTAAAATATAAAGTTAAACAGAACTTTTGTTGTGCAATAGCAACAGCGACCATTCAAACAAAATGAAAATGTTCACATTCCGACATTAGAAAATATTCACATTCTGAGATTAATAAACGTTCACATTCCAAGATTAGAATATGATTGCATTCTGAGATTAGAAAATATTCACATTCTGAGATTAGGAAACGTTCACATTCTGAGATTAGAAAACGTTCACATTAAGAGATTAGGAAATATTCACATTCCAAGATTAGAAAATGTTCACATTCAGAGATGAGAAATGTTTAGAAATGATTGCATTCCGAGGTAGAACATGTTTACACATAATACTGTTACAGTAGCTGTAACAGTGGCTAGTCTGAGATAAATTCACGTTTCCGACTTCTCAACTGGAACGCAGTAAACTTGGAAGTGTCTTTGCACCTAAACACAGCATCAGTATAACAAAGGACACACATCAACCCTGAGCTAAATCACTATGCATCAATGTTCTTACATATGTCTTGATGTGTGTGTGCGTTTTGGTAATTTCCTTCTCTGTCTCTGTAGCGCTGCTGAATCCTTTGCCTGAGATGAAGGAAGTGAAGGACAGTCCCCGGCAGCGCAGCGGCTCCCGGGTCTTTAAAACCAGTCCTTCCCCCATCTCCTTAACTCAAGCCTTGGGGAGCACAACCATGATGGGGGCCGGCACACCTGAGTCCACTACACCCACCGGGAAGAGCACCCTCCGCAGTTTATGGGACATATGGGTCAGTTCCTCCATAGACTAAACAGTTTCTTGTGTTTTGTGTTAGTACTGATGTCTTAATGGGGAAAAGAAAATAACACGACCATCTAAGATCCTCAGATGGAGACTGATATGTTATTCCTGTCGTACACACCAAATACGTCTTTATCTATTTAGCACTTTTCATACATGAATGTAGCACAAAGTGCCTCACATAAAGAAAGAAAACTCCCACACTTTCCCAGCAGAGTAAACCAGATTCATCGGAGCTGGGAAGCCCAAAGACGACCGACGACATCGTGCAAGAGAGAGGCGAGGAAGGCCGAGCCACTCGCCGGCGACACAAGACGGAGACAATCAAGCAGCAGTGGAGCCAGGAGAGGGCGGCCACTCTGGATCTGCACCAGGCCCACAGGTAGAGTGCGGTTCATCTGACACTGGATGCGTGAGAAGATTCCACATTCAGCTCATGGAGATTCAGGGGCAGCTGAAAGTGGCTGTAGATGTTTCATATTTGATCCAAGCATCAAGGTCATGGTTGTAGGACTGTTTTTTTAGCAGAGGTCTTAAATGTGTGGCACCCCAACCAATTTCAGGTGGCCCTACACTTAATGTTGAGTTATTAAGATGAATTTTTCAACCTGAATACATTTTCTATTGTAAACTATCTCTATCAATACTGAAAAGTTTGACTTTTTTTCCACTTAATCGCCCCCTCCTGACCAGACCGTAGACTCTCAATGGCCCCCAGGGCATTTGATTGTTGAGGCCCCCCTAACTTAAAGGCTTCAAACAGACATACAAACATCTTCACTGGTCTCACACTTTGATTCGATTCCTCGAGTCAGATAAATATGAATTTAAAACATTTCTTGGCAAGTGATATTGAAATTATTTTTCCCCCCAAAAACAAAACTAACGCTTCTGGAGTCGAGCTGCAGCTTCTCGCCAATGGAAAACCGACAAGTAATATTACATGGCTGAAATCAATAAGATACAAAATCATCTATGTTCACATCGTGATGCACATTATAATAATAATAATTGAATAATACTTTGTCACTGCCCTGTCATGTTTTCTTGTGTGAAATTTTAAAGTATCAGTTTTGTTGCACGAGTGAAATAACTTTTTTATTGTTGCTTCTTTGTTCTATTGAGGCACTCTTACTTTATTTTAGTGCCTGCATTTATGTTTTATAAATATACAATATATAGGAAATGTTTATTTAGCTAAACTGTTTAGCATCAGATTGTGGACTAGAGTTTGAGTGTATCGTTTTACACTCAAATTTTAAATTAGAATTATACTAAAACAAAAAACAAAAACACTGAATATCCCCTTCCATAATGAGACTCAGACTCCAGTGTCAGGCCTTGTTGTTTGTCAAATATTGCTCCTACAATACTATTAAGTTTAACATAGTCGTGAATTTCCCGCTGTTGAAAAAAGCAGAAGTCTCAGCACTTGGCAGAGAATTCACAGAAAGCCGATCAAGAATCTGTTAAACGCCCACCGCTCTGGTCTTTAAGGGATTTAATGTGCTTTATCTGATTAAATATCATTTAATGTGTGTGTGTGTGTGTGTGTGTGTGTGTTAATGTTTTTTTTATTTGTGGCTGTGTAGGAGGCATTTGTCTCATTTGGAGGAAGGAGATGCAGGCACTTTACACCCCATTTACCAGGTTACATGCCAGCCCTGGATCACTTTCATGGCTAAACTTGGTAAGTGTGAATTTATGGACTAAAATTAGGGTTAAATTGATCATAAGCTTGTTGAAATATGCCACCTTTTTTGAAGTTTGTGCCTTACAAGTGCTGCATTACCGGAGCGCAGATTCAGTCACTAAACTAAAATATGGCTGAACATGTTTTTTAAGTCTTTTTAACTGATCTAGCTGGCAAAATAGCTTCACAGCTCAATAGATTGCTAGCTGGCAAAGTAGGTTGATCGCTCGAACTGACAAAAAAAAAAAGCTTTACAGATTAGGTAAATAGATAGCATATTAGCTTGATAGCTACATATATTGCTAGTTGGCATATTAGCTTGATAACTAGATAGATTTCTACCTGGCAAAATAGCTTGATGGCGGCATTGTTCGCTTTTGATTCTTGTATCAGACTTCACGCTCGTGACTCTTCCAGTGACGAAACTCTCTGACCAATCAGTAGCTCAGCAGTCTGTTGACGTCACATTTAGTACCAGGTAGCAGAGTTTATCCCTAATGGAAAAGCAACAAAAAAAGAGTCAAGTCGAGACGAGCTGTGACGTGCTAAAACTGTCTTGTGGAAAAGCGGTAAAAAAAAATCCAAATTGAAAATGATAAAATAAAATAAATAATGCATTATTTGTGTTTATTCTGAACCCAAAACAAAGCAATTCACTCAATACAATTCATGATATTATTTAATCCTTTGTGTCAACACAAAAATGTTTCTTTTGACACGTCGTGTCACAAGCTTAGAATCCTTGTGACCCCGTTTCCAGCCAGAAAATGAAAGCTGATTTCAGTAAAAAACTGCTTCGCCTGATGATGAGGTCGACGCTGACACACCTCTCCCTTTATCTCTGCTTGTTCATGAACAGGCTGTCCCTCCATTCAGCAGTGCACGGCTGAAATTGCTTCCCACTTCCTGCTGCCCTCCGTCTTAGCAGAGGTGGTCAGTTTGGTCACTTCTCTGGCCAGTGACACCACAGTGAAAGTGTTTGAAAAGACAAGGTAAGCATGCATTTATTACATTGTAATAATTGCACGTTTTTGTGAAGAATTATGACATAAATTCACACTTGAAAGTGTGAGAATTAGTGACATCTGATTGCGGATTGACTTGTCAGGGAACTACGGTGGCCTTCACATACCAGAAAGGATGTAATTTTTCTTTGTTTGTGTCATATATATACAGTGGGTTGCATAAATATCCGCACCCCTTGAACATTTTGACATTTTGCCATGCTGGGACCACAAACATAAATATATTTAATTGAAATTTCATGTGAAAGACACACACTAAGGAACACACAATCATCAAGTGAAATTAAATTTATACATGATTTTGAACTTTTTTTATGAATAAAAAACTGGGGAGTGCAAAACTATCTACCCCCCTATCCTCTTTGTGCAACCAATTGCCTTCAGAAGTTGCCTGATGGTTTCTGAATGATCACATGTTGACCTAATGACTAAACAGAGTCCACCTGTGTGTAATCTAATCTCAGTTTAAATACAGCTGCTCTGTGATGGTCTCAGAGGTCTGTTTAGAGAATATTGGTGAGCAGACAGCATCATGAAGTCCAAGGAACACACCAGACAGGTCCGGGATAAGGTTGTGGAGAAGTATAAAGCTGGTTTAGGCTATAAGAAGATTTCCAAAGCTTTGAACATCTCTTGGAGTACTGTTAAATACACTATTCAGAAATGGAAAGAGTGTGGCATCACTGCAAACCTACCAAGACAGGGCCGTCCCCCTAAACCCACTGGCCGAACAAGGAGAGGACTGGTCAGAGCTGTAACCAAGAAGCCCATGATGACCTTGGATGAACTGCAGAGAGCCACAGCTCAGGTGGGGGAACCTGTCCACAGGTCAACTATTCGTCGTACAATGCACAAATCTGGCATTTATGGAAGAGTGGCTAGAATAAAGCCATTCTTAAAAAAAAAACATGGGTGATACAGCAAACATGTGGAAGAAGGTGCTTTGGTCAGATGAGACCAAAATTGAACTTTTTGGCCAAAATGCAAAACGTTATGTTTGGCATAAAAGAAACACTGCACATCACACCGAAAACACCATCCCCACTGTCAAACATGGTGGTGGTAGCATCATGCTCTGGGGGTGCTTCTCTTCAGCAGGGACAGGGAAGCTGGTTAGAGTTGATGGGAAGATGGATGGAGCCAAATACATGGCAATCTTGAATGAAAACTTGAGAGTCTGCAAAAGACTTGAGACTGGGACGGAGGTTCACCTTCCAGCAAGACAATGACCCTAAACATAAAGCCAGGGCAACAATGGAATAGAATAGAATAGAATATACTTTATTCATCCCTTGCGGGAAATTCTTTCGTCACAGCGCTCCGGTGTACAAAGGTAACGAATTTTGTAGCAGCAAACAAATCTTATAGCAGCAATTTTTTTTTGAAAATTACAAAGTTAAAAACTATAAGAATAAGTAGGAATAAAGCTAAGAATAAAATTACAAAGTTAAAAGAATACGAATAAAATAAGAATAAATTTACAAAGTTAAAAATTTCCAGAATGTACTTCAAAACGTGTACCTCCCCCTCCCCCCATATTAACAATATATACAGAGGAAATATAAGCCTATTTATCCTACAGAAGAATTGTACAGCTTAATGGCCACAGGCAGGAATGATTTCCTGTGGCGCTCTGTGGTGCAGCGTGGTAGAATGAGTCTCTTTCTGAATGTGCTTCTGTGGCTGGTCAGCACATCATGGAGAGGATGGAGAGAGTTGTCCAGTATGGACCTAATCCTGGACAACATCCTTCTCTCTGACACTGCTGTCAGGGAGTCAATCTCCTCTCCAACAACATGGCTGGCTTTGCCCGATGAGTTTGTTAAGGAATGAGTTTTGTAAAGGAATGGTTGAAAACAAAAAATATCCATGTGTTAGAATGGCCAAGTCAAAGCCCAGACCTAAATCCAATTGAGAATTTGTGGAAAGATCTGAAAACTGCAGTTCACAAGCGCTCACCATCTAATCTAACTGAACTTGAGGTGTTTTGCAAAGAAGAATGCGCAAAACTTCAGTCTCAAGATGTGCAAGGCTGGTAGAGACGTACCCCCTGTAATTGCAGCAAAAGGCGGTTCCACGAAGTATTGACTCAGGGGGGTAGATACTTTTGCACACCCCACTTTTCAGTTTTGTATTTATGAAAAAAGTTCAAAAGCATGAATACATTTCATTTCACTTCACGATTGCGTGTCCCTTAGTGTGTGTCTTTTACATAAAATTTCAATTGAATACATTTATGTTTCTGGTCCTAACATGGCAAAATGTTGAAAAGTTAGGGGTGCGGATATTTATGCAACCCACTGTAGAGAGCACATGTTATATCAACACTACAGTCAGCCATAACCAAAAAAATAGAGCTCCGTACATCGCATTACTCTTTAATCCACTTGTTTCACAAACATAGCAAACACAGCCATGTTGGCAGGAAAAGCTTCCGAAAATTATCCAGTGCAGGTTTTTAAGTTCTAAGAGTGAGCTCACTGCACACTTAAAATCCTTAGAGATCAAGTAATATATCGCACAATCTGACAAATTGAATATATCTCATCCTAATTACACCCCCAGGTGCTTTTCACCCATGTATGGAAACAGCCAGAGGGGACATTATTCCAGACCTGCAGCATGATTATACATGTTTGACTTTCTAATAAACTTTTCCCTCATTTTACTCCGGAGAACACTTACACAGCACAGTTAATCAGCGTTGGAGTCTGTAACGATGCTGACGTTTGCATCCAGATTCAGTTTCCTGGTTGGCACTTAAGGGGAAACTTGAAGGAAGTTGAACATACAACATGATTGTGTTCCTGCCAAAATGGCGTTGTTTTGGTTCCGAGTGTAGCATGGCGGGATTATGTGACGACAGCTACTGGATACCAGTTCAACAACATCCTAGAGACTGCACAGACGTGACAAACATTGTAATAAGTCGATAAGTAAGTAACTAAAAAGAGTGAGATTAACGTGCTCCAGTGTCCTCTAAAACAAGACATAAATAATTAAAATGTGAAAACAGGACCACTGAAAATAATGCAAGAGCAAAAATGGATCTTGCTTATTAGTAAATACTGCATTAACAAGGAAAGTGCACTTTGAAAAATGTTTCTGACTCTGTGCCAAAGTAGTATTTGTGTTTGTCTGTAATCCTAGATAAGTGATAGAAGAGACATTTCACTAAGCACAGTAATGATCTTGTGGATGAGACTGAAGAGGCGGCGGCTTGTCGAATTTGGCCCTTCTTTACATAAAAATTGAATATTTTCAGTGTAACTGTGGCACTGTCTTGTCAATAGGGTTGTAATTAAGTTTTAGTCAAATTATTTCAAGCTTCTTCCTTTATTATACTTTATTCATGTTGCAAATTGTATTTTTTGCTGTGTTTTTTATTGCAGGAATTATAGACAGACAGACAGACAGATGACAAAGGAGCTGGGTAGCTAGATAGGTTGGTAACTGGCAAAATAGCTTGATAGCTCAATAGATTGTTAGCTGACAAAGTAGGTTTATAGCTCGATAAATTGCTAACTGACAAAATAGCTTTACAGATTAGGTAAATAGATAGCTTTTAAGCTTGATAGCTAGATACATTGCTAGTTGACAAAATAGCTAAAAAAACTAGCTGCCAAAATCACTTGATAGCTTGATCGATTGCCAGCTGGTGTTCCTATATTTTTGGAGAAGAGCAGTTACTCTGAAGGCACATACTGTGTATGTTCATTATTTGGACTCAAACAATGATTTTGTAACTCATTATAGCGTTACTTGTGTCTGACTATGCTAAGTAGATTTTCCTCACAATTGCAGCTGCTTTTTTCAGCCATTATGTTGCTTTATGTGCTTTTTTTATTTACAGTCTTACAGCTGTGTCCTCACTTTGTCCTCAGTATCTCAGAGCAGTGCATTAGCAGTGTGTTGTGTTATACTGACATCACAATAATTGTTTCCTCCATCTCTTAAACCTCTGCAGTTGTCCCACATCTGGAGACATGTTTGTCCCATTTGCTCAACTCCAGAACTTGAGTCAGCGTCCAGACACGACGAGGAGCTTCATTCTCATCGGACGCAACTTCAATCAGTGGCAGTGTAGCACAGAGCAAGGTAAGAGCTGAAGTCTCATGTTCATATTATAGTATATATAGTATTAGTATTAGTATTAGTATTATAGTGTAAACAAAATGTTCCATGATGGGCCTTTTGAACAGCAGCCATTTTGACATGTTCTTAGCTGAAAAGCCAGTGTTACTGATCACAATACAGAGCTGCTCCTCCCACATTATATTTACAGTATGTTAGAAAATAGTGGTAGAAAACATGTGGAAAAAACCCTTAGCAAGCTTTATCAGCAGTTTACCGATCACTTGTGAGTAACTTCACCTGCGAGCTGAGATGTCTTTGTCGTGAAAATGTCTTAAAAACACACAGAAAAGCTCTTTTACTTTTTTTAATTCCTATGCTGCGTTCACACTAAATGTCTTGAAACTTGGCATGGAGGTCAGGTGTGGCAAAAATGTGATATTGGCATAGTTCCTGGACCCATACTTTGCTCAAGGGCTCTCAAGGGCCCTATCATGACTGCGTGCAGTCCTAGTTGTTGCTGTGACTTGTCAAAATGGCTGCTCTGCAAAAAGCCCATTATGGGTTGTTGTTGTTTTTTTTTCCAATCTAAATGCAAAGTTACATGTAGAGGCAAATCCCCAACTTGAAGTACTAAGTGACCAGCCAACCATGACTATGGTAAACAGGATTTTTACCTCTTTATTCTCTCCTGCGAGGTTTATTCCTGTTTGTTTTTACAAACTGCTGTTGGAAATGCAACGCTCCTGTAAACGGCCATTTGTGAGTGTAAACTATAAAAACAGTGTAAGTTCTGTGAAGAATCAAACATTATGAGTTTCCTGGACAGCTGGTCACAGCTCCGCTCTGAAGCAGTGTGACTCATCCGTAGCCTCATCATCATCATCATCACCATCAGCTCTTTTGCAGTTTGGACACGTTTTTTTTTTTCTTCTTCTTCACAAGGCTCTTTAGATTTTGCTGCTCAGAGGAGCTTCTGTCTCACACATTAAAATGGACCTGTGAGGTTCTGTAAGTGCCGGACTGTGTGGAAAACACACACACACTCCTCGCTAATTTCAATGAGACCACTGTGGTGGCACAGCTATAGATGCAAACATATAAAAAACAAGACATTCTCAAGTTTGGCCTCAACACACTGCACAGTACACTGCACTGACCAATCAAATATGTCCTTAAAAATAGAAGTCTATACTATACATATAATATATAATACCATGCTACAAACGGATCCGGTCCAGCCTACATCCAGGACATGATCAAAACCTACACCCCAGCCCGCCCACTTCGCTCTGCATCGGCAAACCGGCTCGCTGCCCCCTCACTGAGAGGATCGCAGAGGCACTTACAGAACTCGAGACTGTTCACTGTCCTCGCTCCCAAATGGTGGAACGAGCTCCCCATTGACATCCGGACAGCGGAAAGCCTCCACATCTTCCGCCGCCGACTAAAAACACATTTCTTCCGACTCTACCTCGACTAAGACGATAACGACGACGGAAAAAAAAAAAAACAAAAAAAAATCGCACTTATGACTAGCACTTCATAGTTTGATTTACTTGAAGCTCTTACTTACTTCTAGCTCTTATTTGTACCCAAATGTTTAAATGCACTTATTGTAAGTCGCTTTGGATAAAAGCGTCTGCTAAATGACATGTAATGTAATGTAATAATACATATAATGTCGGAATTGGTATCGGTCAGTATGGGTAATAGTTCGATACGACAGGATCTAATATCGGACAGATAAAAATTTAAAATCCGATACAATCCAAAAATCCTATCTTCTATTTGGGAGAACAATAATTGTTCACAGTTGGAGAAATCGTGTCTTTGTAATGACTCGGCACAAAATGTGTTGTTCACAACTTCATAGTTGTATCTGTAGACACAGGACAATCTGTACTGTCAGCTCCACACACACACACATGCAAACACAAAGAAACAACATGGAAATGACAGAGAAAAGTAAAAAAGTGTGGATGTATAACAGCTGCTGCCTTGCTCCCTTGGTCAAATGATGTACCTCATTTGAAATTAAAAACACTCGCTGCTACATTTGCATCGTCTGAAGTCATACTTGGACGACTGAAGCAAGTCAAGTTGAGTGCTAAAAAAGCACAGATTTACAGTTTTCCTATACAACTGATTTTTTTCTAAAAAAAAATTAATAAATAAATATATATATATAATTAACTTTAGTAAAATGAAGATAAATAAAATTACAGAGGCTAAAAGGTAAATAATATTGACAATAGGCCTATATTGAACGATTAAACTGCGTTTGCTTAAAATAGCGACCAACTGACTTCCTGTCTTACCTTCCCGTGGGATTTGAAAGTGTCAAATAAAATTTCACATAGTTGAATTGGTGTCGCTTTGGTTGCCAGGTTTGTACACAAGGCCATGAAAGCACATACCCAACGTTTTAACACAAATTGTAACGGTGTGTAGCAACCGATAACGTAATAACAGCCAATAATGTAATAACGGCCAATAACGTAATAATTTGAATGTAATAAAACCAATAACGTAATAAATTGTCAATAATGTAATAAAGTTGTTGAGCCAATAACGTATTAACTTTTTGCCAATAACGTAATTCCTTTATTGGCAATTTATTACGTTATTGGTTTTATTACATTTAAATTATTATTTTATTGGCCGTTATTACGTTATTGCCCGTTATTACGTTATCGGTTGCTACAGGGTGACCCCCTCAATCCTTGTGAAAATGTACATATTCCACAAGTCAAGTCATTTTACTCGAGTCTTAAGTCGAGTCTTTTACCAAATGTTAGTCAAGCAAGTCGCAAGTCCTCAAAGTCAACCTCCACTGACCCTGATCTGACCTTGTGAAGAAACACAAAAGTTATGTTGAAAAAGTTAAGAAAACAAAGTGGGTCAGAGCACAAATTTGATCAATCGGTTGTGGAATCATCTCCACACTGAGTGAGGATCAAACTCAGGGATTATTCAGTCGTGTTGTGATTATAATGTCCCTCAAAACAATATTTAACTTTTGAGACATACAAATAATTACTGTTAATATGGTTCATTATGCAAAGTTATTTGGAAAAACAAAGTGTATAAAAAAACAGTGCTTTCTGTTATTTTATTCCAACTCAATCAATCCATTGGTTAATGAAGAAAATAATCATCAGATTAATCCATAATGGAAATAATCATTAGCTGCGGTTGGGAAAAGAGCTGTAATACTGAACATTTGTCCGCTTGTAGTACTTTTTACTTAATATACTCACAAAAACAGACATTTTCAATGTCACAGGGCTGCAACTCATGATTCTTTTCACCCCGGTGAATTTGCAATTCATTCAATTCATTGTGTTTCCCCAAACCTCAAAATGATTCAGTTTTAATGATTTCTTTGTGACATGGAGCAAAGAAAAACACTCAAAAGTGATTAACTGCTCATCAAAACAGATGTTGCACCCATATTTTCAGTTTAATAGACAAAGTGTATTATTATTTCTGTACTCCCTCTATAGTTACATGAAAACACTCACACACAGAGATATTTAAACCCTTGTAAATTTTATTTTAGTGTTGTATTAGGGCTATTACCTCAGGCAGAAAACATTGTGCTAACATATAAACTAACATACTTCAGTGATATAACATGCTATTTTCTTTTGTCTCGTCTGTTTTATTAATAGAATTCTGTCAGCTCCTCGGAGTCAGCAGCTCATTTACAAATGGAAATGCTCTCTTGTTATTTGTGTGACAGTTCTCATCGTGTGAAAACCTCCTGCCTTTACATCTGTCGTGTGATGGTGCGGGACGTAAAAGTCGGTGCTAATTTCCGTCTATAAGAAGACATCGTTATTTTACAGCTGATTTAATTGTGTTAATAAAAAGGAAAAGTAATCATTGAGTAAGGCTGTCAAATACATGATGTTCAGGGAAAATATATATAATAGAAATATAAATTAACTCAAATGATTCAGTCCCTTAAAATCCACTGCTGACCACTGTGCAGTGTCACTGTTTTCCCTGCTGTGTTTGTTGAAAACAACGTTTGACTGCTGAATTCATCAAATGACTTTGCATTAAAAACTCTCACAAAATTATAATTTAGAAGCACATTAGAAGTGCCATTAGAGGAATTTAAGTGGCTGAATTTAAAACCTTGTTACTGGATCTTTATCACAAGGCTTTATGGGACTTAGAGTTTATGACGCTATTGAATTTCACACATTTGGAAATTAAGTCATCAAACATCGTCTATTCAACAAATAAATATGTTTCTATAGGTTCACAAAGTAAAAGCAGTGTGGAAGTGCCTTAAACGTGTATTCTCTTGAATGGCAATCGGGGGGGGGGACTCCACTTACCTGCACTTACGAGGTTGAGAAAATGAGCCCAGACATCTCACTCGATTTATAACGTTATTAAACATTTTCCTGAGGAGCTTATGTTCTGAATTCTTAGTTTCATGTCTCCTTCATTGTCACATTACTACAACATTAACACACTGTCTATTACTGCACACAGGAAGTGATTTGGAGGCAGCAGCAACATTGAGCCAGTAGAACAGACAGAACAAATATAGTTTAAGTCAAAAAATAAACACATTTGCAGAATGTATGTAGAAACTGAAATGAGCTTCCCCTGTTTCAAAGAGCACCAACCGCCTCTGAACTGTATAAAAGTGTGTGCTATGATGGTAAATAACCACCTTGTAGCAGCATGTTGCTAACAGCTGTGCGTAGTATTGACGAGGAGGTTATAGCATTACGAGTCCTCCACCATGCTCTGCTTTGATTCTGTGTTTCTCTGTCCATGCTAGCAGCTGTCTCTAACTTGCAAGTGTCTGCTTACATTCCTTTCTTTCTCACTGTATGTGTGTGTGTGTGTGTGTGTGTCGCCGCCGCCGCCCATGCCGCCTCGCTGTTTGCACCATCTCTGTTTGCCTACAGAAGACAGTTCAGATGAGGAAAACACCCCAGTGCTTAATAGGTTCACACGTAAGTTTGCCCTCAAGGCTCGACACATTGATGCTGATGGGATGTTTGAACTACTATATACATGTTTGTATTCCTCTCTGAATTTTTTTATATACAATATCTATGTATTTGTCAAATGAAGCAGCTGGAGTTGGATAGCAAATGGTAAATGGTCTTTATTTGATGACCACTCAAAGCTTCTCAACCCTACAACGCGCTTTTCCGAATATACAACTTTCATAGTCATTCACACATTCACGCAATTTGGGATTAAGTCCAATCCACATGGAAATGGAACAAAACTTTCAAGTTTTCCCGTCAACACAGCATCGTTTCAGGCTTCAATGCTTCACCAAAAAGGGAAAAGGCGACATTATACAGGTTACAATGTACTGTTTATAATCACAGCAGCAGAGACAGAATGAACCAGGTTTGGGGAAACAAAGAATTTTTAGACGCCTGGTGGCACCTTTTTTTTCTTCAAAAAAGCAACTAGCGACAAACTTTCCGAGAAGTAAATTGGCAGTTATGGCGCATGAGTGAGCCATATCTAGCAGGATTTACTGTGGATGGAGAGTTGGTCTGACTGGAGAGAGAGAAAGACAGAGACACAGAGTCACAGACGAGAAGGAGCTGTGGGTGGGTCAAAAATATCCATTTTGTAAAATATCCTTCCTTGTGCAATATGATTATCCATACACCAGGGCAAATGTCAATGTTTGTATCATGGCAGCGCTTCTCAAATGAATGAGGGGGGGAAGTTGTGCTGAAGTTATCTGGCTGAAAAGCGGGATAATGGAGAAAGCTACGACCTTTGGTTTTCCTCTGTTGGACAGTATAATGCAATGTATTGATTAGCATTGTATCTTATGTATATTATTGGTATCGTGGACCATGTGTCACAAACCTTTTTATGAGTTACCCTGTGATTCCTACCTCTAATCAACAACAACAAAAAAACACCAAAATTACGCATTGTTGTTTTCAAGATGATGGCAATTTTGTGGAATCAAGATGTTTGCATGTTTGACAGCATGAAAAACAAACGTATGATGAACGCGATGAGTGACTCACCACCAAACACTTCCCCTCGTCTCAGGCTACAGTATTTTTATTTTTTTTTAATCTAAACCTTCCTCAGAGTCCCTGGATTTTGCACACCACATCCTCTCATTCGACTTAAAAAAAAAAGTAAATTGACCAGTGTTGCGGCAGAACCCAGATCTCACAAGTAAAGTGATAAGAGACCAAAATGATCTTTTGGCCGTTGTTAGTTGAAATGAATGTCTACAGGCCGGTGCACTCAGCCAGAGTGCTCTCTGAAACACCACTAACCAATTAGAGTGGACTGAGTGTCTCTGTTTTTCTAACAGAGGGATGTTTCTGTGGTGAGAAGATTGAATGTCCGCGTCACATCAGTTTCAGGAACAGAATCTCTCAGTCTGCCAAGCAGAAAGAAAATGTCTGGAAACTATGGAATTACATTTTTTTTTCTCTCTCTCCATAAACCGGTGGTAGAATGTGACCCAATCGATTCAAGGACTGACACCAAAGTGCTGGTGGAGAGAGTAAGTCAAGCATTGGGTTTAGTAACTTTGTGGCAGCAGTTATTTTAAACCAGGGTTCCCACAGGCTCTTGAAAGTTTTTGAAAATCACCCTGAACAGACATGGGTCATTGAAAGTGCTTGATTTCTGTGCAAGAATGAAGTAAGGTGGATATTTAGGTAAATGTCTCCCTTGTTTGTAACAACGACACCTACTGTTTCATGCCCTGCATTGTTTGATGTACATAGACGAGGCCTACGCAGGACAAACAGAGTCATCATTTCTAGTGGTGTTGTGGAGACTGTCCACTGTCTCTCTCTCCGACCATTGACGCGAGCAAATGACGACATGACGACTGAGAAATGAAAATACCAACATCTCTGTCTCTGTCTCACCAAAGACAAAGACTTTGATTTTGACTCAAGATCCCAAGGACAATCACATGTCAAATCAATCAGAGTGGACACCATCATGGAAGAAGACGCTCTTACAAGTTGTCCTCCCATCTTAAGCTGTGTCAGCACATTCTGTCCTTGAATTTGTGTGAATTGGTCCTGGAAAGTCATTGAAAAGTCCTTGAATTTGAACCCTGTCAAACCTACTGAGCTGCTTTTGGTTACTGGCTGCTATTGACAGAACCCGCCTGTACGACATTCTCGGATGAGAACGCGTTGAACAGATAAACACTGATAAACCTGAGAGTTCATTTCTATGTCACCGCTGAGGTGAGGGTTTCATTTTCACCCCGACACTGTATCCTGCTGTGTTCTAAGTCAGCATCAGTTCGAGAAAACGTCTTCACAGTCATGCTGTGAAAAGTAAAAACTCTCTGATGTCAAACTTGAGGCACACAGTGATGCTTTATTTTCGACATCATTGGTTTCCATGATCTGTGTGTGACAGACTCATTAATAGAGATGTTAATCAGCTCCAGTGACTCCTTTTAGCTTTGAGCTGTTACTCTGGGCTTCTTTTTATCTCACTGAACATTGTGCACAGTGTGTGCTCTCATGCTGTGCGAGGAACTTGCATTTGTTACCTCTTTAGGACATTTTTCTGTCATAAACACTGGCCTTGTCAGGACCAGTCGTCCTCATAGAGACCAAAATCTGGTCCTATTGAGGCAGAACTGGTTAAGTTTGGGGCCAAGGTTAGACATGTTTGTGGTTCTGGTTTTGGTTAAGGCTACAGACAACACTGTGTTTAGACTGTTCAAATGACTGGAAGTCCTAAAAAGAATAGCTACACAAACCTGATCCGCACACATGATTTGACAGAGATTTTTGCACATGATGCCCTTCCTGATGCAACCTACCCATTAATCCGAGTTTAGGACCAGCACTCGGAGTGCACTGGATGTAGCCCTCATGGCTGTGTCCACTTTATAATGAACAGTGGGGATTGGGTAACTTGCTCAGGGGTAGCCCAGCCTGTGATGTGGTGGGAGCATCCTTCCAGTCACCAGTTCCTCTTACAACGTGGCCATGGGCTTTGCAATTACTGAACTGCACATCTGGGGGAAGTTGTTGCCCATTTGCTTTCTTTTAAATTTGACATCACATTACAAGATAATTTTACAACCACAACTGTCACCTTTTAGTTTAAAGAGTTAAGAGATGATGTTTGCTCAATCACAATGTCGCATCATTTTCTCACTGTAAGACATAATATCCACAGACACTGGTGGAATCCAAAGAACCAAAGTACAAAGTTCTTCTTTTGATTAGTTTTTTCCACCATTTCTCAGACAATCCTGATGTAACTGTGAGTTTAGCCTCTCAGAGATCCACTTTTACCTCGCTGTTGCTGTCGCATTGACTGGACTCAGACAGGTGAAGAATAGGTTAAAGACCTGTGTTGAAAGCACTGGTCACGCTGCTGCTGCTGCTGCTGCTGCTGCTGCTGCTGCTGCTGCTGCTGCTGCTGCTGCTGCTGCTGCTGCTACTGTTACTGTTGTCTGGCTTTGATTCTCCTCTCTCCTTCTCTCTCTTCCACACAGCTCATAAAGGCTTCCAGCGCTTTGAGGCTCTGGAGCAGAGTGACTGGTTCACTCCGGGCCAGGCCGGGGCAGGACTGGCTCCTCGCCAGAGGTTCCTTTTCATCAGAGTCCTGGAGAAAAAGGTGAATTGACACATGGATATCCAAGAGTCCCTACAAATGCAGAGCATCCTGTTTGTGTTTAGCTGTGACTGATTTTCCAGACAACTCTTTATGAAGTGACTGCAGAATAGTTTAATCAAAGCTGTTTCCCCTGCATGGAGGTTTTCTGATTCTGATATTATAACCGTCATTTGTTTTAGGTGACTCTGTACAGCTATAACTGGTCTGTGGACCTGGGCACCTCCCTGAATCGGGAGTTGGTTCGCCTTGTCAACTGGCAGAATGCGAGGGCCCATGTTGTTCACTGCCTGCTCAACCAGAAGATGGGCCTCTTCCATCACTACTGCTTCTCTGATGCACCAATCCATGAAATAGACTCCAAGCAGGTAAAAACACTGAAAATGCCTTCTGATGTGAGTCAGCAGCAGAACGAAAGAAAGGCTTTTGCAAGCCAGTAGAAAGCACACATCAGTATTAGATTATTTAATGATGGGTCTTTCCATTTACTTGAAATCAGGAAAACTAAAATGATATCCGGGATATTTCATTGAATCGCCCCTTAATTCCAAAGAGGATACAAGTTAACCCTGACTGATTTGGAGGATACTTTTCTTTCAGCTTCATTGGTAAAAAATAGCTGGGTGTCATCTGCATATAGTGTTCTACTGTGTGATGATATTGCCCAAAAGAAGTATGTATATATGTATGTATGTATATACATATATATATATATATACACACATTACATGTCACATACATATATGTATGTATGTGTGTGTATATATGTATATGTATGTGTGTATATATATATAAATCGTAAGGTTATCAGCGTCATCATCTACTAATGTTCAGTTTGAAGCTGATTATTGATAATGTATAAAAAAGATAAAGATATTAGGGCTGGGCAATAATACTTGTTTGCTATTTTCTGTCTATAAAGAAATTCAAAACCACAGTTAACTTTGTTCTTCAGCCTTTACTCGGGAGAAAAAAATCCATATTTAATTATCTGATATTTATCGTTATTATTACATTGGCTTATATGAAAACATTTATAGTGTTGTATCTATAAGGGATGCCCTGATATATGTTAGCTATGTTAGTGCTGCTGGAATCCATATTGAGAACCGTGAGACCGAATCAATGGCCTGAAAGATGCAAAGTAGTAGGAAACTAAAATGTCTTCAAGTTATTAAAGAAATGTCAGTTCTTTTATCTTACTCTCAGAAGAGAAACGAGGAGTTGTAATTGAGGTTTGACTCTGGTTCTTGTCTGTGCTCAGTGGCCACACAGAGTGCACAAAAACAGCCAGTTTGTTATTTTGATGGATGTCTGGCTCTGTGCAAATGTTTAAGGGAGTAAAAGTTTAAAAAAAAAAAGGTGCTTTCAGCAACAAACTTGGGAAAACTCTTATCCCTAAGTCAGAAGAGACTTATTTGTTCCGGGGGAAAAAACAAACTGTACACACATTCATAGGATGTCACTAAATCATCCTCTATATCCCTGTCATCTGTGGATACATGGGAGCTTGTTACTGCTTTATTTGGGCTTGTGTTCTGTTCTGAGCGCCTCAGCAAAACTGCTCGACCATCTGTATTTAATATTGAGCTTTTTATCAATATGCAGCAGCTCGGCAGCACAAAACAAAATAAGATTTCTCAGCCATGTGACTAAGACCTGACTGTAATCTAACCAGTGCCATTCTTCATTTGTCGTCTTTGATTTTTTGTCATCAGCTTTGGCATAGAGAATGTTTTCCGCTCCCCTCCATGGTAACATCATGAGTCAGCTGTTAAATCATCCTCACTTCAGTGACTCAGACATATTTCTGGGCTCCAAGCGGGCAAAGTTATCATTTGCAAACTGCTGGCTGAGGATGAACACAAATACAGAGCGATAGTTATTCAGCCTGGCACTGATGCCACCTCGTCTCGTCAGCCAGAGATCACGTAATTAAATATGGAGTTGGTGTGTACACCTGGAAAGGTAAATGTCATCATTCACCAGCCGTACCAGCACACAACGTTACATTTTATAGCCTTTTATAGATAACTGGAGACAACTAGACAACTTTTAATCTGTCGTAAAGCTCAAGAGATGCCGGTTCAATCCCATTTCACCCCTGACCTCTCCGTTTTCTGTGTTGTGTGTCCTGATTCTTGTTGAGGTAGAGGGGTAGGCTTCAAGTGGAGGGCCAATCGTCACCCATAACAATCTGAACTTCCATTTTGAAACTTCCACATTCACGATATGGTCAACACCAAGTTGCTGTTGTTGCAAAAGTTAACAGACATCCTATGCAACCAGGCTCCTATTGGACAATAGCAGCTGTCAATCATAAATGTGATGTCATTTACAAAAATAAACATCATGTGCTACTGAGGAAGGCCCGAAATTAGGGATTTAGACCTTTAACTTCTCAGGGAAATCAAATTTTTCCATAAACTTCCATTCAAACTGAGTGTTTTGCACAAAGCAGCAGTTGGCAAGTCAGTATATTGTCACTTTAATTGGGGCTGGTTTTTCTGCAAACTGAAACTGAACTGTTCCCTTCAGTGGGGCCGTGACATCTCCATGAACAGTTTGTCTTGTTGAGTCGTAGTAAGACGATAAAATGAGAACGTGTTAGTTAACACGTACGTCTGAAGCAGAGTCTGAATTAATGTAATCAGGGTCAAGTGGAAGGTCTTGGCTGCGCAAACTGCGTTGGTGCTTCTCCGAGAACATCTGTGTGTCAGTTGCAAAGAGCAAAAGGTCTCATTGATGACATTATGCTTCTTCCCGAGAAGCATTTGTGTTGATTCAAAGTGAGCTGGGGAAAAAACAAACTGTCATGCTTGTGTTACAGCACAGGAATAACATCCAGAATGTGTTAAATGAGTGGGTGGAAGGGAGTGCTGGTGGGTGGATGGGTCAATAGGGGCGCTGCAGTGCATTTCTGCCTCAGGGCCTTCTTACCGTGTCAGTGTGGTTGATTTGAAATGAAAAAAGGTTAAAAGAAAAAAAAAAAAATACAGACAAATGTCACACATTCTTTTTCGCATTGTTGTGTGGGACACGCAGAAGTGGGGATTTGTTGGAGCAAAGACGGACACCACATGCCCTTTTAGCCCGCCTCCCATGACCAATTACAAAACTCAAAATAATAGAAAGAAAGTTTTCCTTTCCCTCCGACGGCCTGGCTCTTCATCACTGCATTACTAATGAGTGCAGACAGAAGGCAGAGTCAGAGCAGCATAAAATTTGCCTGAACAGAGCTTCATCTGTCACGGTCCTGATGGGAAGCAGAGGCAGCACCAGCGCACAGTTTGACCCTGCAGCCTGTGGGCATGGCACGGCCACTCTGCCACAGTGGGGCATCTGGGTCCAGAGCTGCTCCACTGAACAAACTCGCCCCAAAAGTTCCTGTCAACAAGCAAGCAGGGCATATGAACAATTCCTGCTCAGAAAATAATTAATAATACCAATCAGCACTAAATGTATGATGCAGTGAATTCTCAGTGTTTGAATATAAATCAGTAAACTCTCTTTCTGTCTGTGTGTCCGTCGTGGTCGTCGCCACAGGTTATGGCAGTGTGAGATCTGTGTCAGGCGAGTGTAAAAGCTCACCATGCACACACTAATGCTTGGATGACCTGAGGCCTGAATCGTGCACACACTCAGAAAGTGTTCAGAAGTTCCTTTTTTAACATTTAGTTTGGTCCGTGCTAAATCTTTTAAAATGCATTTTCCCCCACATTCGTCGTCTCTTTCTGCGGTCGTGACAAAAGCAAAATGGCACATTTCTATACCACTGTGACCACGTTAATATTCAGAGCTTTCACTCAGCACTTAGTGAAAGCACCTTTGCCAGAGATTACATCCCCTAAATCGTCTTTGCTAGGATGTGAAAGCTACCATTGTCACCTGGACTTTCTTTCTCAAAGCGACGTGGGACTACACGGGTTTATCCTTGACGCTTTGAAAATATGGCGCGCAGTGCTTTAAACTGTGACTTTTATCGGCAAATAATTGAAAATGCAGAGCTTCTCAGGTTATAAGAATGATACGTTTTTTGATGACAGGTGCCACCGACCAAAATACTGAAGTCACACCTCTTTAACTTTGATGGCCACAGGAAACAACATCGAGCTTCTTCGAGCGATTAACAGTATTCCAGAACATTTAGAGCTGCTGACATCTCATATTTGACTGGTGCTTTGCTTACCATCAGATTTTACTCTTTGTGTTTAATGAAACCATGCGACCACCAGTGTTAATTTTGACGACAAATTTTGATTTAGTTTTAGTTATCTTGTGTCTTATGACTAAAATACCATTTAGTTTGACTCATATTTTAGGCATCTGGGATGTTTTAGTCTAGTTTAGTTTTCCCAAACGGTGTGTGGTCAAACTGAAACCATTAATATTACAGATGTCCTCTGGTAAAATCACATTACTCCACCTCAGGGGTGGGAATCACAGGGTACCTCACGATGTGATACGCAACACATGGTCCACGATACCAGCAATATCACCATACAACAATTCTGTGATGATCAGTATATTGCAAGACAGTCGTATTGTGATACATCGCGATATCTGTCTAACTGAAGAGAACAAAATGTCTGTGAAAATTTAAAAGTGCAGCATTTTTCTATTTATTCACAACATAGAGAACAAAGGTCATAAAGTCAGTTGAACGTGGATGGGGCTTCTTTCCCTCATTCATTTGAGCAGCAACGCCATGAGGAGACATGAAGTAACAAGGCCCAGCGAGTGAAACGGGCAGGGACTGTTAACTTTAGAGCGCCTTGGTTTGTTCATTAAAATATGTTCATATTGCACGGTTTATCACCAAATCTATATTTTGACCCATCCTTACTTACTCCACCTACCCATGTACAACTTTAGCCACATTCCTCCTCATGTACACTTTTCTCTGCGTCTGTTGGTAGCAATGACTAAAACATATGTTATGTTTACACCCAAGCCATTTCCACTCTGCCCACAACAGCATCAATAACCTCTTCTCACCAAAATCGCCACACACTCGCACATAAATCAGACGAAGACTGTGGTGTGATGGTTGTGATTTCAGCTCTGTTTACTCGTGGAGCAATCACTCACAGAGAGGTGTCAGAAGCTCTCTCGTGTTGATGCCAGCTGCCACGCTGTCAGTGGAATGAGACATTTTTTTTTTTTATGAGGCTGCCCCCCTCCCCTGAGAGTCCAGCCTAAGAGTGAAGCTGCACTATAAAGCAGTGGAGTGTTTAGTGTAGTAGTTATTATTTTATTATTTATGTTTTCAATATTTTTTTTCCACTTTAAATGACTTTTAAAACTACTTCAGCCTGGTCTGTACATATCAACAATTCATTATATTTTGGGGATTTGAAACTTTCAAAACAGCTGTTTTTGGGAAGTTGACATTTTTTGCCGCTAGGAACAAATGTGTCAGTTTTTATTTAGAGACGACAATTCAAAATGGCTTGAAAATTAAAAAATTGAATGGCACAAAATGTCCCTTGGATCTCTTCAGGTTTAACTTGTTCATTTGTGTGTGTGTGTGGGTGTGTGTGTCTTTTCCAGGATCCTAACCAGTTCCTCAGCCCCTCCATGGAGCCTGATGCATTGCTGCGCAGTGCAGTTCCTCCTCTTCCCAGTAAAGAACAGGGCAGACTGAGCAGCTCTGGGCGAATTCTCGCTCCCCTCCACTTCCCCTCTGAGCTGCTGCCCTTTGACGAGGCTCTGAGGGACGTGTGCACCATCCGACCCCTGATGGAGGGGGATGTGGTGGCCCGACATGGCGGCCAACTCTTGGACATCAAAGCCGCTGAGCGAAGAGGTGAATCCTCCTCTGACTACAACAACTTCTGCCCCCCCCAAAAAATATAATTAGAATAATTTATTTTCTTCATTTGTTTTCATCCAACTCCACACTGGGTTGGAGGTGTAATGACTTCTTTGAACTTTGTGTTGACAGAAATGGAGAAACAGATGAAGATAGAGAACCTGTTTGTGACATGGCAGCAGAGGTCAGCGCAGTCCAACATGCCCATCTCAGTAAGTCACAAAAGTGTTTTTGTTTAATTTAAAATCTGAAATGCGTTCCCTTCTTGTAGAGTTTTTTCCCTTCAGTATGTAGTTAATATCAAATATAACAAATTACAAATGTGAAACAAGTCTATGTAACTCTCACAATCAAATAAACTTCGATATTTGCATGTTTCAAAACAAAAGAAACTAAAAAGTAAAATCTCCATGGAGATCCTAACATTGAGAGTTTCCTCTTGTATTTTCTTAATCATCACGTGTAAAACTGTATTAATTCCAATTCACCACAGTTTTTAGTTGTAAAACAACCCTTGCCAGTGTATCTTGACTGGGCATTAAATGAATGCATAGAAAGTTACTTAATGAATTTGACTTTTTAGTTATTTCATCATTTTAAATCAAAAGAAGTGCAATAAGCCTGAGTGTTTCTGAAATATTACTGCAACAGTATTTGCTCCGGTTTACATGCCTTCTATTTTTTATACAGGCTCTTTATAGATCGAGTACTTGTTTGCTCCGTAAAATGTCAAAAAATAGGTTGAAAAATGTTTCCCATACATGGAAATGATTCAGTTTTGATTCATGATATATTTGTTATATGGAACAAAGAAACCATAAAATATTCTCATTTAAGCAGCTGAAAAAAACAGAAAGCTTCTCTTAATTACTAAAAAAAATCAAATAAAACAGAATAATCGGTGGGCAATTCATTTAGTAATCGATTACTTCAATAACTGAGATGTGGCAGAATGATTGTGTGACACCGAAAAGCAGCAGAATGATTTCTCATCGTCTCTCAGCAGCTGCAGCGTCATTTATTTATTGATTGATTTATTTCAATTCCTGATTAAGCGATTGAGCCTTCTTTTTACACGCAACTAATACAATTTAAAAACAAACAAACAAAAAAATGGCCTTTAATTTGCAAATTGCCATTAACACATCAGCACTGACACTGATAATTGTGACCATAAAACATTTGATTTGGAGACAAGAAAAACCTAAAAATGTAAAGATAAAGGAGCAACGTAGAAGAGCGTAGCATCGAACCAGGTACCAGGTACTTTTTTGAGTACCTGCTCTGGCAAGGTTGCAAGTGCGCTGAGTAGGTACTATGTGTAATGTCGCCAGACTGCCGGCCACTGATTGGTCAGAGTGTCGTCACAGGAAGAGACGTCCGACACAAGAATCAAGCCGAACAAAGCTGAGTCAGTTAAAAAGACTTAACAAGCCTAAAAACGTGGGTTAATCTCCAACAACTACCAGGGAAATGTCTAAAATCTCAATATTTAACAGAGGAGTCTGGTGTATTTACCGGCAAGTGGCATCACAAACCCTGTCATTTCAGTCCAGTATCAGGCGGAGTCGGTGCTCCGGTTGTGGAGGAAGTACTGAACAAATAGTTTTAATGAACTGATTCTAACAATTCAGTTACACTGAAAACAAATGCTTTACAAGTCACTAGTCACTGTTTTGTGTGTGTGTGTGTGTGTGTGTGTGTGTGTGTGTGTGTCGTATGTAAAACAAAGTCACGGCAGTTTCATGCAGCCATGCAGCAATGACTCCACCCACATTGAGTAGGTACTATTTTTGTAGTGGAAAACCAACCCATGCCGCGCCGTGCCGTGCCGAGGCAAGGCGAGCATAGTGGGCTATTCATTTAGTTATCGATTACTTCAATAACTGAGAACCGAAAAGCAGCAGAATGATTTCTCATCGTCTCTCAGCAGCTGCAGCGTAGCATATTGTGAATTTCTCTGTGAGATGAATAAAGTATCTATCTATCTATCTATCTATCCATCTATAAGGTGGTCAATCCATGTGTGGAAATGATGACTCATGGTTCCTGCCTGAATCTGACATTGGACCAGTCCAAAAAATGGTTATTCTGTTTATTTAGGAAGTCAGCTGACCTAATTTTTTGGTTCATGTAACTTAGTTGACCCTTGACATGAGCAACTGAAGCAACTCCAGATCATAACACTGCCCCCTACAGGCTCTGTATAGTAGACATTAATAAAAAAAAAAAAAGAAGATTAAATTGAATGACACATATGAATCTAGACGTTGTTACATACAACAGTGACATGTGTGATTATAAAGTGCAGGTGCAAGAATGTGATCTCATGCATTAGCATCAGTGGTTCTGAAATCCACTGTGGTGCTGCACTGAAAGCGGGTGGCAGATTTTAAGTGGAGTTGAATATTGGACACATTGAAAAAAACATAATTTGAATAGTCTAACAACAAATTGGATCTGACCGGGGCGTCGGATTTGAGTATTAATTCCTGTAGTGTGAAAGTAGCTTAATATCAAATATAACTAATGGGACCTGACAAATCACAGGGGAATGAAGCCTCTCACTACACTCTGGGTTTTTTTAAAGAGCCGGGATTATGTTTCACTCCTGTGGGAAATCATTTAACGTCGCCGTGTTTCCTCAGTGGGGAATTTGGGAGCTAATTAAAAAGGTTCTGTCTGCCACGGTGACATCTCGAGAGGTTACGTGGTGACATTAAATTTACAAATTTGGTATTTCAACAGACGCCCACACAGCAGACGAATTCAGGCTCATTCAAAAAAAGACTCCTCTGATCCAGGTGCAGCAGGCCTCGCAGCCATTTCTCATGGCATTTGGGTTTTTTTTTTATTTATGTGACCCTGGATGAACTAAATTAATTATTAGATGTGATGTATCAGCAGCACACTCACAGGTTTGCATTTGAATGTCAAGCTTTTGTTCCCGCTTCACTGGGATGTACTTACATCTGCTGAATCCTTAAAAATCACAGCTGCCTGTGAAGAGTAACGCAGTTTAACCGGGATTATCCGCGGCTGTATCATCATATTATTATCCTCCTGTTTGTGACAGTTACCGTGTACTCTATGTGTGAACAGGCGGCAGACCTGGAGACCCTGAAGCAGTCGTCCAGGCTGGTCCACTACTGTGCCACCCCCCTCCTCTTTGACCCCCTCTTCCGCAAGCAGATCCAAGAGGAACAGGCTGTTCAGCCTCCAGTGAAGGTACCTTTGCTGTCTGACTCAAGGAAAACTATCGTAGCAGCCTAAACTTAGTAGATTACTAAGAGTTTGAATAGAATTCATATATATTCCAGGAAGTCTTGAGTGCACTATGACCTTCTCATCCCGAAGGCCTTTGGTTGTCCGTCTGTACTCTCAACTGTGGTAGCTCGTACTTGGAGGGACTCTGTTTTTATATTTAGCTGAGGTGTTCTGTTCTATAAATGCTGAATGTTTTGTGACGTGCGTGTGTGTGTGTGCGCCAGAAACGGCATCGCTCCAGTGACTCCACAGCATCAGGTCGGGACAGAAGCTACAGCACCGATTCCGCTGACATGTTGCCCAGTCGACTGAAAGAAGAACCCTGGCTGCAGGAGATCTGCAACACCTTCCTCCAGCAGTACGTCCAGTACCTGCAGAGCATGGGCTTCATTTTGGTCCAAGTCCGGCCTCAGTCTCCAGCTCGCAGGTCTGTATTTGCATTTGCATCCATATCTTTTTTGCCAGTGGGTATTTTGCTGTGTTTGAATGAAGGATACTTTTTGTGGCTTGAGCAGCACTCCACTTGAATCCATTTGAAACCAATACTGTGAAGCAGGACACGTCCTGCATTTTAAACCCTAACAGCAGTAGATAAGTGAAAAATACTTTTATCCATTTCTATGCACTGCAGTAATGAAGAGCCAAAGGGTTTTTTTTATATAAGATGTGGATTTTACAGATGGATTCCTGTAGTAGAATATTTAGATTTTCCCAAATGAAGAGATAAAAAAAAATTTCCTGACCATCCCTTTAGTTAATGGGTGTATGCGTATGTTTTCCTCATCTATCTGCTCAGTCGTTTGTGAGGAACTTAATTAATCATCACGTTATCTCTGCCTCTCCTCCAGCCCCTTAGTCTCTCTCCCTCCATAGTGAGCAGCGTTCATCCATTAGTCATCTTGTGTGTTTTGATCCTCATCTGATCTCTGACCTCTGCTCTGCCGCCCACTGGCTGATGTGAGCAGAGAAGAAGCAGGGCATATGTCCGTCTCTGCTGCCGCCTGTCACTTTCCAGGCTCAGACTCAGACAATCTGGTCCAGCGGTGGTCCATTAGCCTCTGGGCCTTGGCCTTGCTGGTTTGACCAGACTCTTAACTGACCTGTTCTCCGACCCCACCCCACTCCAATCTCTTCCAGCACCGCCCGGGCCCGTGCCGCCATGCTGAATTCAATGTCCTCTGAAGGAAGGATGTCTTTTTCTTATGTAAAACAGAAGAGCGAGGACAGCCCTAAGGTTAGTGTTCACCCCAGAGACGAGGAAATCTAATTCTGGCCGTGGTATTGTAACAGTGACATAAAACACATTCAAGCCTATCTTTTTAACATTAACTGTTCCCCAGTGATACAACAACAATTCTGTCCTGTTTTGTTTTTTTGCATTTAAACCTTCTTTTTCACTTCTGGAAACCTACACATGAACCTTACTAAATTTCACAGAAGGCGAGATTAATAGTTGCAGTTGTAACCGTTTGCTGAAACACAACCGTTTAGCTTAAACATAACTGTTTAGCTTTGTTACGTAATGTAACAGATTAAACATAATTGCTAAGCTTAATGTTTAGCTGAAAAGTAGCTTTTTAGCTTTATGTTACGTGATGTAACAGTTAGCTTAAACATAACTGTTTAGCTTAATGTTTAGCATAAGCAATTGTTAAGCATAATGTTTAGCTGAAAAGTAGCTTTTTAGCTTCATGTGAAGTGACAGTTAGCTAAAAGTTATCTGTTTAGCTTAAACATAATTGTTTAGTTTTATGTTACATGATGTAACAGTTAGCTTAAAGTTAGCCGCTTAGCTTAATGTTTATCTTGAACATAATTGTTTAGCTTGCAGTTTATAGTTAACCCTTTTAGAGCTGAAACAGTTAATCGATTAAACAATTATTAATCGATTACTAAATTAATCGACAACTATTTTGATAATCGAATAATCGGTTTGAAGCTTTTTACATGATTAAAAAATATTTTCTTAATTTCTTTGCTCTGGATAACAAATAAATCATCAAAAGTGAATCATTTTGGTTTGTGGACAAAACAAGACATTTGAGAACATCATCATTTCCAGGTTTGACGAATACCGATCCACATTTTTTAAGGTTTTCTGATATTCTAAACACCAAACGATTAATCGAGAAAATAATCGACAGATTAATCGATTATGAAAATAATCGTTAGTTGCAGCTCTAAACATTTTACCTCAAACATAATATTCAGCCTAATGTTACGTTATGTAACAGTTAACTTAAAGTTAACTGTTTAGCTTTATGTTACGTGATGTAACTGTTAGCTTAAAGATAACCACTTATCTTAATGTTTAGCTTACACATAATTGTTTAGCATTATGTGACGTATTGTAACAGCTTAAAGTTAACCGTTTGGCCTAAACATAATTGTTTAGCTTCATGTTGGTTAAGTTTAGTTTATTTTCACATATAAACAATATAAAAAAACACACAGATAATAATGCATAAAAGTACATGTGAGGGTGCAGCAGAAACCTGTAAAGGCTTATATGAAAACCACACCCAAAAAACCTTTGATTATGAAAATACAATACACAAAAAAGAGAACAATTAAAATCCTAAAAACAAATACAAAACAATCAAATACATGTTTAAATCTATTGCAAAACAGTATAGGTGTAGGGCATATATGTGGGGTTAAAATTAACTAGCAAATAGCAAAGAGTCATCAATGAACATACCAACAAGAAGAGTTTTAGTAGAACTAATTGCCATTGACAGTAGAGCATTTCATAGTCTCTTTCTGTATACAGTGAGACAGAAGAGTCTAATAAATTAATGTTTTCATTCCATAAGAGAACTCCACGATATTTATTAAAAAACTGGCTGCGGGAAGATTTATACAGAGGAAGATGAAGATTTTCAACCTGTCTGGTACTGTAATTATGAAATTTTGAGTTTTGAACAAAATAACATCTAAAATTGTAAGGTAAGTCTGTACTCTTATATCTCACTTCAAAAACAACTGAATTTTAAAAGAGTTGTGCGCTTGGGACAGCTTTAGAGAAGGTCACTTATCTAACAAACTTTTTCTGCAGTAGCAAGATTTTATACAAATACGATGGAAATGTACTCATCCAGACAATGTTGCAATATGTTAAATATGGATAAATCAAACTGTAATATAGTGTTAACAAACATGTATTGTGTACAAAACCAAAAAGGATCCCTAGAGATTTAGTGGCCTTAACTGTTTCGTCATTATTGATATAAAGTTTAATTTGATCCTTGTCATGGATCTTATTTACAGCAAATAACATGAAATTTGACTTTTTGACATTTAGAGATAACATCTTTGTTTGAAACCAAGTTGAATACTGAAAAAGATTGTGATGTAGCTCATCTATTAAACTTGTCTCTGTTTGCGAGAATAAGGCTGGTGTCATCTGCAAAAAGCAAAGGGAATATAGATTTAGAAACATGAGGAAGATCATTTATATAAATTATAAATAATAAAGGTCCTAATATGGTCCCTTGAGGTACACCATATTGCATTAACGTTCTTGTGGATTCATGACCGTTAATAAAAACATACTGTTTTCTGTTATGAACATAGTTATAAAGCCACTTATGAACAGTACCAATACTGGTAGTTATAGAGAATGTTGTACTTATTCAAGTGTTCAAGGATCCTTTTGTATACCAGTTTCTCCAAGATTTTTGAAAAACATGGCAAAATTGAAATTGGACGATAGTTTGTAAAAGATCCAGGATCACCTGCTTTAAATAGAGGAATAACCTTAGCCATTTTAAAGTCAGACGGTATGATTTGTTACATTATGTAACAGTTAGCTTAAAGTTGACTGTTTTCCTTCAACATACATTTTTAAAAAGAAATAAAGATTTTTTGTAGGGATGCACGATATATCGGCATTAATATTGGTATCGGCCGATGTTCGTCATTTTTTAACATATCGGCATCGGTGCAATGAGTAAAACTGCGCCGATTTTAACAACCGATGTTTATACCCGTCTAATTGCTGTTTGTGTATGCGTGTCGGGAAGGGGACAGCGTCAGTGATGCAAGCGCAGCACAAGGTGTGTGTGTGTGTGTGTGTGGAGGAGAGAGAATGTCAGCGGTGTGGGCGAGTTTTCAGGGTGTCCATAGAAGATACGCGAAAAGCATTATGCAACACTTGCAAAGTCGAGGTAATGCGAGGAGGGTTCCGCGTCAAGTCATTCAATACCACAAATTTGATCATGTCATTTGAAAAACCGCCACCCAGAAGTACACAAACAACGGCAGGAAGCTAACGCTAGTAACATTAGGCAGCAGACAAAAAGAAAGCAGCGCAGCTGGGACTCGACCAAAGGAAGACAGTGGCCAGGGCAATAACGATCAAGGTAATGGAAATGATTGCTCTTGACGACCAGCCGAGGGTTCCGACGGTTGATAGCGCATATTGAACCCCGCAACAACCTGCCAAGTCGGCGCTACTTTTCCGATGTTTTGCAATTGAATAAATATCTGGTTGCCATGAATACTGGCAAGTTTGATAAAGTATTTTAACATGTTTTTTTTAATTATGGCAGCTCTTAGTAGAGCTTGTCAGGTATTGTTTCTCATATCTGTTGTGTAGTTTTATTGTGAAGGGAAGTGGCGCGGTTGTTGTTGTCGGGAGGAAGGGTTGTTGACTTTATTTACGTACCCAGTATAGACGCCCTTATCTCGGTTACAGTAACTTTGGCAGGGTATTATTTTTATTTATGTTCATGTTTGTAATTTATGATCCAAACTTTCTCACAGGAGTTTAGTGAGTTGAGGGAGTTAAACTGTACTTTAATTTAGTTACACACTTGCTACAAGTGGTAAAGGTTTCTAAAAACCTTTACTTGTAGTTGGTTACTTGTGTCTTATGTGACCTTGTTATTTGGAGGTAAAACATGTTTTGAAAATAAAGAAAGACATTCAAAAATTCAGCTTGCATGATTTTCATTCTGTACAAACTTTTATCATCTCAGAAACTTTTTTTTAAAAACATATATCGATATCGGTAAATATCGGTTATCGGCCATAGCAGCAATATTAATATCGGATATCGGTATCGGTGGAAATAGTCATATCGGTGCATCCCTAATTTTTTGACATTGTCTTAAGTTGTTTCCCGGCACAGGAGGCGATAGTGGATGTGGATGAACATGTGGAGGTTTCATGAGAGAAAATACTAGTTGGTAATGAATTATGCTCAGCATTTGACTGGGCCGTCTGTCTACATTGAAAAATACTCTGCCTGTCGCTCCTTTTTCCAAGTAAATCAGACTTAAGCTTCCAACTACACCACTGCTCACGCTGTAGTAATGAGAAATGACTGTGGTGGTGAATTCCCTGCAGGGCCTTTAAGAAATATGTGTGTTTTTTGTCCTGCAGTGGTAACCTTTTCAAAGCTGCTAACATCACTGAGAGGTGGTGTGGACCAGACGTTCAGACAGATACTTTTGAACAACTCTCATGAGGCGATGCCCCCCAAACTCATGTCTGAATTAGGAATCTGTTTTTTTAAATTCTTACTTTATTACCTGGAATTAAATAAACAAATGATCTATACTATACTGGTCTAGTGCTTATCTAATTTTTGAACGTGAGTAACGGGCTGCAGCTTTGTGTGAGCTTTGTATTCCATATTTTTCTTAGGTTACATACAACACAAAACAATGACCAGATCTCAGCACGTCCTCCTATACTTGTTTCAAATTAAAATAACTCTAGCATTTCTGTTTTCTGTTTCCCTTCTTCAAAAAGGCCTTTATTGTGAAGTATTTGCAGGGACTAGTGAATGTGTGGCTTCACACTGCAAAGTCTGGGCATTTCGTTCAGCACAGAGGAGCATTTTTGGCAAATTTCAAAGGCAAACCTTATGTAAAACGCAAAGTTGATAAAAAATGAATAGAAATAGAAGAGGATGGAAAAACTTAATTCTATGGATTCAAAGAATGCTGGAAACATTATGTCCACCATTTAAAAAATAAACTAATTAGTTAGTGAATTAGTTTCCCTTCTCCTTTCTAAGGCTCCCTGTCCTTACAAAACCCAATTTAACTCCAGGGCGTATTGATGCCATTGCCTCTTGTCTTCGTCCCTGTCCAGCTCTGGTAGTGTTATATAACAGGTGAGTAGGCTGGAGAAGGTGAAAGCTTTTGTCAGCTTTGGACTTGCATTTGGAGTGCAAGCATATTGGTTTGCTGGAGGCAGTAGCAGCACTTTTGTAAAGTTGAGTCACATCCAACTTGCAGGGGAAAAAACAGTTAAAGTTATTATTTTGTTCATTATTTAAAATATAACATGAGATAAACTGGCATGAACCGTGAGCCACAGTTTTGCTTTTCATCAGTAGCTTCACGTAAGTTACCTTCAGACTGAATTTGAATAACTAATCTGTAAATTTGACATTTCAGACTGTAGCAGCAGGCACCACTGCATATCACCTGCAGAGGGCGCTGCCAGGAGGGATCGTGCTGATGGAACTGGCTTTTCAGGTGAGATGAGAATCATGAAGGGTACTCACCACCTGTTATTGCTCCTCCTGTTGGCACATTTGCACATTACAAGATGTAATATACAAGGGTATTGAGCTTGTTATTAGAGACTGACGTCACATTCAGTAAATACCTGTTGTGTATAGTTTTAGCTCATCTCAGATCATACCATTTAGACGTCAGAAGTGGGAGCGACGTCACCTCTGATTTCACCAGTTGAGAAGTTAGAAAAAGAAACATGGATGCAAAAATATTCTGGGCTAGCCTTTGTTTGTAGATAACAACGTTCTATGCAGTGTTCTGCTCACACACAAACAGCATAGATAATAAACCACGGATAATAATTGAACAGTACTGTGTAGGAGCGACACGATTCTCCAAACCCTTGATTCGAAGCCATGTTTAGACTCGACTATTTTAGTCTAAGGCTGGATGCTAGATGCTGCTTTAAAGGCAAAGCAGCATCAAAGTAATAATTCACCCCGACCTACAGTCATATACTGTTTCCAAAGCAAATGCAGTCGTAGCAGTCTCCGGGTTTTTGATATTTTCCACTGCTCAGTGAAATGTCAATCTCATGGTAGGAAAAGACAGAAGATAACCACACCACTGATCTTCTGTGCAGCATGATTGGAAATTTCACATAACTCCTGAAAAGTCTCCAAAGCCACTCTTCCTTTAAAGTGATGAGGAAAAAGTAACAGAGATTCTGACTTTTAGTTCACTGTCATGTCCCTTACATACTCATTAGTTATAGTTTCGGGGCTCACGCTGAGATCATTGATGGATGACAGGTTATTTTTTCAGATTTTACAAATTAAATTGATTGTAGCTTCCATCAAGTGCTGAATGAAGCTATGAAAAGTAAATCTCACTGAAAGGAAACACTGTTTACTCTGTGTTTCTAATGTTTTGCATGTGTTCAGCATGTTTCCTTTCTCTGCCAGGGCTGTTACTTCTGTGTGAAGCAGTATGCGCTGGAGTGTTCCCGCATTCCCATGGGCCAGACCGTCAACTCCCAGGTAAACACACCACGTCGTTGCCGGGGGATACACAACACTGAGCGCTTCTTATTTCCTCTGGGATTGAAATGGAGACAATAGAAAGGAGAAAAAGCACATTTCAATACACCTGAACTCTTTAATGTGGAGATAAAGTCTGGAGAATAATGTGCGTTTACTTGGAAGTCTCTTGTAACCTTGTCATAAACCATTAGTGTCTAGTTGTTTGTCCCTGATAGAAGCCGGTGTAGATAATGTTTGATGTGAAGAGCAATTTAAATGGTAAACGATAGGATTCAGACCACTCTCAGGACACTGTAGTGTTTGTTTTAGGTCACTTTTGTGGTGTGTTTACTCTAATAGCTGACTACAGTCTGTCCTATGTCGTGTTTTCTGAGGATTGATGAAACACTGGGCTTCAGGGATCTCGTGCCATCTCTCCAGCACTTTCACACCTCCCTGCCCTGCCTTTAATTCACAGCTAAAAAGCATGACATTATTTATTCAATCAATAGCACTTTTCATACATGGGTATGGAACTTCAGATTGCTTCACAGGATAATACAAAGCCACTTATCACGTATTAACCAAAACATAAAGCAAATCAAACAAAATAAACTACACTGAGAAACCCCCCCCCCCATCATAAATCTCACCGGTCATCGGTGAGGAACCACTGGAGATGGACTCAAAATAAACACTGCAACTAATGATTATCTTTGCAATTGAAAAAAGAAAAAAGAAAATGGAAGAAGAAACGATGATGTTCTCAAATGTCTTATTTTTGTCCACAAAAAACATATACATTTTTATGATTTTGTTGTTTCTGGAACAAAGAAACCAGAAAATACTCACATTTACGCAGCTAAAACACAGAGACCTTCTTTTAATTGTAAAAAAAAACCAAAACACTCAAATGATCAAATTTGTTGTGAGAATAGTGGACGACTAATTTTAGTCATCGGTTGATAATCGATTAATTGTTGCAGCCCGACTCATTGAACAAAAACTGGATCAAGACTCGACAAGAGAGTTTACCAACTTCACCTGTACAAATTGCCAAATAAAAGCAATTTTTTTCCCCAATTCTCTTTGCCCCTCCCACTTCCAATTGACCACGCCCATTCACCGAACCACTTTCAAACGTAAACGTGCACCAGTAGGTCCTCAAAAATGCCATCAATGAAGAAGAATTATCTTCAGTTTCAATAGAGTCCTAAAAATAAGAGGATTTCCAGGGAAGTAAAATAAACTAAAATGAAAGAATAGATAATGATAGATATATACTGTAGTTCTACAACTACATGCTATGAAAGTGGCCAGTCCTTCACACACAGTGCATGTGTGGACATGTTATGTGTGTGTGAGGGCGTAGATTGGTGAGAGACCTGAGGTCCTGTGGTCAATGACCTGTCACACAAGCTCAACGTGGCAGAAAGGAGTGAATATTTTAAACTGGGAGAGTGAGACACAAAAGGGGCAATGATAACAGTCGTGTCCCTCACAATCAGATGCTGTTTGGGGAAACTGGTTCATGCCAGTGTGTGTTATCTGTGCACTCAAATGTAAGTAGGTGTGTGTGTGAGAGAAACTGCCCTGATTAACCACACAGTTACATGGGAGTCTTCATCCGGTAAAAGTGGAGTTCACAGTCGTGACCACGATGTGGGAGAGAGAGCACGAGCTAAGAAGCAGCAGCACATGCTCCACAGCAATCACAGCACAGGGAGGAGAGAGAATTCATTCTTCACCAAAAATACAATCCCACAACACACAGTATAAATAACTAAAAGCCTCCGACCAGGAACAAACCACTAACTTTGACTCTCTTTGGAGAGCACTTCAGAATGCTTGTGTATCCTTCCAGTGTGACTTCAGCTTGATCTTTGGCAGGACAAATCTCACCCCTCATGCATTCGTGATGAGACGGTTTCTGCAGGAAAAAGCAGCTGAAATGACCTTTTTGTATAGGAATATGTGATGTATGTCATCTCCTCCATGACCTTCTCTCATGCTGCAGAGCGAGTGTCTACAGAAACACAATTAATGATATTATTCAACCTGAAGTTGAGCTCAAACATCTGAGCAACATCTCTGCAGCTGAAGTCAGGTGGAAAAAAAGACAACAAGAACGTAGTGACTCAGCTCTGATCACCTGGGAGACATTTAAGCTGAGTCAAAGGAAACCCCTGGTGGTTCTCGTTGGTCTCATCCAGTGTGAGTCCAGACTTTAAATTCAAGCTTTCACACATACGGTGAAGCTGGTGGGGTTTGGTGCTTTGTGGCCTCTGGGTTTCATGTAGGTCTGTTATTCTGAGCACAAAGACCTGGAGTCCATGACAATCACTTGTTTTTATTCGTAGATCAGTGCAACATGACTGACTGACTGACTGACTGACTGATGACCCTGCATCTCTGTATTAAAGGCTAATCCTTTGCTGATGTGAACGTGCAGTACCTGCTGGTGAGGGATTGTTAAACTACATCAGCAAATGCAGAGCAGAGGATGATATGGGAGCCTGTTACTGCCAGACAAAAAAAATAAAGGAGGTATAAAATGTCGAAATTATGAGATAAAGTCGAGATTATGAGATAAAAAGTCAAGATTATGAGATAAAAGAGTCGTAATTTTGAGGAGAGGAGCAGATGAAGAGAGGATGAGACTGAGGAGAGGAGAAGATCAGACTGAGGAAAGGAGAGGACGGGACCAAAGAGACTAGAAAGAATATGGGTAGTGCAGGAGTTTTCTAATTCCAGACGATGGCAGGAGTTCAACTTTGTAGATGCAAGGTGCCTTTAAACCCCTAAGGAGAACAAGAAGAAGAAGAATCACTGCAGCATATTTTGGTTACACGTCTTTCTCACGTGAACCTGGTGTTTAGCTGAAAGTTAGCAGAGCAGCATCTCTAATGGCCGACTTCATAGCAAGAGTGGCTAATAATGTTGCTGAAGTGATGGAGATGTGGTGTCCACCATGTCGTCCTCTGATTCTTGATCCTTTTGTTCTTTCACTCCTCTCTTCAACGTAGTGAAACTGAACGGTGAAAAATGGTTTGTGCTGCTATTGTAGTCGTGGTCGTAGTCAGACCGCTAAGTTACCTTTACACAAGGCTTCACACGGTTTCTCTTGACTGTCCCTTATTATTATTACATTACTCCACCACTGCTTCAGCCGGTGGCTGTTGGCTACAATGGCAAACCAACAAAATAAAAGAAGAACAGATGTGCGGGTGGAGGGCAAAACTACAAAGGAATCAAAATGTGTCCCGGGCCATTTTAACTGTCATTCTGAAGTTAGTAAATTATTTTTACTCTGTCAGGTAAAGGAGATCCGGAGATACAGCCCACACCGTCCTGTCGGCCCTCTCATGAGAAACCATATTTTTGTTGTGTTGATGCTTGTAGGATCTCTTCAGTCTTTGTCTTCACCCATCTGTGTGTGTGTGTGTGTGTCTGCCTCGTCCCACCTTATGTCATCTCTCCATCAGGGCAACCTCCTCACCAAACCTCGTTGCAAGCCGTTTCCAGACGCCACCCCAGTATCTGACTGTGCGGTATGTCCCAGCCATTCTCCAGTGGGGGAGGGGCCGTGTCTCATGCCAATCAGGCTTCGCCCCTTCCCCGCCGCTCTGCTTGCTGCCATCAGTCTCTCTTTCTCTCGCTCTCTCTCTTTCCAAATCTACTGACCTTGTCATTGTGTTTCTGTGGGAGTGAATGGGTCTCAGTGTTTAATGAGCTCTGCTTTCACATCTGTGGGAGCTACAGATGTTACACCCCACAGCTTGCGTAGGAGCTCCCAGGTTTGGATGGATGTAGAGTCTCAAAGATGGTCAGGTGTTGGGAGGAAATAATAGGTTGACGGTGTAAGTCCGGCTCCCCTGTGATTACCTTTTTCCTCCTTGACTTTCCAAAGGCTGTTCATGTCCGTGCTTGCTGGTTTGGGTGTCGTGGGCATCTCGGCTTGTGATTCTCTTAAGTGCCTGTGCAACCACCTTTTGTCCCTTCTGCCTTTTTCTCTGACAGACTTACAGTGTTTCCTCCTTGCTTCCTTTGTAGCGGTGGGGCTCAGTCTGTATTTTTCTCCCACTTCTGATTGGTTCAGATACTGCTTAAATAGTTGTTTTGTGTTAATACTGACCCAATGCTGAAGCAGATGAAATGATGTGGGTTTCCCTGGGTGTTCAGGTTGTCAGATTAGAAGTCACAATCTGTTTTTTAGAGGCTGGTGACGCAGGTAAGTCGTCTTCAGCTTTTTCATGTGTGAAATTTAAAACTACAGCGTTCAACCCTGTGCCGCAAAAAACACTTTCAGAATTGTTGTATTCCAACACTCATGTTTCAGAGAACCTGGGTTAATTCCTTAACCTCAAGATCTGTTTTAACATCACTTACGTTCCAGAGAGCTTGAGTTAATTCTTTAACCTGAATTTTTGCTGCTGTCTCGCTTTAATAGCGTAGCCGTTGTGCTTCTGCATCACTCTGTGTCTCCACAAACACAAAAACAAAACGGCAGCAGTGAGTGCTCAGTTTCTGGACTTCATGTGTGTTTTTGCAGAAGTGATGAAATCTTCTTGAATCGTCTTGAAGCTGCTCTTTCTTTTAAGCCCAACACACACTGTACAATCCAGCAGAGGTGATGAATTTCAGCAGGGTCTTTGAATGCATCTCCTAGCTGCTCAACTTGGAGTTTACAATATTCGACAAATGATACCATCAAAGACGTGGATATAGAACCCACATGTAGCAAATCTTTTATAAGAAATTCTTTATTTTCCACTGATAGTGTCAGTGTATAAAACTCTAGGGTTGCAACCTCAGAGGGAAACACCCATGGATGTGGGTGTAGCTTTCTGTCTTGCTGTTTTTTGATCAGTGTGTCTGTTCTCTTTTTCCTGTATGACCTCATGATTACAGCTTCTCCCGTCAATGCAGCCACTGTCATTAATTTCTCTTCCGCTGGCAGACGACGATCCGCAGCCCCCCCCCCCCACAAATCAACCTACCAATTTATTCCTGTCAAAGTTTACACCGGGGTTGTGTTTAATTAGCAAGAAGATGAAGCATTTGGGATTACAGGTTAGAGAATAATAAATGTTGGCCCGATAGTCAGGATGACACACACAGGAAATGTAGTGGCTCTGAGGCTAAAGAGATCTTTGAGTCCCCGTGGCATCGTGGCTCAGCACATCACAGGCTAAAAGGTCACACTTAATTTGTCTGCCAGACTTCAGGAGCAACCACCAGGGACAGAAAAGTTATTGTCTTATCTTTTCATACCTCTGTGCCAAAATATACTCCTCTTTTTTTGTCTTTGTGTCGAGGCAGGGAAAAGGTTCCAGACACTAACACGGGCACCTTCCCCCCCCCCCCCCCCCTTTATTTAATGAAGCCTATTTGTATGTGTTCCAGGTAAATGGTCCAGATGAAAGTAAACACAGAGCAGTACTTTGCTCTCTCTCCAAACTCCTTTTGTGCTTTAATTAATTACACAGAACTTGGCCTTTCTGTGCAGCTATTTGCATTCGCAATTAATGCTTTTGTCATTCCCCTCCCCTTTGATGTTGGTTTTAATTAAATAAGATACTGTTATGAGGGAGATTGATATCAAAGTTGCTTACAAGAGGCTCTCGCCCGAGCAGTAAATGGGAGTCGCTGAGCAGCGGGTCGTTCAGGTGCACAGTTCCAAGCACAACTAGGCGTTGCCTTCAAATGCAAAACAGGGTCAGTCGTGGATAATTGCAAAGGTAATGCTGAGGGAATCAGAATTTGCCAGATTGTGATCATTAACCAGAGGGGGTGCTTGTAAATAAAGTTTTGGAGTCGGGACAAAGAGACATAATCACCCTGTTTAGACTTGGTATTAACATCCACCCTGAGCAACCAATGTGTCCTCGGACCTGATCACAGAAACCACATCCTGAGCATCAGGACAGTTTAGAGGCCACAGTCTGAGCGACGTCAGTGTGGAACTGAATGAAGAGTGGGGTAAAGGTCCATTTTAACTACACTAAAGATGGAGACAGTCCAATCGGTTCGTAAAACCACAAAGAAGAATGAGCCTTTAAAAAGAAGTTGGGTTAGGACATGTGGAAATATTGAAAATGCCACTCGTCATCAGTCTCTCTCATGGGCAATACCAACGAGTAATGTTCCCCATTAATGGGACGACTTAACGTTCAGTGGTCTTACATTCAACCCCCATGAAATATGCTTGCGTTTCAGTCTAATTTTGGAATATTTGCACAATAAAATAACCTCTTCAATGGCCGCCATGTTTGTCGATGTCTGCGACTTGGTACTCGGCACTGCCCTTGAGAGGAAGTATCACGCAAATGCCCGTACCAATGCAAAAGTAGGACGTAAAATGGACAAAAAATAATGGGCCTTAAGCCACATCCAATCCCATGTGGTCACAGGAGACACGTCTAGGACACGAACGCCAGCTGCTAACAGTCAGATCACTGGGGTGGATGTTATTACCTGGTCTGAACGAGGCCTCTGTGTGTGCTGCTGGTGACTGTGTCCATCCCTGTGTTTTTAGCTCTCCATGCTCTTCACCGAGGAGTGTGACAAAGTGCGGGACCTGATGCACGTCCACTCTTTCAGCTACGACTTCCACCTGCGCGTCGTTCACCAGTACCTGCTCGGATGCCACATGACGCTGCGGCAGGGCTACCAGCTCACCGACTTCCTGGACGACTTCATCTCCCATCACCCGGACATCCCCAAGTTTGGCCGCAATCACGTCATCCAAGGTGACTTCGGTGTGACGCGATGATGTTTCCGTGTGTTACTGCGGTTTCTCTGGAAGACCAGGTTTACCGTTCACCTCTCATCCAAGGAGGCTTCTTCAGTCCTGAGTAACTGACCCAGGTGTTTAGCCTCTGTGAGTGGGAAACCTGTCTCCAGAGTCGATAAGTGAAACAATTCAGGTCATTCTCTCCCCTCACCCAGTTTCAGTTTTTTAGCCTAGGAGTGAAAGAGGGTCATTAGTCACCTGAGAAACAGTCTGCTGTAGTGTGAGTGCTGAGCTCAGGACAGCATTGTCGGTGGCTGATAGCTGGAGCCTTAACCCACTTCCTCTGTGGGGCGATGGTTTCTCCCGTTTTAATGTAGATCATCTGACCCTCTGTCTTCTCTGGACAAAAACCTCCTCTGTTTAACTTACTGAAGATTCCTGAGAACCTTTACAGTCACACACAGGAGGACTGTATGTTTTCATGACTGGTCCCTTCCGTTGTTTTCAACTCAGCCCCCACCAGACGAGCCAATCACAGCGATTATCAGCTTCACAGAACACTAAAAAATAAGATCTACCATCGTAGCTACGTAGTTTCTATGCATTACCTGCAACACCTCATATTTCCACCCTATGTTGGCTATTGTTTCATACTGTCACCATGTGTCCCTCTGTTTAAAACTAATACAAGGTCTCAGAAGATAAAAGTCAAATCTAATGTGATCCATGAACCCTAAATATGACATAAACTCTAAACTAACACAGGCAAAATGCTGTAAACAGAGAGATGTCCACCATCACCGTCATATGAGTGATGACTGCGGATGTGTGGAGCAGTAGGATTTTAAAATGCTTGGTTATAACGTGGTGCAAATATCGTATTAACAGCAACGTTGTTTAGAAGAGGTAAAAGACTGTTCTCTCCAAACCCTAGAGTTGTGCCTAGAAAACTCCTAATATCTCATCAGTTTCTGAGATATTTCCACATACATGCACTTGAACAGGTGTACCTAATAAAGTGGCGGGTGAGTGAACACTGCACACTCACTGGTTTTATATATAAATAACTGCTGAACTTTCTCCTTGTTCCTCAGGGAGCTTCTCCATCTCCACCGGGATGATCACGGCTCACCAGCTCTACAACTACATCACCGACCACGCCAGCACCTACGGCATGAAGCCGCTCCGCATGTCCAAGACTGCGCTGGCCACCGACAGCAAGAAGAGCTCGCCTGACCTGCACGAGTACGCTCTCGTGGCTCTGTGGAACAGGTACAGGTACACGCCACTGAAACACAGAAATAGCCCGCTGCCGAGATCAGCACTTTCTTATTTCACTGTTGTGTCCCGCTTTAGCTCGGGTTCCTACAAAGACCTGGAGGGCCTGCACCACCACGACGACTTTGACGTGTCCCTGGTGGTTTGCCACAATGCGGTTCCCTTTGAGGAGCAGTCGGACGGGGAGAGGCATTTGCTGAGGTGAGACGATGAGAATGAACAGATTAAAAGAGTCAGAAAAGTGCAGAATACGGAGGAATGGTGACAGCAGAGTGCGGTCGGTGTTGAGAGAAAGTGAGAGGGAGAAAGAGAAGAGAATGCCCACGGAGAAAATCACTATTGATGTTGTGATTCTTCTAAATCTCTCTTTTATGTGTAGGTTGCGTTTCTTTGTGATCATGACCAGTCAGCGTGAGCTCTTCCCTCGCCTCACGGCGGACATGCGCCGCTTCAGAAAGCTGCCTCAGATCCACAGGGACCCCGGCGAGCCGGGCGGTCGGCTCCCGCCGGACCGAGCGGAGGCCTGCGGGTCACGCGAGCAGGACATCTGGGAGGAGACGCCGTCTGAAGTCGCGGCTGCTTCGACCCCGAGTGACGGGAACGAGTTTTACCCTCTGGCCAGAGGTGGAGCGGAGTCTCAGGGGCTGCTCTACCCCTCGTCTCTGTTCCCGCTGCTTAACAACGAGGTGGCGTCGGCGCGCAGACAGATCCAGGGCATCGTGGAGCAGGCCATGGGTCACTGCCGCAGGGACAACCTGTGGAGGAGGCTGTTCCACGGCGAGCACCTGGCACTGGACAAACTCAAGCTCACCAAGCTGTCGTTCAGCGAGCTGGAGGAGCTGCTGGCAGCCGTGCAGAGCCGCTCAGTGGGAGAGATCGACCCGCAGCTGGTGAGACGTCCGACTTTTACATTCATCCATTCACTGTCTTTTAAAGGTCCAGTATGTAACACTTGAGAGGTTTTATTAGCAGTTTGTATGAGCGTATAACAGCTTCAAAAACAAAGTAGTTTTAGCTTTTTCGTAGCCTTAAAAGAAGCCTTTTATACAAACTTTATATTACAGAGACAGCCGTCTTTCTATGGCAGCTCGAATGGACAAACCAGCTGTCTCATTTCTTCTTTCGAGTTATTTCCAGCCTTTTTACTTGGAAATGGCTAAAATTGTGTGGATTCTTTTAAAAAAGCAGCTAAAACTCTTTTATGTCTCTTTTTTAATATTTATTTAGAAAAAGCACTCTGTGATTTATATGCTATATAAATAAACTTTACTAAATTAACTTTTCAGAACAGCATAACGTGTCACAGAAGTGGCTGTAAATGAACAGTTCATGTTGTGGGTTTGTGTCCTGGTCGTTTTCGGTCGAAAAACATTTGATAAACGACTGCTTTAGTGGACGCAGCTCATGATTCATGACAAATCAATAATAAGAAGGGAAGTCATTTGTCTTTAAAAGACTTACTACATTCATGTTGTTTGGATATTGTGAGTGCATTAATATGTGCCTGGTTTTTCTATAGTTGCTAAACACACACATTAATTGTAATATCTGTAGAATTTCTAATCCAAACGTCACCAAAGTTGGCGCTGGACACACCGGTGTCCAGAGTGAGTCTCCTGCCAAGTCTGTCAACTGAACTGTTGGACTTTTATACAATGTTTTGCACTGTGTGTGTGTGTGTGTGTGTGGTTCTGTTGCTGCAGGACTGTTTTCTGACCATGGGTCCAGCCTGGTACCAGAGTCTCATCAAAGTCCTGCTGAGCCGTTTCCCTCAGAGCTGCCGACACTTTGACGACAGCGGCACCCAGTACCTGGTGAGGAGGCGTTTAGTGTTGAATGAAGTGATTCGAAAACTGTAGAATGACACGAGGCTTTGACCAATAACGCCAAAAACTGCCCTGCCCACTTTACCTTTAATGAAAACAAGTCGTGTTCTATGCGCTCGACACTGAACCAATTTATTAGATCACCACCCACAGCCACAGCCGCCCTAAATGAACAGAATATTGGTCATTTTTGGATGTTTCTGTAAAGGTTAGTACAACAGTATGTAGAAACTATTCACTGAAATGCTGAATTATAATTAATATTGTTATACATGAACTGTTTGGTAAAAAAAAACCAAAAAAAAAACTAATTATTTCTTGATTAAAATGTCAAATTATAGTTATTTACTTGCATTTCTGAACAGAAAAGCAAGTTTTAGTGGTTGATTGTTGCGCTTGATTCATTTCTGACTTCTCAGAAGAAGTCTCACATTTGGGTCAAAAAAAAAAAGGTAATTTCACTTTTCACTTATTTGCCAAATAAATAACAATCGATGTTGTCATAAATAAATCTGCAGTGGCAGTAACATAATAATAAGACAAGACAATCGTTTATTAGACCCACGAGAGGGAAACTTAAGGTGTTACAGCAGCAAAGATGAGTTGAACTAAAGGTAATAAATCTGTGAATGTACAAGATAGAAGAATATTGACTCTTCAGATAATAAAAAGTAGAAAATAATTTTTTTTTCCACATTGTAAACGATTGCACACATGAGATGCATTTATGTGAATTACAATTGTTATATTGCACAAGAATAAATGAGTTTAATGACTTTAATGAGTTTAATGTCGTTGTTTCAGGCCGTCCTGAACCAGAAGTTCACCGACTGCTTTGTTTTGGTCTTCTTGGACGCACAGGCGGGAAAAACCGTGAGTTTTCACAAGTCGATGTTCTGTGATTTTGTGGATTTACTGACAGTATTTCACAGACGTGCTGACGTTGTCGTTTCCTTCCTGGATCAGAGTCTAAAGGTTGTGTTTCGGGAGCCGCTGCCGCCTCCGCCTCAGGCCGGCAGCGGCAGCAGCAGCAGCAGTCCTCCTCCTCAGCTGGTGTCCATGTATCATCACCTGGAGTCCGTCATCAACACCGCCTGCTACAACCTGTGGACTGGACTGTTGTAGAGCTGATGTGTGTGCACGCACACAGAGACGGGGAGTCACGGCAGAGAGGAGGACGTGGAGGACAGTGTGTGTGTGTGTGTGTGAGAGTGTTGTTGTTGTTGTGATAGAGCAGAATTCTGAATCGTGATGATGTCACTTTCATGTCAAACATGTCCACCTTCATTCTGTCGTACTGACCATTGACGATAAGATAACGGCCATGTTGTGTAGAGCTCCGGACGTCACGTGACTCGTTCTGCTCAAGCCGCCATGTTGGCAGGAAAATCCTCTGTAAAAATGAAACTTTAAGACAAACTTTAAATCCACAGAGTTTGAGCGAGACTTCCCAGAACCTGACAAACAGAAAGAATATCTGATCCACATACTGCCCCCTGGTGTTTCTCCTGAGTATGGAAGCAGACATTAATCATGAAAAATAATCATGACATTTCAGTTTATTAGTCAGTTTTTAACAACGCTAACGTCGGCATACAGACTTCACGGTGTACTGCTTAATTGCTATTTTCAAATAGAATGAATGTTTTATTAATATCAGTGTGTCTTAAACTACAGTTAGGCTTGCACTTAAACATCAGTAAGAAGTGTAAAAACGGTTGTCGGTTAAGTTTTTCCCTTAACTGCCGATCAGGAAAGGCTTACTTCAGCGATCGTGCCTTATATAAAGTGATCACAGTACAGTAAGCTGAATCCCGTCGCTCTCCGTCTTCTCCGCTCACTTTTCCTGTTTTAAATCCACAGATTTTCCTGCCAACATGGCGTCGTTTTGGAGCTCCATTACAAACATTTCAATTGCTGCTGAATCTGAAAGTTCGCCTGATTCTGCGTACACTTACTTAAATGTTGTCCATGGTATGAGACGGTGGGTGTTTCGGTGACATCATCATCATCAGTGACTGGATTCTTGCCTAAATGTAATGGGAACATAGATTGACTGAAGTTGCTGAGAGAAGGACAGACTCACAGATGAAAAGCTCACCTCCCTGGTGTGGAGGTAACGACCTCCGTAATCTAAGACACATTGCAAAATTCAGCTCAGCAGGCGTCAGCACATTCTCTCATATCAATCAGCCCGAGCAGCACGACACACATTTAAAAGAGAAAACGGTGGTGACTTTTCAGCTCAGATTTTCTTTTCTACTCGACTGAATTCTGCTGAAACTCGAGGGAGGTTTCGAGGTCCAGCGTCTGTGACGTCATGTAGATCAGTTTCAGCCTCTCAGACCCTGTGCCTTCTGATGGTGTTTCTTTCACCACCATGTAAGTCATTGTTGTATAATTCATACGCAGTGACAGACAGCTGTGGTGTCAGAGCAGAGTGAGACTTTAATGGTTACATTTCCTGCAAAGTGTCAGACCTGCTCCGTGTTTTCCACCTCACTGCCGAGAAAAAAGAAAAAAAAAAACCCTCCCGCTGCCCTTAAGTGCCTTCTGCTGTTTGTTTGATCGTTTCTGTCTTTCTTTTTTCCTGAGTTCCTCAAACGTCTGCAGCGATACTGTTGTCATTCCATCAGTCCTGCACGCACACACACACACACAGTCCTCCCTCTGCAGTCAAAGTGCCTGAGTCAGTTTGGATAAATGTGACAAATGTCGCCTCTCACAAAGCAGGAAAATGGGTCATATTAACTCTGACGATTTGCATAATAACATGCCACATGTCATTTCCGCGGCAGCGTGTGACTCGTGTGTTTCTGAGGTGGCGACGACGACGACTCTGCTTTATCACACTTTATAGTTTACAGGGGGGGGGGCGTGAAAAAGTCGTTAAAATCACTGAGAAAAACTCCACCACTCATAAAAACACGCGACTCAAACATGTAAAATAGAAGAATTCTACTCTGTGAAAACACTGGAGAAAACATAAATGTGAAGTAGAACCTGTTGACACTGTAATATAAAAACACTGCAGCCTTCACTGACTGTATAATGTATATTATTATGAATGTACAGAATACTTTATACAGGATGTTAAAAATCATGAATAAAACGCGAAGGATAAATGAGAATGTCATGAATCATTTTTGTGTGTGTGGGAACCAGGCCACTGAAACAAAGACTATATTATAATAATAATAAAAATAATAACTTTATTTATAGAACCCTTTATGCATTAAAAAAAGTGCATCAAAAGGCAGAACATCAAAAACAGTAATTACAATTTAAAATTCAATTAAAACCCATAAAGTTCCCCATTAAAGGTCTATTATGCAACATTCTAAACATAGAAAATGAGATTATTTCTGTTTTGTGCAGATTAAGGTCAAAGTACCAGTTGTATTTCAGTACCAGTTCACCATTTATCTAATAAAGACATTTAATAATCCCATAACTGTCCAACAGGTCATATGTATGTATGTATGTATGTATGTATATATATATATATATATATATATATATATATATATATATTGCTAACAATGCCACTCACAGAGCATGCACCTCCCCAAGCCCCAAAGCACAGCATCAGTGGATAATCTGTTCACCTGTCTGTTAATCTGTTGATGGGTCACATGACAGGCTTCATGTTTGGCTCCTGCGTGAACATCCGTCAGTTAGCAAACTTTCAAACACACCAAAAACTGCACTGGTGTTTGTAAAACTACAACTCAGCAATAGACTCCGTGAGTCTGGCTGGAAACGTTTGTGTGTTTAAACTTGTATTTAGGTCTTCATCTTGTCAAGACCAGCCATCCTCATGGAGACCAAAAACCTGGTCCTGGTGAGGCAGAAGCTCATTTCTGAGGAACTGGTTTGGTTAATGAACTGGTTATGAATGGACTAAGGGAAAAATGGTTTTATTTAGGTTTGCCCAAATGAATGGAATTCAATGCAAGGGTGTTTTTTTTGTGTTTAAATCAGTGTAACAGTCAGGAGACTGTCCCATCACTGCTTGTTGCATGTCCAGTAATTTTTGATCCATCCCAGACCTTCCTCTGTGGAGCCTTCAGTAAAGAGAGAGAGATGATGATGAGGATTTTTGTTTTTCTAAATCTGTTCCATGTAAAGATATAAACAAATAATCAAAAGCACACTTACACAGAGGATGGTATTCACAGCCGATGTATCCCTGGTAGTTGAGTCTCTCCAGCAGGTTGAACAGGTAGTTGTAGTTGAGCTCTCCGTCGCTGTCGGGCTCGTTCCTGCCTGGAATCTGAGCGACCTGAACGTGACCTGAGAATCACGCGGCGACACAGATGCATCGTGGTTATCATTTTCAAAAACAGCCCCTCACACCAAATTATCCTGTCCTGTAGATGCGATTTTTTTTTAGAGCAAGTGCCCATTATTAGCGGCGTCTGGCCGCTGGCAAGTGTGTGACAGTACGTGGCAACTTGTCCACGATAGGTGACATTGCATCTACATGGCGTCCACTGGAATGTCCTTCCTGAAATGGTTTGATTAAATGCCAATTGTGTGGTCCTTGAGTCTTGACTGGATCATCTAATCCAGGGTTTCTTCATCCTGGTCCTGGGGATCCACTGCCCTGCATGTTTTTGATGTTTACCTGACTCCAACACACCTGATTCATTAACAAGCTCTGCAAAAGCCCGGTAACGACCGATTCATTTGAATCAGGTGTGTCACTGAGAAACACTGGTCTAGTCTGTGTTTTCTCCGGATTAAAACGTTGAAAATTGGTTTCAAAGTTGGTTGTTTTCTGTGGTTTTTAAAATCAAGTCAGATTTTTTTTTAAATCCTCGACGAGAGGACAGGCTTTAATAAGTGAAGCAGAACAACGTGAGGACAAACGCCGGGTAAAATCCTTCAAATCTAACTTTTTATCTATGAAAACAACTTTTAAATATCATAAATCTTCAAAGATTAACCAGTGTAAGCGATGTCAGGGAGTTTGCAATGTGTCTTTTTTCTGCCTCTAGTCCAATCACCCTCCCCACACCAAAGTCCATAGAGAAAATCAGAAATTTTACAACACGGCACACCCAAGTTGTTTGATCTACTGCTGCCTCCATCGGTAAGTTTAAATGTGTTATTTTGTGACTTTGGTGTTTGGATTTACAACAGCAGACCTGCAGCTCCAGTGTCCATGTGAGCTAAAAACGCTGATTTTCTCATTGGGCTTTGGTGCAGGAGAGCAAACGTTTTACAACCTTTAGTTTCCAGCTGAAACTCAACTTATTCTCAAGATATCGGACTTGAACTGTCCTTTTAAATATTACAACATTTTTACAAGTTACCATAATTGTAAGACTGGTCATTTTTTTTCCTGACAGTACAACCTAATGAAAGTGGCAGTGCACAAAATTATTATTTTTAAAAGGCACAGCAAACAGCACAGGGTTTAATGGACCATGAGATGGAGACACGGCTGTGCTGTGTTAGTGTTGAGTCACCTTTATATACACACACACACACACACACACACCAGCCATTATGTACATCATTTACTCTGTGGATGAACAAACTTTCACTCCATTACTAGAATTATTGTCTCCACCCACTGGTTTTTATTGAGATTAGCAAAATGGGTAAAAACAAGTCTGAGTGGACCACAAAAAAAAATCTAAATAGTCACAGGGTTTATTTATAAGGCTGACAAGTGACCTTCACCCTTGACCTTTAACACCCATGCTCAAATTGCTCAATGATTGAGTTCAAGTGCCTGTTTTTAAATACTTTATTTGGAAAACGAAATAATATTAACCCTATGTACATTTTGTGCCATTCACTTTTTATATTTTTTCAATTCTTACTGTACTGAATGAATATAGTGCACATTTTCATATTGCATATTAATTTTTGGAAAAATGTAGAATTGTCGTTTCTCACAAAAACCCGACACATTCGTTCCTAGAGGCGAAAAAATGTCCGCTTCCCAAAAAACGGCTGTTTTTAAAAAGGGTTAACATCAATAGAAACAGGTCTATTCAACTAAGCATTTTATGTGGTATTTTAGTCCATACTGTTAACAAGTAGCTTTAATATCATGTCTACTTGCAAATGTGTACATTTTATTCCATATTTTTTGTATTTATTTTATACTTTTCATTTATACATAGTTTTACAAAACTAGCACATTAAACAGCCTCATTAAACAATTAAATCCATATTTTATGTTGTTATTACATGTTTTTCTTAGTTATTCTTTCCATTTCTGAGATGTCATGGGCTGTCTTTTTTTTTCTATATAAATATAAATAGCAGACAGTTTGACAGGTGTCTCAGACAAAGACGTTGAATCTGGGTCACAGGTTTCTCTGTTAATCAGCAGCGATTGTCTGCACCTGTGTTGTTCCCCTCACAGCTGAGGTCGATCAGCCTGATCATCGTGTGAGGTTTTAGAGACAGACTGACAGGAAAACTCTGCTCCAGACACAAAGTCAACATCTGCAGTTGACTTTTTCTTTTTTCTCTGTTTTCTGATTTTAAATGTGGGTTAAAAAGTGTCTCCTCATTTAGTTTCCTCCCTCTTTTCACAGACTTCTGCTCCACTTATTGTTTTTTGGGTCCAGTCTACTACTTGTTTGTTATGTGGGTTGAACGATAAATCCATTTTATTGATGCATTTGTAGTTCAGTAGAATTGGTTTGTAACAGTTTTCTTTTTAACTTCCTGGGCTCCTGCGTTTCAGATAAGATCCTTGGAATTTGGGATATTGTTTCAAGGCAGTGAACTTACAGAGAAGGTTCTATTTTTGATGTTTACATTATCATGGCATCCAGTCTTCTTTATAGGCTTGTATTTTTCTCGCACTTTAACCCTTCAGTGTCAATTTTGTCCAAATGTCTTTGTCATAGTCTGTCAGTGTAATTTTGTTTTTCAGAAGGAAAATAAAATAGATTAAGATTGTGTGAGAAAATCTACTTTTTCCACACAAAAAATGCTGAATAACAACCCAAACGATCCATTTTAAATGACATGGTGAATGAAGTAAGCTTGGGTGTCTCAATAAAAGAAAGTCGATAAATAAGGTGACACAGGTCACATGTTACTCACCTATTAAAGGTAAATACTTCTGTATGTTCTGAGTCAGGTTTCCGTCCATTATCTGCCAGTGGAAAACGTCCTGAAACAGTTTTTAAACATTTGGTCATTCAACACATTTTTATTTTATATTTCTTAATGAATTTAATTTCAGGTCAGTCACCATCTGCAGCTGGATGTTGGGTTTTCCGACCTTCTCCAGAATCTCAGCCGCTGCAGACACAAACAAACAAACTCTTATTTACTCAGACTCTAAGTGTCCACAGTGGTCAGTGTTCTCAGTGTCTCACCGTGATGAGGAGAGTCCAGGAAATACCTGGGATCAGTGATCCTCGTGTTGATTGGTTCAATCAGTCCAGTGATTCCTTCCTGTGAGGAACACGGTCTGATTATAGTGATGATTGTGAGGACACAGTGTCCAATTTAAACTCATCTACCCTTTATATCACAGAGAAATGATGAATAAACTACAGAAAATATTATTTTATTTTATTAAAAAGAAAAGAAATGTGTGGTTACAGTAAGAGAAGTTTTTTAAAATTTTGAAGGTCAGCCACAGCTGTCTGCTTTTGCTTATTTGAATATTTTGTGTCAAACTGTAAAAAAAAACTACCTCATTGGTTAAATTTATCATAAAAAGATAAATATCACTCAGCAAGTAATGTTAAATAATGTTACTAACCATTTAGTGATTTAATGCAATGTTTAATGCTGTTATTGCGAGTAACTAAGGTATTAATTCATGCATTATAAAATACTTGTGGAGTACTTTAAAATAAGGGTCAGAGGGAACATTAATTAAGGGTAATAATGGTTAAATAAATGCTAAATTATACATTATTAAGGTAAAGTATGTGTTAAGTAATGATTCAGTATGTTCAGTATTCAGTACTATTATACATAAATGAAAGCTTTTAACGTAATTTTTCACTTCACTAATCTGAATAACATTAACAAATTGTTATTTAAAACATGACTTAACTGTTAGTAAATGCTTTTAAAAGCAGTGGCAGTGGCAGTTAAACAGACGTGTATATGATGTGCAGAGTGTGCTTTTATTTTGGTAAGTTTTCAGCTGTTTTGTGTGCCATAGATGGAAAAGAACAGGGGGTTACCATGGTAACTAAACAAGTTGCTAATTCATATTATCAGTGAGTACACTTTATATCATCTTGAACTCTAACTGTGCTGCTTCTGTTGACGTGAGGGGGACAGTAAGACGGTCACCTGACCTTTGACAGGACGTCTGCTGCGTAGCTCAGGTTCCGGACAAAGACGGCCTCCATCTCCTTGGCAACCGCTGACCTGTGTGACTCCACAGGAACTCTCCCTGCCATCAGGTGGATCCTGACGACGGAATGTGGAGGTAAAAGTAGAACCAGTCATTAAATTGTCATATAATTAATAAAGGGAGAGTTTGTAGTTTAGCACTGACTTTGTCCCAGTGAGCTCGCTGCTCGCCGTCATTGAACAAAGTGGCCGCCAGCAGAGCGACGCACGTAAAATCTGACCCCAAAGACCTTCTCACTGAGGCTATGTGAAAACTGTTACCTGTTAATGTGTGTTTGTCTTTCATACACATTAGGGATGTAACGATTACCGGTATGACGATAAACCACGGTAAAATTCCCGACGGTTAGTACTACCGTTTCAAATTTTAATTATCGTGAAAACCGTGATTGATTACCGCAACTGATTACCGAAAAACTCACAGTGATACTGCTCTTTTCCTGGAGAAGCAGCAGCACCTGAACGGCACTCGCTCAGAAGCGGGCGCGCATGCGCAGTTTCCACTGTCTGTCCTGTGACAACACGGCTGAAGCCACCTGCGCTCCAGAGATTTTCCTCCCCAGTAATAAAACAAGATCAGAAGTCTGGGCACGGTAAAATAATTGAAGACAATCAACCCTTGTGCAGAAAATGCAAAAAAAAAAAAACTCCGTGAAGGGGGTAACACTTCCAATTTGATGAGCCATCTCCGTGTCCACCACCCACAACTTTTCAGCGAGTGTAATGTAAGTCCACAAAAACGGGATTTCGGAATAGTGGGAAACGTCATGGTTTGTCTGTAAAACGTTCCTATTTTCTCAATAAAGGAAACCTAAGTTAAGTGTTACCTAACGTTATTCCTGTAAAAATACATGTTATTGGGCGCTATCAGCGAAAGCGAATAGTGTGCAGACGACACGTACCGTAGCAGAGCAAAATGTGTTTGTTTCTGTGTTTATTTTATTTTATTTTATTTTTATGCTGTGTACGACCACTGCTACTTAATTATTATCCGAGGACCTGTGTGTGTGTGTGTGTGTGTGAGCGCGCGTGTCAGTCAGTCAGTCAGATGATAATTAATAATAATAATAGTTCCTTCAATTACAATAGGTCCTTGCACACTGTGTGAGTGCTCGGTCCCTAATAATAATAATAATAATAATAATAATAATAATATTATATAAAATATATTTTTTTTAAATAAAACTTTGTTAAAAGATTTCAGTGTGTGTGTTCAGTACTTTTTGAACATTTTAAACACATCTAACAATACCGTGATAATATTGATAACCGTGATAATTTTGGTCACAATAACCGTGATATGAAATTTTCATATCGTTACATCTCTAATACACATGCAAACTCCATCTTAGGTCACTGAAAACACGACCACTGTTTGTCGCCCCCTGGTGACTTTTCAATAGAAGACAACATCCACATAGTTTTATATGAGGTCTAACTATGGCGTCACCTCTTGCAGTCCAGGGCTTTAGCGTAGTTCACGGCCACATCCAGACCCTGTCTGAACTCTGTCTCTCTGCCAGGAACTGCTGCCAAACCAAGGTCACCTGCCTTTAAATTTCCTGGAACACACACACACACACACACACACAGTGGACTCAATAAATGTAAAGAACATTTTCTGGCATAAACACTGATCTTGTTGGGACCAAAACCTGGTCCTGATGATGCAGAACCTCATTTATGATTGTTCTGGTGAAGTTGTAAGAACTCAGATTTGTATTGTAGTTAAGTTAAAATTAGGCTTAGACATTAGCTAGTTATGGTTAAGGTTAGTGATAAGGCTTTGTTTAGGCTGTCCAAATGAAAGACAGTCAAGTGTGTGTGTGTGTGTGTGTGTGTTGTATGTGACCAGAAAACGTCCAACTTTTTTTGTAATATTAAAATCACAGTGTTTGTTTTGATATTCCCAATGAAATAAAACATTTATGAGGCAAAACTGTAAGTCTGTAAATATGAAAAAAAAATACATTTAAGTGCCGGGATGCATGATATTGATTGGCGGGCCACCTGTGGCCCACAGGCCGCGAGTTGGACACCTCTGCTATAAACCATAGGGAGTGAGGACAACAACATTTTGTCTGGTTTTAGGGTTAACGTGAGAATTGGGTTTGGATTATTAAGGGTTCAACATTTAAGTTATGTTTGTGTGTGTCTACACACAAACACACAAGCGTCTGCTAAATGACATGTAATGTAATGTAATGTACATGTCTTAAAATACTCGTGTGGACCATTTGTCAGACAAATCTGTCTTTATGAGGACATTTAGACCTTGTGAAGACAGTTTTGGCTGGTCCACACAACTTTAACAAGCTTCTTGAAGATAAAGTACTGGTTTTAGGGTCAAGGTTAAGGTTAGCGTCCACACAAATAATGCAAAACCAGCGTGTGTGTGTGTAGCTGTTAGGACACGTTCTTTGTAAAAAATAATTAGGACATGTTTGTCTGGCCCTCACAATTTTAGAGGCCTTTTTAAGGGTTAAGATCTGGTTTTAGGGTTAGGAATAAGCGTTAAGTTAAGGGGTTATGGTTAGTCATTTCGTTGTCGTGGTATGCTCCACAGTAATGTGTATGTGTCTATGTGAGGACAGCCGTTTTTTTTTGTTTTTTGTTTTTTACCTGGCGGGGTGTTAATGAGCACCACCTCCACACCTGTGTCCTCCCTGGCTCGCTGAAGCTCCCCCGGCTCACAGTCGTAGAGCCACGCCGCCTCCACGGCCTTGAAACCGGCCGCGGCGGCGGCGTGGATCCGCTGGCTGAAGTCCGGAAGCTCCGTGAACAGCCACGTCAGGTTGGCACAAAACTTGAGCGGAGCCATGACGGTTCTGTTCTGTCAACGTCTTCAGATTTGACCACACACGCACACACACTACTGTTACTGTGCTCACAGCGGAAACTCGAGGAGTGGCCTTCAAAATAAAAGTTCACAAACACTGCGGCACGTTCGCTACACAACCAATGGTACAAATACATCTAGTAATTCAATCAAACTCTTATTAAACAGCAATATTAATGTTCGTATTATTTTTGTACTCTATATGTTCTATCATAAAAGAGGCTTGATTGTTTTATTTTGAAAGTATCCGCACTGACAGCAGTTTTGACCGAAGTAAAGACGTGTTGTTGTCACATGACTTGTCCCCATGCTTCCTGGCACCGTGCAGATGCACGTAAACTTAAAAAGCTGCTGATATGACAGATGAAACTGAAATTCTCCAAATTAAACTGCAATAAATGTGTAATAATAAACTCCTGCACCTACTTTTAACTGTAAAATCAGGTTTAAACAACTGGAAAAAGACTATTATTGTGATTATTTTCACAATGCAACCCAATATACTGCATTACTATGGCATTACAACAACTAGACAACTACTTCAAGTTATACTGGGCAGATTTCTTTGGGAGTTATTGATACAAAAATACATAATCTTTTACTATAAAGTCCTTTGGACTCTTAACTAAATCTGTAGGGTCACAGAAGACTTTGACCAATCACAGGCCAGTTCAGGGAGAGAATATACTGCTTGGTGCATTCCAGTTGTAGTCGGGAGTCAGACATTTTAACTGGAACGCCTCCTTCAGGTCGGATTTCAGGTCGGAAGGCTTGGGCGTGGCACACTGGCTCTATAGCACCCCCACCCCGAGTCACGTTGGCCCCTTTTAATGCTGATGCTTTAATAGCACTTCTGTCTTAATTGCTTCACATTAAATCAGTCGTACACATAGTACTGTTAAAATTGTATTTGCTGTATTGTTAATAGTGTGTCCCTGTTTTTTGTAACTTCTCAATTTGAATGTGGTCACTCCCAGTTCTGACTTCCGATGAAAATGGAACGCACCATCTGTCCATCTTATCAGGACAGAGAGCTCTGATCCCCAAAACTCAAGCATTTCATTCACCTGGTGAATGAAAATCAGCAGTCAGCACTATTTTTTTCCAGCGATCTACTGTAGCTTTAACTACACCTATCAAACACCTGCTCCTGGTCTCTGTCTTCTGTGTCCACCTCCCACCACCTTCTACCCTTTTCACCTCTCACACTAACCAAAGAGACAGAATAACACATTTGAACTCACCGGTGCAGTGGATCAACAGCTCCTGTGTGCTGTGATGTAAAACTCCCCCGATTTCTCTCCATGGACTTTTCTGTTTGAGCTGTCAGATACAGTAGGTGAGTTGTGTTTGTGTACAGGTGTCCACAGTCACTGCTGGACTCATTATCTCCGAGCAAACAGCCTCGCTGACTCAGTGTAATGTATGCAAATGCTAACACGGTTGCACCTCTGACAAGAAGTGATAATCACACTTTAGCTGCTGCTGCTGCTGCTGTTGTTGTTATTGTTGCGGCAGAGAGTGCAGTTCGGCAGGAACACGCATCAAAAACTACAAATAAGTTGTTGCACACAGAGAAGACTGTCATTTTCACAAAATAACCCACTCAATCGGCATGTTTTTCCACAGAGATCGTCCGTTTGTCCTCACCTGACACACAAAGGAATGCTGTGTTTCATTAACATCGGAAGTAGTCAGGAGTTCACAGTGTTCCAGTTGAAAAGAGAGAAAAAAACATGGACAGTGTTGGCAATACAAGTCAATAACAACGCTTAGTAACATTACAAAATTAAACAGTACTATGTTTATGACTGATTTACTGTGGAACACAAGTGTTATTAACAGTTATTAGCAGTGTTTGTACAGTGCCTGCCATCTTGGTATGCCATGTCAGGGTTGATAAGGTTGCTCCAAGTTTCTAAGTTGAAAATTCCGAGTTCCAACTACAATGGACACATGGAACGCACAAGAAGTGTCAGTGTTGTAGTTCCAGTGTGTGAGAATTGGTGACATCTAATGGTGAGACTGTGATAACAGCTTCAGAGTCATTGTGATGGTTAGTGGGGAGATTGGGGGCTGTCTCCACTGCCCCCTACTGTCTGTTAGAGGAAAACCATCCTTACAAGATCAGGGCCGCCGAAACGAAAGTCCTCATAATCAGGAGGTCTCGCAATAAACAGGATATTGCTTCACAGCACTACACTCACTCACACCTCCTAGCCAGGTACCAGCTATAAGATCAAGGCAGCAATGTCATTGTTTGGCTATGACACTAAACTGCATCCAGGTGGAGTGGGGAGGTTTTGAGTGGGATCAGTGCACCCCAACCTGAAACCTATAAACGGCGCACAGGTGACCCCGTTACTACTCACTCTGTGACTGGCGACTGTGGTCGGCGCCACAAAACTAAGCAGGCCCTTGCATTACTAGAATTTGGAACCTTCAAGTCTTCAATGGCAGTTGTCTTGCAACTGGCGGATGAGAGCAGCGCCAGGCGGGCTGGCATGGTTTAAGGCAGACCTTGACTCTTATCAAGTCTTCCAGCAGCTCACTGCAAGCACCCCAACCAAAACCAGCACGTCTTCATCCCCAATTGGGTGCCCGAAGTGCGTGGGTCTTAGGCTCACAACCTGCAATCCACCGCAAACAAACTCACGTGAAGGCTATTAGTGCCTGAACCAACAAGCCTCAACTTTCTTAGACACAAGAAAACATCGGACTGGCTTTTCTCGAACAATCAGCATGGACATGGCTCCACGGATTGTGTTCGCTGGCTCTGCTGAAAACAAATGCACTTGGTCAGGAGAAAATACTCCGTAGTTGGGAGCTCCATAGAGTTGAAGGCGAAAAAGCGACCAGATTTGCAAAATTCTGCTTCAACCCACTCCTTGCATGGAACTACAGGGGGTCATTCGTCATTTGTATTAGTAGCTGTTTCTTCTTTTTCTACCACTTTATCCTCCACATGAGGGGCGCTGGTGCCAATCCCAGCCGACATAGGGTGAATGGCGGGACCACACCCTGGACAGGTCGCCAGTCTATCACAGGGCCACATAGAGACAAACAACCATCCACTCTCACACTCACACCTACAGTCAATGTAGAGCAGGGTTTCTCAATCCTGGTCCTTGGGACCAACATGTCTGATTCAAATAAATTGAAATAATTATCAGGCTTCAGCAGTGCTTGCTGATGAGCTGACCATTGAATGACGTGGGTTGGAGCAGGGAAACATCTAAAACATGCAGAGCAAGTGGGTCCCCAGGACCAGGATTGAGAGGCCCTGAGTTAGAGTGTCCAGTTTACCTAATCCCCAAATCTGCATGTTTTTGGACTGTGGGAGGAAACTGGCGAACCCGGAGAAAACCCACGCACACACGGGGAGAACATGCAAACTCCATGCAGAAAGACCCCTGTTCTGACCGGGTCGTGAACCTAGGTCTTCTTGCTGCTAAGTCAAGAGTTGTATTAGTAGCTTTTACTTTAAAACACAAAAGTACCCCCTGGCTGGTTTGTCTGATCCAGCAGCTGGACATTCACCTGGACTCACTGATTCGAGTGCAGTGGTTGAAGGTCAGAGGCCACTTTTAGAAAATACAGCATGTGTTTCAACCTCAAAGGACTTTTTGGTACAGACGTTTCTTTGAACTCAAAACTGAATCAATGATCCATTGTAAGGTTTGGAGGTTGAATGACAAAGACAAGTTGGCCTCATGTTGATGAATGAATGGGTGTATTATGAGCACTTGAACACAGGAAATGGCTCAATCATTTGGCTTGATGTTGATGGTCAAATGACATTGCAAACCTATTTTTCTTGCAAATTAGAACATTTTGGCACAGTTGTTCTAATCTTATTTTATTAGTAGCACCGTTACTGCTACTGCTACTGCAACCGCTTTTCAAGGAGATTTTGTCACTTATTCATGTGAAGCCTGATGACATCCAAGGATTCCTCAGTCAGTGAGCTTCCCTCCAGCTCTTCCCTGCAGCCACTCACTGCCTCCTCCTATCACCTCTGTGACACCAGCTCACAGTCACTGTCTGCCGGCTCTGCTCTCGCTGACAGGTGATCTGCAATCTCAAACTCAGCCCTGACAAGACGGAGCTCCTCGGGAAGGGGAGGACTGTGACAAGATAATGATGGGTTTATTATTTTGATTGCATGGACTGGTGATCTCAGTGTGGAAACCATAAATTACTGTTAGAAAGTGAGCACTGAGTGACAGGAAATGAAGCTATAGCAACAGATATCCAGGTCATCTCCTGGACTCATCTCTTCCCTCTCTAGGGGTCGCCACAGTGGATCACCGGCTCTGTAATCCTCCTATTTGATTTGGCATAGATTTAAACTCAGGATGCCCCTTCTACCTGACGCAATTCTCTCTTTTGTGTCGGAGCATAGGAACTGCATTTGTGTCGTGTTTCCATTGTGGTGCAGTACGGTACGGTTTGGAACGGTAAAGTCCTGGGTCAGGCTTGTGTTTCGACTGAGAACAGTACCTTTACTTGGTAGGTGTGTGTTCATACACCTCGTAATATCACGACAACAACATTGGACGACGTCCAGCTGCTCTTTTATTCCTACTCTGTTTGTGGCTGTTTGTCTCAACAAGAAGTCAAACTTTGTACGAGGATAGACTGAGGGCGTTGAGGAAACACTGGTCGCAAGGGTGTTACATTTTTCTGTCGCCCAATCAGCTGCTTCAGACCGTACCATACCATTTTACTCTGGTACCCCAAGGGAAGGGTACTGTTATTGTTATTTATTGAGCTGCCAAACAAGTTCACCCTCGGGAACATGCAGGACCTTAGATTTATACATGTGACGTGTCAAAACTATAGACGGAATATAAAAAGTGGACGTAGGCTCCCAGTTTGCAGGGGGAGTCTAACCAGCAAGTAATCATTTATAACAATAGCCACCGGGGGGGTGGCCATTTAAATCTTCTGCTTAAATATAAGCTAGTTCCTTAACTTCTGGTTAGTTGTTGCTACTTTTAAGGTAACGTTACAGATAAACACCAAAAATATTTAGCCCTGAATGGTTCAACGTGGCCTAAAATGAAAAATGCCTTTTAGTTGTCGTAAGGGAACAAAAAGTGGAGCCCTGCTGAAAGAATTCTACAATTTGTAGTTTAATTTTCCTCCTAAAATACCCGACTACATGTGTTCTTGGCCTCAAACTGTTTTCAAAGCTTTTCCTTCCTGTTTTTTAATTGTTGACAGACAGATTGTCAGAGCTGCAAGAACCAACCTACTTGAACCAGCCATCACCATAGTCATGCAGAGGTTAAAAACTAACAAGTGTATTTTGAGCAAACATGATTCATCCCAGCAACAAGAGTTAAGTGCTTCAGATTATAATTATTCTTTGTGGGGTTGTTTTTTTGACCAACCAAGTGAGAACAGTTTGGCTAAGAAAAGCAGTTACAGTGGAGCCTATTTTTGAATGTCCCTGTCTCACTGGGGGGTAATCTGTGATTTTATGTGCTGAAGATAAAACAGAACATGCGCTGCTTTCCTATTACGTCCTGGGTTGGATGAGTTGCTCTCACTCACTAAAGATAGTTTTTACAAGCGCTTCCAAGAACATAATGAAGTGCTGTCTTTTCAAACTCAAAGTTCTTCTGAAAATATGTGAACATTTGCGGTAAAGTAGTAATAACATGGATCTTGATGAGTGTGAGGTGATGCTGACGTCATAGATAGTGATGGTATCTTATCATTTGCTGATTGGACACTGAATCCTTGGCATTACACTATAAAACCAAAATTTCCTTGAATAATTTTGAGACTAATTGTTTCCAATTTAAAATAATTTGCACAGATGGAAGAAGATTCTCCTTGAATCAAAGAATATACCCTGGTGAAAAATAATTCCAAAGTTCCTCACAGTAAAACTGAAGGCCTAAATCCAAGTAATTACAGATTCAGATAATGTTTTGCTAAGATGTTCAGGGACGATAAAAAGAACGTCAGTTTAAGAACTAAATATTTCCAGGTCGTCTAGGCCTTATGTCTTAAAGACATTCTAGAATTTAGCAATCTGATTTGTGTCATACTGCTGCCTAGTTAAATACAGTTGTGTCATCTGCGTAGCATTGGCAGTTTTTGTGTTTTCCCATTTTTCCTTAAATAAAGGTGAAGATTATGAGTCCCAGTATGGAACCTTGTGGAATACCACTATTAAACCAAGCTACTATCCGATCGTAGCTTGGTACGATTCCTGTAATCTCAGTGGCGTGGCACTGCCTTTTTTCTGGATGTAATCCTCCATTACAGTCTTCTACACTCACAACACAACACAGAAACAAAATTGTGGAAAATTCTTTGGAAGAATTTCGTATGAATCCAAGATTGTGGGATAGTATTTCTACTGTGTTTCCATGGTTTTTTGATTGTCGTTAATAAGTCATCGTTATGTCATTACAGAATATGCAGAATTATTTGTGTTAATGTGACATATTATATATATATTATATAATATTTAATATTTATTGTGAACTGTATTTACGGGGAAGACTTTTGCGGGGAAACACCATTTCCCTCCGACTTCCAGTGGCTTTTGCTTTTTTGGAACTTTCCCTGGAAAAGCACTGAGAGCAGTGAGAGAGAGCGTGTTCATTCCTCCATAATGACAAGATGCGGCGTTAGATCCATTATGCACCATGAATAATACAGTAGCCCACCATTCTCCCGAATCTGCTGTAACTACATTAAATTCAACCACAATTTTTATTTTATTGTTCACACCTTCTCTTACTCGAACACATCAAAAAGCCTTCTGTAGAAAAGCTCCAAACAACTTTGTTTTGTATTGTACTGGTGTCCTGTTTATTCTTATTGGCAAAAATGGCTGAAATTTCCTTTGGTGAAAATAACAGAGGTGACCCTGAAGGCAGCTTTGGGGTTGATGTGAGTGATTTGCCAGAGAAGCCAGTGTGTTAGAGGTCCATGTACTTGATGGCCAACGGATTTTTGGTTTGCCAAAGTAGAACCAAAAATCATAAAGCAAGTCTTTTCCTGATTAGCATTTTGAAATAGCGAAATGAAAAAAAAAAAAAAAAAAACAATCATTGAAAACGGAAAAAGATAGCTATGTGATTTTCCTGCAAAAACAAAAAAAGTGTTGGGAGATACTAACCAGGCCTGCAGTCGAACAAAAAAACATATCTTAGCCCAAATATGCTAGTTTTATAGCAGAAAACAGACGTAGGTAGGTGGTGGTATCTCGACTGCATATGTTCTCAGTCTTAAGCAACGCAGGGTTTTTCTGAAAGGAAAAACAACAATCACTGAAAAGGAAAAACACAAAACCATTCGTGATCTGATTTTCTTCCACTGCCACTTTGCTCCTCAAGTATAAATGAGTCAATCATTTGAGAAATCAGCTCAGGCATTTTTACATCACACTCATTTTCACATATGACTCGAAGGTTGTGTGGTCATTAAACACGCTGCTGCTGCTGCTGCTGCTGACGAGCGACAAACATACAGTAAGACTGAGACACCCTCTGAAGTCTGGACTGACTGTTGCTCGTGTGCAGCGCTGCCCCGGGGGACGGCGGAGGGAAGCCTCCATGGTCGCTGAAGCAAATATAATCCCAGCCGCAGTAACTCGCCGCTGTGCACAGCTGTAAATTACACGTGTCACGATGTTCTCAAAGCAGAGTTAGATGTTTGTGGTTTTATGGTTTGGCTGGAGCTTCCAGTCGGTGGTCGGGCTTTCACCGGCAGCAGCAGCTTAATAATGTGACCGTCCATCAAGTGTGTTTATTTGATTCTTCAAAATATATGATAACCCTGCAGTAATAGTGAGCTTTATAGCTTGTTTCTATTGTAGTTCTCCAGCGTTTTAAAATACTGACACAGAAGTATATCAGTTTGCCAAAGGGAAAAAATGTATATGATATAAATTAGAGAAAGCTTTAAGTGTGCTTCCTTAGGTTTCTACTGAGAACGTTCATCTTTTACTTTAAGTTCATCCTTTTACTTAAGTTATTCTGCTCACAGACGAATACGACCGAAAACCTAATTACCTCCTCAAAGGAGTAAATTAGACACTTTTGAAAAAGCTTAATTACTCTTTACGCTCAGTATTACCCTGAGGGAAAATATCTCGTTGAATTCTAAAGTAAAAACTCAATAAATCCAGACATAAATGTTCTTTTTTTTTAAGCAGAACGTTACAAGTCTGGTTGCCTTTTTCCTCTACAGAGCGCCCCCTACAGTTTCAGAGTATGTATTTCTATGACACCACTGTAAACATCCATCTATCCATCGTCTACCTCTTTATCCTCACTGACGCGTCCCCTCTCCTGCCCGCATTTGTTTTCATCGGTGCTGGTGAACACAAGCTGTGAAACCACGTCCATGTTTTTCATGCTTCTGTGTTTTTTTAATTCTCGCCATTTGAAAAAAGCCGGTCCGATGTTGACTTGTGTGTGTGTGGCCTCTTGCTCAGTCAGACAGTCATTTCCTCTTCCTCGCTTCATCCATCAATGGTTTTTCGCCGGCTCTGCCAGAATGAACGTCTAAAATAACAATATCACTGCCTTGGTCTTATAGCTGGTACCTGGTAAGAGGGTGTGTGTGTGTGTGTGGTGCCGTGAAGCAATTCATGTTTCTTGTCAGACCTGAGACTTCACGAGACTCTGAAGCTGTTTGTTGTGGCCGCTGCAGCTTCCCCTCGTACGCGTGCATGTGCGCCACGGTGTGTGTTTATGTTTAGGATTGCTGCAGCTTCTATTGCCCAGGTGTGGACGTTCTGCCATCAATGGGTGGAAAGCAATCAGACAACCTGCTCCTGACGCCTGGGAGACTGAAGTTGGGCCTGGCTTTAGATGGCGGCTCCCTGAAAGCCTGTGTAGTGATTTAATTTACAATTTTTTAGTTTAAATAACGTTTTCTGTGATTTTCTGTGCAACTGATCCAGGCCTCTTTAACCTCTTTGGATTGTCTTGTGTTCTTTAGTTTCTATAATCTACTTAATCTGACCTGGTTTGTGTTCTGACCCCTGGATTCAAAGCTGCTATTGATCATATTTCTTTGCCTTGTTGGACTGAGTCTCTGGTATTTTGGACCCCTGACTGTTTTGTGACCAAGTAAAAGTCACAGTCACTCCTTTGAACTGATTTCCGCCTCATGCTGTTGGGTTCTTCTCTGCCAGTAAACAAACACCATAGTTAACATAAATTACTGAACACACAACAGCATCAGAACTGTAAAATTAGGAACTGCATAATGAAGGAAACAGCAGCAGCTGTCATTTACACATGCAGGCACGTGGTACAACATGAAGTACAGCATGTACTAAGGAATGTAGAATGAAGTAGTGCATGTAATAAGGCATGTGGTATGTAGTAGGCGTGTAATATGGCATGTAGCACGTAATACGGCACGTAGTACGTAGTAGACAGATAATAAGGCACGTAGTACGTAATACGGCACGTAGTACGTAATACGGCACGTAGTAGACAGATAATAAGCACGTAGTACGTAATACGGCACGTAGTAGACAGATAATAAGGCACGTAGTACGTAATACGGCACTAAGTACGTAATAGACAGATAACAAGGCACGTAGTACGTCATAGACAGATAACAAGGCACGTAGTACGTAGACAGATAACAGGCACGTCGTACGTAATAGACAGATAACAAGGCACGTAGTACGTAATACGGAACGTAGTAGACAGATAATAAGGCACGTAGTACGTAATACGGCACGTAACGCGTAGTAGACAGATAACAAGGCACGTAGTACGTAATACGGCACGTAGTAGACAGATAATAAGGCACGTAATACGGCACGTGGTACGTAGTAGACAGATAACAAGGGACGTAGTACGTAATACGGCATGTAGTAGACAGATAATAAGGCACGTAGTACGTAATACGGCACGTAGTACGTAATACGGAACGTAGTACGTAGTAGACAAATAACAAGGCACGTAGAACGTAATACGGCATGTAGTACGTAGTAGACAGATAATAAGGCATGTAGTACGTAATACGGCACGCAGTACGTAATACGGCACGCAGTACGTAATACGGCACGTAGTACGTAGTAAACAGATAATAAGGCACGTAGTAAGTAATACGGCACGTAGTATGTAGTAGACAGATAATAAGGCATGTAATACGGCACGTAGTACAGCGCATGTAGTACATAATACGGCATGTAGTACAGCACGTAGTATGTAATACGGCACATAGTACAACACGTGGTACATAGTAGACACGTAGTAGGCATGTGATATGGCACATGGCATGTAGTAGACACTTAGTAGACACATAATACGGCATGTAGTGCGTAATACGGCCTGCAGTAGGGCACATAGTACAGCACGTAGTACGTAATACGGCATATAGTACAGCACGTAGTATGTAGCATGGCATGTAGAACATAGTACAGTATGTAGTACATAATACGGCACGTAGTATAGTATGCAGTACGTAGTAGGCGTGTAATATGGCACCTAGTACGGCACGCAGTATAAAGTAGGCACATAATACTGCATGTAATAAATGGTATGGCACGTAGTACAGCACATAGAACGTAGTACGGCGTGAGTCGAAAGTCGAAATTATGACTGTGACTAAAATGTGGAAAGTCCTGCTGAGGTTTTTTTTTTGGCTGTAGAATCCACTAGTGAAACTTTCTGTGTGTTCTTCTTGGGGAAGCTGTTTTGCTTTACTCGCACTGTGTGCTTCTTGTGCTTCTGCTGCTCTGTCATGATGTGATGTGTCACGCAGACATTAAAATTAAAGTGCACTGTGTGAACTCGTCTGACTCTTCTGTAACAGACATGTTATTCAGTAAAGACAGTCTTTTCCAGCATCAGCTCATGGTTGAGATGACGGTCTCTGTGAAGGAAGTGCTTGGAACTGTCAAACACTTTAAAGAAAGTGGATCTGCTGAGTTCAGAGTACAAACAGTCTGACTAAAATTGACCACAGCACCAGGGGATCAATACATCAGGCCTGGTTTTCCAGAGAAAGCAACTTCATCACAGATATCAATCTGTGATAACTCTGAGATGAGAAGGCTGTGTGGTAGTGGTCTCAGAGGAGCACTTTTTCAGGAGGGGGAGACAGGACCAGACGCTTGAGGTGGACCGAGAAACACCAGCAAGTCTCAGTAGATGACTGGAAACTGAAGTGTTCACTGATAAATCTAAGATTTATATCTCTCAGAGAAGGGTTTGTGTAAGGAGACAAACAGGAGAGAGAGTCTAAACCTGCACCGAAGTGACGGGACACTCTATTCTTCAGACGTGCTGTGCTACATGCTGCAGTTGTGTGGAAACGTCTTCATACTGTAGCAGGACACTGACCTTAAACACAACTTCCTCTTCCTCTTTCGGGTTTCTCGTCCATCTTGTCCTCTGCCTTGTGTCCTCTTCTGTTACGCCAACCGTCCTCATGTCCTGCTTCTCAACAGCTCCCGTCTTCAACATCCTGTGTCCAAATATAATCACAATCTCTCCTCTGCATGTGACCAAACCACGTCAACCTTGATTCTCTTACTTTATTTCCCCATGTTCACATGAAAACTACAAGATATGGATGGACCTCAGAGGATTTTCAGCCTGAGACTCTTAAATTTGGAAATGGCTGGGATAGAACGAACTCCAAGGACAGACAGACATTGAGTGTTAAACCACAGCCGTGTAAACAAAGTCCAGTGTGTTTCCTCCTCTAATGGCAGACGCTCTAATCTTTAAATATTCATGGCGCTTTGAAGATAAACACAGGTCACCGCACATGAGCGTGATGTTTCTCCTCTGAAGACTCTGTGGTCACTTCTCCAGAGTAGCCGTGTATTTATGTTCCTACATAAAAAAACACACAAAAATGCAGCCTTTGATTTCACTCTGGTTCGTCATGACAGGTAGGAAGAGGATTATTTTACAATTATCATCAGTGCCTTCAATGTTGTGGCAATCACGGCCAAACACGTTCATTTCTTTCATCACTTTAAACACAGGCTTCACCCTGTCATCACTGTTGTATGTTATCTACTCTGTAACCGAGTGCAGACGATCAATGACCATCGACCACTGAGATGTGGAATTGATTCTTATTTCAGTTTCTTTAGTTCAGAAATCTTCAAAAAATCGTATATTTTTTCCTGATTTATGTGAAACTCCACTTTGAACCATCGCCATTGATTTAACTGAATTTCTCTGCAGCGTGGTGGAAACTCTGAACCTCGTACCTTGGCTCAAGCTCTTGGATGAAGTCTTTGAACCCGGACGCCTGCGAGATGTTAATCAGTTTCATGTCTTTGTAAATAAAGCGTACCAGTTTGTCCGTGATAGCATTCTGACGAGCAGCTGTAAACCCTGCGATGTTGAGGGAGGCAAAAAATACGTAACACTTTCCTGCTCGGACTTAAAAAGTGGTGATCTCCGTGGGCGTTCTATCGGCATCAGCCATTTCTGACTGAACGTGACGTTGTTGTGATTCAGAAAACGTTACTGTTCTGCGAGGGTCGTATGTGATCAATGCATTTTGTTTTTCACACGGAAAGAGGCCGAGGAAAGAGGACCAGGCTTCCGTCGCCACGTTTTAACACGTGTATTAAAAAAAATACACAATCGAACAGTAACTACACCATTCGATTATCATTGAAATTTGTTCCAACAGCCCTAGTGACGGCAGTGGCCACTAAAAAAAAGGCTGTTTGAAAAACTGTGGGTCAGGTTGTCTTGTTCTTATGCATCATGAGGATCTGTATAGGACTTTACCTGCTTATAGCCGTTACCGTCTTACATAAACATGACAAAACACATCCAGATCTGTTGAGACGTCGCTGAGATTCACACGTCTGGACGTGTTAACCACGACTGAACCTTGTTACAGTTAAATTGCTGCCACATTTACTGGGATCAGATTGATCCGTCAAAAACTGTCGGACAGGAAGTCGCTAACAGATAAACAAAATAAAGCATGCTTCATCACCCTGTCGTCATTTTTCCCACAATAATCACAGACTTTATATCTATTCTATGTTATGAAATGTTTTTTGTGGCACACCAATTTGCCCTTAAGGTGACACACAGTCAAGTGTTGTGATTTGAAGTGAGGATCAGAGTGTGTGCAGTTTGAAGGGCAAACTGAGAAAAACAGGAATAAAAGAAGATAAGAATAGGGTTTTTTTCTTCTCCCTGTTGCCAGTCAAGTATCCTTTCCCTCCGCAGTGCAGGAGACCGAAATCAGAAACATCACATGGGGGTTGAGGAAACCTGAAAGTGAAAATTAAATCTGGAGCCATGAAAACCAGTACTCCTGGAGGAGCAGGCCAACGGAAATACTGGGGGCACACACACACACTCACACACCATTATCGACTTCCATTCATTTCGACAGCCTAACTTCCTATATGTGGACCCACTTTTTAAAGATGACAAACTGATCATGAACCAAATCACAATATAAATTGGGGAAAAAGCAAATGTGTGTGTTATGTCGCGACTAATTTTACAGCAATATCTGTAACACCTAATAAAAATGAAAAGCGCAAATTCATTGAAACGTAATTTAATGAGTGTTTTATTTTTCTACAAATTCGTTTGAGGACCCCAAAAACATCTCCTGTGACCCATCTGTGGGTCCCGACCCAGTCTTTGGGAATCACAGACCTTACTAGAACTTTATCCCTATAACCTTAAATACAACCAGGTAATCCCCAACCCCAACCTTCACCTAACCACAAGTCAAGGTTTGCCCCAATCTTAACCAGTTCCTTTAGAAATGAGGTTCTGCCTCATCAGGACCAGGTTTTGGTCCCCATGAGAACTAAGTGCAGTGTTTATGCCAGAAAAAGTTAACAAATACAAGCACACACAGATTTTAGCTGTTTAGCTTTGCACACAAAGCAAAATACCTGATGCATTAGAACCAAACTGTACCTGCCTTATTATTGGTTTTTAAAAGTCTCAGCACACTCATGAACGTCCCTCAGTTCGTTTAGGTCCAACATAACACGTCTGTAAGTGGGTGTGTAGGACAGACAGTAAATTTAGCTCATTACCTAAGAGAGCAAGCTGATGAGTGCGCTGAAGTAGACTGGCACCGTGTGCAGGAACGTGTTGGTGTAATGTTCTGCTCAGAACTTCATGTCAACAGGGAGCTCACAGTGAAGAGACACGAGTGTAGGAGTGATGTGAGCGAGACCTTCCGCGTGACCTTGTGTGCCATCTCGCAGCAGCCTTGTGAACTGCCTGCAGACGCACTGAGCGAGGTGAAAAGTGCATTCCAATATTCAATACGAGGTGAGTTGAGGCAAGTAGAAGTATGTTCCTACATTCAAAACTCTGTTTACTGAGAGTCCACAGAGGTCCAGTGTGAAACATGAGAGAGAGTCTGAATGCACTACCCTTAAGTATGTTTGTATAAGTGCTTCAAAATGCTTTTTAGAGCATTTTATACATGCTCTAGGCATAGAGCACATATACCACCGTGGTTCGCTGACAGACTTGGTAAACTGCCGGTTGGGTCCTGTGTTTGTTACAGTCTGCAATTTCACCACCAGGTGTCACTAATTCTTACACACTGGACCATCAGGTAGAACAAAACAAAGACTGACTCACCTGACCTTTTCCCTGATTTGAATGGGTTTCAATCGTAGGTGAAATGACACAATGCACATGTGGTTTGGACTTTGTTGCAATCCCTACTTTTACATTTTTGGACAGTGATCAAATCATCTAAACAATTCATTTAAACACAGACTGAAGTAAAATAAGAGTCCCCCCATAAGAGTCATATTAGGGCTGACCCAGGTCTGGGTCCCAAGCAAGTTTATCCATAGTTTCCATTGTGGCCCCACCTCTGTTTGCCCACTTCAAGCCCATACCCACTTAATACACTTTCCAGTCTACCTTTACACTAAGTGGGCAAGTTATACAGGTCATATAACACAGGCCGTGTTTCCAGCCCCAATCGTTCCTTTTTTGGCACCTTCTCCTCGGGGTACCAGAGTAAAATGGTATGGTCCGGCTGTTGTCATTGCACCTGTATCTCACTGACATGGCCACACCCCGCCTCCCAGGTAAAGGTACTGTTCTCAGTCAAAACGCAAGCCCGACCCACGTCTTTACCATGATGGAAACACAGCAGTACACCCCACATGTGAAGCCTATGTTGGCAAACACGGGTGGGACCGACATGGAAACCATGTACAACCCCACTTGGGATCCATATTGTCAGTCCTATTATAGCCATTATGGGGCCCACATGGACATGCTGCTGGGTCGTAACCACTGCAACACTATAAGTGAGACTCATTTGTGTTCTAGCACGTCTGTGACATCACAGAAAAACACCACAGCGCAGAACAACCACTGATAATGGAATCCTGGTTTCACCCAGGTTAAAAAACCCCAGGTCTACCCCGCTTAATTTTCGTGTGAAAGAGGCTTAACATGACAAGAATTGATCCAACATCACAGATATAAAATTAAACTCAACTTTGTAACTTTTTCCTGGCACAGGATGCGTTCAGATCCTCTGTCTGAACAACAGTAAGCCTCGAGATATTTTCCACGGTCCATTTCCTGATAGTGCTAAGTCACTGCAGGAGCCTATGCAACGTTTAAGCCTCAGTAGGTTTAAATGAAAAGCTTTTGTGGGTTGTTGTTGTTGGCAGATATGCAAACTAACCTCACTCTAACCACAAAGCAAGTTTGTCTTTCCATGTACAGTTTAATATTGGCACATTATTATTATAGAGCAACAAAACAAAGGCCTAAACTCATTTGTATGGAGAAAAGTGCTTATATGAAGTAACTTTCCTGTATAAACCAGCCTTTTCCAGGTTTAATAGCTCAAGGGTCGGCGGTGTCCCAGCGCAGGACATACAACGCACAGTATAATTAACTTCCACCTGAACCTCTGGTGTACAGAAACATGCATTACTATTCAAAGCAAGCATACCACACTCAGTTTGGGAGGGAATTAGGCTTCATTTCCTGCTGCTGGTGACCCCACAGAGATTAGTGTGACACTGCAGTGGTGAGATATGTGCAGCACGCTGCTAACAGCTGCATTTCCACAGAGATTAGCTCCCCATGCTCCAGTGATTAAGCCTGAACAGATACAGATACTGTTCTGTTTGGGAGGTCTGCACTGGCAGAGCTTGGTCAGATAAACCAGTTGCTGAATACAAATGATGTGGCCATTTTATGGGGTTAGTAATGTAATCCAAATGTGATTCGATATGAAAAGATTTTGATATGAACAAAACCGAACATGCATATTTTACCCTAAAAAAGAGCACAGACACACAAGATTAAAGTGAAACCCCTAAACCACTTTTGTCAGGTGTAAACCGGTTTATATGTGGATCTGGTAAAATTGGTGTATCCACTGTCTCCCCCAGACACCAGCTACTGCATTCAGATTTCACCACTGGCTTCTTTCACCCACACTTTTGTCACCTTCTCTTCCAATCAACGCGAGGCTCATTGTCCCAGACTCCTCCCCCTTTTAAGAACAGAATTTAAAAATACACTAAAGTGCGGTGTCGCCGATTGAGAGACTCAATCCCTTCACACAGCTGTGACTCAGAGGAATGAATGTCAGATTTTCGCTACCAAACCACGTCCCCCCTAAACTCCTCCCCACTCTCCCTCACTCAGCTCTCTGCCCACTTCTTGGCATTTTTCAAAATCAGGCATTGGGCGGAGTTAGCCTCAGAAGGCGTTCAGTTACCCTTTAAAACAGAGGTCTCAATCAATTTCATGCGGCCCGCCACATACTATCTAGTTATAATGACCTATTTCTATATGTTTTTTTAATCAATACATTAAAAGATTCATTTTGCACCATACATACGTTTATATTGTAAACTATTTATCGTTCCATATCATAACAACACTTTTGTTTTGAAACTGTGTGAAATATCCCCATAAATATTATTATTTTGAAGGATTTCTCTCAAAAGTTTGACTTTTTTCCCCCGACTGACCAAACTAGACACTCAATAGAGCGGAAGAGTTCGGTATTTTTTGGATTTCCATTAGAAATAGTACCTAAATAACCAGCCCTCGCTGTTTCATTGGGGTACCAAAGTAAAATGGTACAGTACAATCAGGGTACTACATCCATGGGGTCCTCTTCTACCAAGTAAAGTTCTCAGTTGAAGCTCAAGCTTGTCTCTGTCTAGTATAGAGCTCCGGCAGTTGACGTCACACAACCAAGCTAACCCCCCCTGGCAGGACACTAGGCTGTTCCCTTCTATAGACGTATACTAGGCAACACTTAAATCAGGCAATATGTCACACGACTCGTCTCTTCTCCGGCTGTTTTGTGAAGATGTTGGATTCATGTTGTGCCAAAACAAAGATCCCCACAGATCCAGAGAGACGGTGGAGGTGAATCACTGCTATGAAACGTGCTCACAGGGAGCAGGAGCAGACACAAGTGATGGGGTTAACTCTTGGTAAAACATGGCCTCTGTCGGACTAACCCAAAGCTAGTTAACAACGTTAAGACAGCAATTATTTACATTACACTGCGGTTTGCTAATGCTAATGCTATGCTAACGCAACACTATCTTTAGCCGGTAGACTCCAGAGCTGAGTGTTTGTCACAAAGCCAGATTCCCTCCAGACTCTTTTAAACTTTCAGTGAGTAAAGTTAATGAGGAAGTTGAACATGTCAGGATACTGCAGGTCTAGAATAATGTTCTCTCCACCAGGGGGCACTATTGCGGCTCAGATACATTCAGTCTGTCAAGTTTTGCGTTATATTGTTTGATCTCCATGGATCTAAGGTGACTTTGAACTCTGACAGGTTGAATCCAGCACCGGTCCCGTTCATCTTTGCCTGCCAACATGGCGGTTTATAGGGACTATGGCGGTTTATTGCCTGCCTTGGTTGCGTGACGTCAGCTACTGGAGCTGATTTAACTTTCATGGTACAATATTTTTTTGTTACAGTTTTGATATTTTCCTTTAGACAAGAATATTTCACTGAGAAAAATGTCACCCAGCCGCTGACAAAGACTGACGGGGAGCGAAAAACAGTTATCATGGTCTTCGCCTCGACAAGTGAAGGATTTCAGAAGGAGCTGCTGATGTGTTTTAAACGCACAGTTATAAATCTTTATCCTCAGACACAGAGTGAGTTTTCCAGTGTGGCTCTGCACGGACGCATTTCAATCACATTGTGCTGTGAGTCAAAAGATGCTTTAATACCATCTGCCAGTGAAAGTACCTGGAGAAATGCTCTAATATGTCTAATATTAGCTGCTTTTCACAGCGTAGGCTTCATCCCTTCCGTGGCAGAATCTTGGGGGAGACCATCTGGTGGCTTGTTTTAGGATTTGTACAACAGGAGGAGGGAGGAGGAGGAGCGAGCAGCTTTTACAGCATGCATACACTGTACGTGAAGAATTACTGACTGTTGCAGCAGACCATGCATTTTTGAATTCTCTTCAGAATATTCTGTTTTTGTCTGCACACACACACACAGAGAGAGAGAGAGAAAACTTTCTTTCATCTGTCTAATAAAAAACTCAAGACATTCAATAAAACGTGTGTGTGAGGGAGGTCTTTGTGCGCACAAGTACACTGTGTGACCAATTTAATGAAACTCCGGAAAACACAAAGCCCCCATTTGTCGACCAGTGGCAGCCGGAAAGTGACAGTGACACTGAGTTTGCTGAAAACAACACAAAGACTGCAGCAGGATCTTTTCATACAAAAAGGTTTCTATTATATAATGTGTGTGTGTGTGTGTGTGTGTGTGTGTGTGCTTGGACACAATACGGATCCATATGCAAAATGGAAATGGTTTTAGATTGCATTTGCGTGGCTGTCATTACCTTGGGGAAAAGCAACAGCAATTTTATTCATAAAGCACATTTTATTACATATACTGGAGGTCACAGGGTGTTGCAGTGGCTTGCATCGTTGCCTCACAGCAAGAAGGTCTATGTGGAGTTATCATGTTCTCCCTGTGTGTGTGGGTGCATGTGGGTTCAGTTTCTTCCCACAGTCCAAAAACATGCAGATTAGATGAACTGGTGAGTGTGAGAGTGAATGGTTGTTGTCCCTGCGATGGAATGGTGACCTGTGCAGGATTCACCCCCGGCCTTTTGTTCCTGCGTCTGCATGGGTTTACAGATCTGTGCCGCAGGTGCACCCATGGTAAATGGCCGTGGGAATAATACACAACTCCTTATATGGACATCCTGGGGTGTGTGTGTGTGTGTGTTAATAGGTCACATATTCAGGCTTTAATAAATGTGTGTGTGTGTGGGGGGGGTGTTTGTCTTCCCATGTGCTGTTGAGTCAAAGTTATGATTATATGTCTGAGGATAAGAGAAAGGTAAGGTGAGAGATGTCTGCTGCTCAATCCAACACAGTGCACTGTTTAATTGCATCAGATTAAAGTCTAAAATCCACACCAGAGGATTTTTCAAATCTGACTTTATTTGAAAAACGTGGGCTGAGAAATCACAGACGACACGATCCAGTCACACTTGGCGTTTAATCAAACAAATTCAGGGATTTGGAATCTCACAGAATCTCGCGTGATTTAACGTGACTTCAGAATATTGACTGATGTCAGCGGCGTCAGTTAAAAGCTGTTGTGCGAGCGAGGAATCAACTTGTACAAGTTAAACTTCTAAAAAAAAGCAATGATGTTGCAAACTCCTGCAAACTGTCCTAAGTTCAGGAGACAAAACCGAAATGAAGTGCGTAATATTTGGCAACCTGAAGGACACATGTTTAGTTTAGTTAAGTTTCCTGATTGAAAATGATGAACTAACATTAGTTGACATTATATTTTCCAGTAAAAATTGACTTCAGGTCGTGAGTAAGTAAACAAAAAATCCTCCTGCTGATTTGCCTCTCTTTTGCAATGGACAATCGTTGAAGTGATGCACAAATGCTCAGGTGAACAGAACAGAAAGCTGCTGGTGTTTAGTTTTATTTTGAAATTCCTCTCTCCTCTCGTTTCAGGTAACTTGCTCCTTCCCCTTGTGTTTTCTTGCCAGTCTGATTGTCTGCCCTCCCCTGATTGTTTCCACCTGTTCCCCATTACCTTGTGTATATTTTGGTCTGTCTCCCTTTGTCTGTTGCCAGTTTGTCTTGTCTTGTGAACCAGAGTACCAGCGCAACTCCTGTGCTTGTGGCGTGGCAGGAATTTTCAGTGTTTGCTCCATGCAACTGTCTCGTCACTTGAAAGAGTGGTTTTCTGTTTCTTAGCTTTCCTCGAAAGAGTGCTTTTTTTGTTGCAGTGTGACAGTATCAAGTCTGGATCATCTTTAGTTTCAAAATATTTCACAATCCTCCTTAAAATCCTCTAATGTTGCCTGTTGATTTGCTTCTTTTTTGGTGGCATGACAAAAGAGAAAACCAGTAGCCATGGACAAAATGACGTGACTGTCATAAATATCAAGCATGTTTAATTCTTAGGACTTAAAATTAGGAAAACTCTGCTGCGTCCAGTGATGTTAAAATAGAGTCTGTTAATCCCTCACACTCCAGATAATCTGTTAAAATCAGCCTAAAATCAGGAGATTCCCACGATTGTCAGAAGGACCTAGATTGGGACCAAAAATCTGGCCACTAATCCTCTCATGTAAGTCATGAGATGCATATATATGTATATATATATCGAAGTAAGCTGTATACAGTTAATTTTTTATTTATTTGTCATGACATCTGGTTCATTCCACATAGGATTATAAAATATTATAGTCATTTATCATCCTCCACAACACACCCTTCATGACAATAGACAAACATTACAGTTCCAAATGATTTTATATGTATTCTGGATTCGTTATAAAATGTTTCAGTTCTTTTGTCAAATTGTAACGAGAGATAATTCTTGCAGAAAGTATTAGTAAAAATGAATTCGTATATTACATATGTTGCAGAAATCTTAATTAAATGGATGGGAAAATTCTGCAGATTTTTTTTGATTCAGTTCTCCAAGAAAAAATAAATCCTGTCTGACTGTGGCTTTGCATGCTGAAAACTAACTGCTTTGTCCAGACAATTAATTGGTTTATACATATTTCAAGTGAAAAAATGAGGAATCAAAGCAGCTTTTTTTGGGGGGGGGGCATACAGTATCTACAGAAAGAGAGTTGACTGGGTTTTAAATGTATGTTTAAACACAAGTGTAATTTCCATACATTGCCCTCACCCCTACACTGTATGTTCCAGTGGGACAGAATTAGCATGTGGATGGGGTTTCACTGCATCAACAGTGAGGAAGTAAAGTGGTCCCAGAGCAGCAGCCTGTGTTGGAGCCTGAGGATGCGGCTATGATGCTTCACGCAGGGTAAACAGCCTCATTCATGTGCAAGCACAAGTGAACTTTAATTGCTTCTTCAGTTGTTTCTGTTTTTTTGTTCCCCAGCAGTAACTCTGTCACTGAGGCAGAATCATGTGACTTCTGCATTTGTGTGAGCTACTGTCACTCTTAAGGTTTTCAGTTTTGTGTTTTTGGATTTCTTCACTTTTCCAAGCACATCAGGTAACTACAGTGGCCTTCATATACCAGATAATAATATAAATTAAAGCTGCAAGCAGCCACTGCCCATGCCAGTAGGTGGGGTAAGTCCTTGACTCTGCTTATGTGTTCTTGTCAGGTCTTTCATCTCACATGTGAAGTTTTGTGCAGATTGGTCAATGTGCAGCAAAGTTACAGTGCACTTCCTGTTTCTGGTGGCTGACTTCCTGTTGGGAGATCTTGGCTTGCAGATGTTTTTCCTCACATCTCAAGTATGAAGTTTCGAGCCAATGGGTCCATGTACGGCAAAGTTTTAGGTCACTTCCTGTTTTGGATTACTGACTTCCTGTGTGCAGCTCATGGCTTGCAGACGCTCCTGTTTGTAGACATGTTCAGGGTCAGTCTCTTGTGTCACATATAAAGTTTTGTGCAGATCGGTCAACGTATTGCGAAATTATAGGACACTTCCTGTTTTGTGGGTGAATGGTCAAAATACACCAAAATTCCAATGGTTGCTGTGACCATGCACTTTTTAATCTGCAAGACCTTTTGATAACTTTTCATCTTTGATGTGTCTAGTAAATATATATATTTTTTTTAAATGTTGGTACAAGTAAAGTTCTCAGACGATTTCGTTAATTTACGGAACGCGCAAATCACCAAAATGAATGCCAAACTCAGAATAGCCTCCTAGAATAACTTCCTGTTGAGTTCAGGCCATGGTCCCAATAGACCTTTTTGTTCGTTCTGGGCTGTGGCCTGTTTCCACCGAGTTTCGTGAAATTTGGTGCAACTTAGTTTCAGCTTTGCCCCGCACCACTTTTACCTATTTGCATTATTTTATAAACTTCTCTTGCCAATTTTCATCCATTTTCAACAAAGTTTAGAGCCTCAAAAATGTTACTCTTCTTTTGAACACAGCTGATTAAACAGTATAAATCTCTTTCTACACAGTATTTGTACACATTTTTTTGCATATTTGCCATCTTGTATTATATATGATGTATTTTTCTGTGTTTATTTAGGGGAATGATCTTTAATTCAACACCATCATGTGAAAATAAAAGTATAGGTTCAGCAGTAATAGCACTCACATCAGAGATACAGCAGCGAGGACAGTATGTTAATGTGGAGCGGAGGCGTGGGTCACGCCGGGTTTGGTGAGTGGGTGAGGGAGAGTGGACGCACCGAGTTCATCAAGGTAAGACAAAAATGAGCGCGTGAGAGAGAAAACAGACAACACGGCTGGATGATGGGTGAGTGAGTGAATGAGTGAACAGAGGAGGTGCAGGGAGCACATGTTACAGTAGATTCATGGCTCCACATGAAGTCATGGTTTCTCTCACACTGGTAGTTATTAGCACGTCTAGACCCTTAAATCTTCTCAGTCTTACGTCACTAACATGATCATGATTAACTCAGTGAGTTTACACGTCAAAAGTCCGATCTTAGTCAGACTAAGACAATCATTCGGTTCTGAATGTCATGTAAACACATCAGTCAGACTAAGATCGAGATAGTCTTAAATACTTCATGATGTTTACATGTTATTATTCTTTTATCTGACCTCGTATAGCAGCTCATATATGTGTATACAGTATATGTATGTGTATATATATGTACATACAGTATAGACATATACATATATATATATATATATATATATATATACATATATAAATATATATATCATAAAATATTTATAAATATAACCTTGATATTGTTAAGCCTCCTTTTAATCTGCACTTTTTCTAACTCTGTTTTCTCCTTTGTTTCCCTCAGGGTCAATTTAAACGTGAAGAAAATGTATAATTAATGTAGTTTTTCATGTTTATGTATTGGAATAAAAGACCCACCACACACACACACACACACACAACACTCTGTACGTCTACAACTGCAAATCTGCTTTTACAATCACAGCTCGTCCCTGTCTTTCTGATTATATTTGTTTACAGGGATTCTTTAAAGCGAGGCGCAGTTATCGGTGACTTTGCTCGTGACTGAGGACGACGATGACTTCAGGAGAATCTGCAAACATTTTTTACATCCTATCGACTTTTTATTCACACGGAATCGATGTTTTGGGAGCTGTAAAAATGCTATTTTTGGTAAATAGGTCCCAGAGTGAAAAACAACTCACCCTTATGATTTTGTGTTTACAACCAAAATGCAGCTTTGGAAAACAGTGATGTCATAGCTCCAACTCTATCTCTTCTTCTCTTCTTCATGTTGTCATTGTCTTACTTCTTCAAGCTTCATGAAATATAAAGCTATCATATATATACAATATATACCATATATGATAAGATTGTTCTATTTGTTTTATTCTACCCATTTATTTAGAGTTTTATTTTTTGTTTTGCAGTTACTGGTGTTGTGTTTTTGTGGATTTCCTGTTTTATTTTGAAACATCCTGTTTTGTTTGGACACTCCCCGGTCTGTTTGCCTTGGCTTGTTGATTACTTGTCCCGCCCTAATTAGTTTCACCTGTTGCTGTTTCTGTGTGTCAGATTGTTGCTGTTATGATTGTGGTTTGGCTCATCTCTGTAAGTTTGCTTGCTTTCTTTTATTTTCACTCGTCTCTGCCTTTATTTTATACATTAATTGGATTTTTATCTGCATTTACCCCTGAGGTTTCCTGCATCATCAGAACTGTGACAATACAGCCTTGTTTTTAGTTTTTTTTTTTGTTTATATCAAGACATTAAGATTTTTTTTAACAATGCTGTGTTTATGACTTTTTAAGGAAAAGTTATGTTTTTATGTGAATATGGCCTGAATTTTTGCTTTCCGATTTTTGACCTGAAAAAAGAAGAAAAATATCTCGTAAATTCAGACCCGAAAGAATCTTCTAACTTCAAACCCGAAATTACCCCCCTCTATATATTCATTAATTTTAATAAATGAGTTTTAATGAATTATATATGTGTGTATATGTATATATGTGTATATATGTATATATATGTGTGTATATATATATATATATATATGTATATATGTATATGTGTGTGTGTATATATGTATATGTGTGTGTGTGTATATATGTATATGTGTGTGTGTGTATAAAGATGAATATTAATCACTGATGTAACTTCATTATTATTATCGTTAGTGATCATGTGTCGCCACAGACGTCATTTACAGTCACACTTCTTTTGTCAGTTCTTCCGGAAACAGCCGAGCTTTGCCGACAACAGCCGAGGGCGCGCGCCAACGGTTGCTGGAGGATGCTGCTGTGACAGAGGAGCAGCGGACGGTCAAAGAGGAGGCGCAGCAGCTCCGCGTTACCGGGAACACTGAACGCACTCTGACGGGGGACCGAAGCAGCTCAGCCCGCGGCTGCTGAGCGGAGGATTTACCCGAAAACCTTTCACTGACACACGGAGCCTTTTCTCCCGTTTAACTCGGAGGATTTTAGCGGGACTGGAGGAAGTGGAGGAGACAGACTCACTCTTTTCTTCCTCAACTGTGAGCGGGGACCTCTCTGCTCCTCAGCATCTCCTCCGGAATGCACGCATCCTCCAGGAGAACCTAGAAAATGGTGAGTTTTTAATTAAATTAAATTCACATTGTTTAAAGAAGATAGTGTGAACCCCTGCTGCACCTGAACGCACCTTACATAGACGCCCCTATGATATCAAAATAAACAACAATTAAATCATAATAATGGCACAAATCACCCCTCTAATCGTAGTTTCCCCGAACCTACTTAATATCCTATAACGGTGATGTGATATCTACTCTAAATATGAGTGTTAAACCTGATTAAAATCAACTTTTATATAATTTTTTCTGATTAAAAAATACGTAAAACAGATGGTGCGTTGAAACAGTTGTAAAATGTTTTTTTTATTGACATATTTAATTGTTTATTCATTAAACTGTTTGTTTTTTTAAATGGTTTCCTGATAATTAAATGCGTTTGGTGAAGCATTGCGAATTGTGGCTCAGTTTTGCTGCGCAATGAAAAAAAAAAAGCTTTGCAGGTCCGAGCTTGGAAAAATAGAATTTTTAGAATATTTGTTTATTTATTTATTTTAAATTATGTATTTGTTGAATTTCACTTTGATTGGGCGCACTTTTTTTTTTCTTTTCTTTTCTTCCACCACAAATGACTCTGGAACTGGTTTGATGCATTAATTATGCGTGTGTTTGTGTGTGACCTTTTGCGTGCGCGTGTGTGTGTGTGTGTGTGGTGGTGGTGGGGGGGAAATAGGGCTGACAACTCCAGAATATGATGACCATGTCATCCCACCAGTAATTTTGTATCCTGTATAATGAAGCACAGAGATGGTAATGAATGAAAAAAATCATGTGTGTGTTTTTTTTAACAGCATCACTTTCACTGTGTGTGTGTGTGTATGTTTCAGTCTAGATTATTATAAATCAGATTTTCCATTTCCTGTCACTGCTCCTCAATCCCAAAAAAATCTCAAATGCTTCATCATTTATAATCAAGAAAGAGGAGAAAGAGGAGGAGAATGAGAGGAAGACAAAGTGCATCGCTCTGTGTGACACACTGATAATTGGCTGTCAGTTCACCTGCATTTTGACAGAATCCCAAATTAGGCTGGGAAGAAAGGAGAGGAGGAGTGAGAGAGTGCAACAGATGGAGGGAAGAGGAGAGAGAGACAGAGGAGGAGGAGGAGGAGGAGTCACAGGAGCACAGGATACAGACACACAGACAGTGTTATAGTGTTGTCTTCTGTCACTGTGTGTTGTCCATATATCTTGGTTATTGTGCCTCAGCTGGATGCCAACACACACACTGTGCGTGTGTGTGTGTGTGTGTGTGTGTGTGTGTGTGTGTGTGCTGGCATAAACGCTGACCTTGTCAGGACCAGTCGTCCTCATGGAGAGACCAAAATCTGGTCCTAATGAGACAGGACCTCTTAATTTTAGGGACAATATTTAAATTGTTAAATAAGTTATTAACTGGTTAGTTTTGGTTAAGTCTGTACATATGGATGGAAGTCAATGCAGTGTGTTAACCTGTTTATGTGTGTGTGTGTGTGTGTGTGTGTGTGTGTGTGTGTGTGTGTGTTGTCTGTGTGTCTTTGTGAGGACCAGAAGACATTTTTTTGTCTGCTCCGCACAACTTTAAAGGGCATTTTTGGTGGTTTAAGACCTGGTTTTAGGGTGAGGCATTTATTTGTGATGATTGAGAAGTCTGCTTTGCCGGGATGTGTGTTTGTGTGTGTGTGTTCTTGTATGGGCATCTTTGTGAGGACCTAAATCCTTACACACATTTTGAGGACATTTTGGGGACATTTTGTAAAAGTGAAGACATTTTGTAAAAGTGAAGACATTTTGTCTGATCCAAAACCTAAGACTGCTGTGCAAGTGTGTGTGTGTGTGTGTGTGTGTGGGTATCTTTGTGAGGACCTAAATCCTTATAAACCATAGGGAGTGAGGACATTTTGGGAAAGTGAGGGCATTTTGTCTGATCCTCACAATCTGACTCCCAAACACTGACCTTGTCAGGACCAGTCGTCCTCATGGTGACCAAATACTGGTCCGATTGAGGCAGAACCGCTTAAGTTTAGGGCTAAGATTTGAATTGTGGTTAGTTTAAGGTTTGGGTTAAGTTATTAACTGGTTAGGTTATTAATATAGTTTTGATTAGTTTTGTCCAAATCAATGGATGTGTGTGTGTGTTTGTGTGTGTGTGTGTGTGTCTTTGTGAGGACATCTTGTTTGCTCCTCACAACTTTTTCAGGCAAAATATCATCATTGAATGTCATAATTTGAAGGTGGTATTGGCCACCCTCTACTGAAAGTTTTTTTTTTTCTCCCTTTTTTGACCAGACTAGACTCTCTAGATAAATATGTATATATATATATATATATATATATATATATATTATAAGTACTGTGTCTTGAGAACCTTGAACATTATTGTCAGTATATCTTCAACAATAATTATCCTCCACCAGCATGCAGTTAATACATTATTGACACAAATATGATGTCATATGGTAAATACAGTATAAACCAATAAATATATATTACAACCCATTATGAACAACATATTGTAAGTATAATAACTCCATTTTTCCTCCCAAAACGATAGTGATTCAAATAATGGACTTTTCTAAGTGTAATTTAAGTAACTGCAATTCAATCCTAGATTTCTTTTCTCAGAAACTTTCATAAGATACAGTCATCTTGACATTTCAGTGACGGCTCAGTCGAAGTGGGGCTTTTTGCAGGAATTAAATAACATCATTTCTTCTTTTTTCTGGTATTATGGTCTGTGTGTGAAACTTTTCTGTCTCACTGGCTTTGTTCTCATTTGCATTCAAACTAATACTTAATTCCAAATAAATCGGTATTATTCAGCTGCTTTTGTTGAAGAGTGTGTGTATAATTGTGTACATTACATTATAATATTAAGGTTAAGAGCTTTATCACATTTAAGGTTGGACATGTAACATTTTGCTGGGTTTATTGGAATAATTTAAATATACTAACCTTAAGTGTGTTTGTGTAAGTGAATATTCAATGCTATACAGAAGCGGCCATATTGTTCTGCCATTACATTTTTGTACAGACAAACATCCTTTCTGGTGTGTGAAGGCCACCGTAGTTCTGTGATTTGCTTGGGAGAAGGAGGCGGGGCATGAAGGCTGTTTGTTACAATCTGCAGTTTCACCAGTAGATTCTTTCACACTGGACTTTTTAAATTATTAAATATATATATTTTATTTTTATTAAACCTTTATTTAACCACAACAAAAACACACATTGAGATTAAACATCTCTTTTTCATTGAAGTATATATTATTCTTTTTGTGCCTGATACCGATATCACAAACTCATGTATCTACTGATGTTTATCGGATACAGTCATTATAGACCATTTATGAACGTATGAAGCTGTTAACACATTTGTGCCCACATTTTTACAATAATATAGGATATTTTGTTTTTTTTGATAGTTTTGGATAGTATCGGATTCTACATTTTTTATCTGTGACATTGGACTTATACCGATTCCCATCCCTTAAGAATACTACATTAAAATAGTTGTTGGACAAGTTAACTGGAAAAAACAGTTGATTGTGGTTATTTTTTCTCTTAACCCTTCTGTTAGCATCTTGTCGTCACACGTACGTCTCATTGCTGTAAATACTGTTTGTGATATCTAGAAAATTCTGGGCCCTCTGTCCAGGGTGTGACTCCGCCTTTCGCCCTATGACAGTTTTAGAAGCTTCTGTTTTTAAAAGAAGGGAGACAAAAGATGTTGACTGAGAATCTGTCACAGCACGTTTAGTACGTTTAAAAGACGTGACCGAGCAGAGGAGATGATGATCATGAAACTCCCCAAATCGCTGAGCAGAGCAGCAGGCGTGCGATCAAAACAATACGAGCAAAGACTATGACACACAATTCTCTGAAAAACACGCATCCCAGAAGCTTTTGTTATCGATGCTGATGCTGCAGAAACGTAAGAGACTCTTCACGTCTTCTGGTGAAATTGTATTATAATCAGTCGATAAAACATGAGTCAGTTTGTTTACTGTAAAAGTGAAGCCTGAACTAAGTCATGAGAATCTACTCCAAGAGGAAAGGAATTGGGCTTGTAACAGTAGTGTCGCTGGTTCAAATCCCGGTACCATGAGCAAGGCATCCATTTCCCCATTACAGAAAAAAGGACGGGTTCAAATTCACCCTTTGACCTCACCTAATTAATTGGTGTGTGTGCAATAATTATATGAAAATGTAAATTCGGCAACAACTAACATCTAACAATTTATATTTGTAAATATAAATCCTGTCTATTTTCATTGATATCTGATATCACTGCTTAAACAGGCATATTCTTTTAATTTAATTTAATTTAATTTAATTTAATTTAATTTAATTGCAAATAGTTTAATGTAACGATATAGACATGTAAATGCAAACTTGATGAAAATTATGAAAATGATTCTGTTTTATATCTGTCATTAAATGGTGTTTTTCGAACTTCGAAATGATGATTTATTTGTGATATGGACTAAAATTCACATTTAAGAAGCTGTAATCTTGTTTTAATTATTAAAAAGTCATAATTTAATTGATTAATAATCAACTATTGAAGAATCATTGCAGCTCTAATATAATGACATCTGGTTTCAGACAGCAAGCTCGGTAGATTATTCTATTAATTGATTAATCTTAACATAACTTAATAAGTTATTTGGTGTTTTTCAAAGCTCAAAATGTTGTTGTTGTTTTGTGGAGCAAAGAAACCGGAAAATATTTGCATTTTCAGAAGCTGAAAAATCTGAGTAACGCTAGAGCTGAGTAATCGAATATCAAAATAGTCGGCGATTCATTGAATGATTGGTGAATAATAGATGAATGTTTGCAGCATGAGTTTAAACACTGTTCCTGTGAAGGCGTTGCTGCTGGTGTCAGCTGTAGATTCTGGACTGACTGGGTTTCCTCACACACTCAGCTCTGCTCTCCTCTCCACTTTGATAAATTGTGTGTAATTTCAGGGATGAACAAGCATGAAAACATATGGACGGAGAGGGCTGCTGCTGCTGCTGCTGCTGCTCCTGCTGTATTTTGGCATTCTGTGTACACAGCATATTTTCATCCAGATTAGCATGTGCACATGGAGACAAACAGGCCCGTGGCGTGGAAACCCTGCCCCGAGCTCTTCAGACTCCTCTGCTCACAGCCTTAATGGCTCCATAATTAGCCCTTTAAAAAAAGTTCCTACAGTCTGGTGTCAACCGAGGCTGATTCACCACACTGTACAGGCTCACAGCTAACAACGATACACTCTACATGCTACAATCAAAATTCTGCACTGGCTCTATAGCGCCCCTAAAGTGAAACGTGGATAGAGCACGCCAAGATTAAGTTGCACCGAATTTCCCAAAACTTGGTGGGATCTTGTAGTCGACCAAGACGAACAAAAATGTCCATTGGGACCACGGCCTCAAGTCAACAGGAAGTCGGCGAATTTTGAATTTGGTGTCCATCTTGGCGCTTTGCACGCATCGTAAATGAACAAACTCGTCAGAGCGCGGTCACCGTACTGACATAAAAAACACAATTTTTGAGGGGGTTAATGTGCATAAAACTTGAAACTTGGCTTGGAGGTCAGGTGTGGCGAAAATGCAATATTGGCATAGTTCCCAGACCCGTGCGTTGCTCAAGGGCTCTATAGCACCTCCTGAGGTGAAGATAGAGGCAAACTTGAGTTCCACTGAATTTCCCAAAACTTGGGGCGCATTTGTCATACCAACATAAAAAAACATGTCAATTTGTGATAGACACATCAAAGGCAAAACGTTATCGACAAGTTTTGCGGATTCAAAAGGGGCGTTGCCACGGCAACATCAGCATTTTAGAAGTGCCCTAAAACTTTATACGTGACACAAGAAGCTGACCCTGAACACGCACATATTTTAATTTAAAACCTGTTGTTTGTGTACAACTGCAGTGTTCATTTTCTCCTTTTCTTCTTCATTTTAAATAATAAATACACTATCTTAACATGCAGCAAATTGTAAATAACTGCCAGATATTGAAAGGTATTGTGCAAAAACGGGCAAAAGCAACTTAGTTACAGGATCATTTTCTGGCCCTTTTGTGATTAAAATAAGTTAAAAAGTCCAGACTGAGGTTTTTTTTTACGTTTTAAGTGTCCTTTACATCACGATATATTTTTTTTTTTTTTAGCATTTTAGCATTTAACTCCCACTAGAACCAAATATTGGTGCTTTTACATGTACAAAAAAGTAAAAAGACAGTTCTTTTAGTTTTAGTACATTTTTACTGACAGGATCTGCTTTCTGCCTCGATGCTAAGCTAGGCTAACTGTGAGACAACCTGACATGCTAAACGTGATAAAGATCCCTGACTGCTGTTGCAGATGCATCTCTTTTTCACTCTGGTATCAGAATGAATCTCTGCTGAACCATATGAGACAAACACAGCGCTCCTCTGAGCCGCCATTGATCCCTTTTCTCATTTTCAAACCAAACACACGCTCGGTGTTTCAGGACAAAAAAAAAAAGAAAGAAAAGAAAATCCGTTTTTTTTAATCAGTGTTTGATGAGAAACACACACTCACAGATCCACCTCAGTTTGCTTTAATTGCTGTTAAAAACTTGGAAAATGACATGATTTGATGTTTCCCACTGAGTTTTCAAAAGTAAATTGTAAAAAAAAAAGGAAAAGAAATCACAGACCTCATATCAAGTGGACACAATCCCCCAAGATTCACGAGTCAAGATTTGATTTGCCGTTTGTCCACACACACAAACACAGTTACTGTACGAGGACATTTTGTCCTGAGGACATGATTGAGTCAGCGAATAAATAGAATAAATAATAAGGAAACAAGAAAGCTGGAGAGCCACGATATTCTCGCCACAATATTAACCAAACATGTGGAGATCCTGCAGTTTCACTAATGAAGAAAACACGAGGCTGAATAAACTAACTTCTGTGCTTGCACGCTATTAAAGTATTCTTTTTTTTTCAGAGAAATACAGTAAAAGCTGTGTGTACAGTATGACTGATATCAAAAAGCTACACAATGAGGAAAAAAAGTAAATTAAAAACAATTAAATGCAGACTGGTTTAGACGATTTTAAGAAGGCTACTGAGGCTTTTTAGGTTTGGTAATGTTCTGCATTTGTGATTTGTAGCTTCAGTTGCTATGGAAACCTGTGTGTTTCATGATGGCCTCTTATGACCATCACGCCTTTTCCACTTTATCCTCCACATGAGGGTCACACGGGGGGTGGGGTTGTGTTTTTGCTGTGCCAATCTCAGCTGACAGAGGTCACACCGTGGACAGATCACCCAGTCCATAGTTTTTGAATACAGTTACAGTACAGAGTTACAGTAATGGTCACAGATGGTAACAGAAAGGTTAAAGTGTGGCAGTGGTGACACAACAGACCAAAACATAAACTGAAGGTCCCATGTATGAAAATGAGTTGTATTAACCCTTAAAAGTGTCCTAAAGTCCCTCGTGAGAAGGTTCAGTGTAGACTCTATCAAGTATTTTGTGATTCTGAAAGTAAAATGACACCACGTCAACATCTCTAGACTCTGACTTGACTTCTTTTTTTCTTTTTTATTCCCTTATTTCACTATTGCTGCATATTCATCTCTGAATTATGTGCAGTTTTGAACCATTTATTCACATCGTAGTCACACTTAAAATGAAGTTAGCCAATGAAATGAATCAAGACATACTTTGATACTCATTTCTGTAACTCAGATGTTGTGAGAATCCTCTTCTTTGCCTGTTTTGAAATGACCTGAATATCCTGGATATTTAAGGATCATATGGAACAGTGTTCTGTATAAACTATTCAGTACAAGTGCGAGTCCAAGACATGGTGTTCCCTTTAAGTTGCAAGTATTTCATTTCCAGAGTGTGTGTGTGTGTGTGTGTGTGTGTGTGTGTGTGTGTGTGTGTGTGTGTGTAGCAGGGAAGTGATTTGTTGTGTATTATTGTGTGTGTGTGTGTGTGTGGTTATGATTGGATGGCAGTGAACAGTGTGTCTCCGGCGTGCGTTGTTCCTGGGTCTGAAACAGTCCACAGAGCTTTTTATTCCAACAATGATGCTGCTGGTGGTTGACCGCTCAGCCACCGTGTCGCACTTTCAGAGAGGGTGAACTCCTATCAACGCTGACACACACAATTTCCTCGCTGTGACACAGACTGGTTGCACATGAGAAAATATCTCTATCTTTCTGATGACCTTTTTTTGCGGCTGTGCAGAACCTGACAGGAGCCCGATCGCAGCGTGTGTGAGGTGTTTAGACCAGAGACCTCAAACTGAAATCACCCCAGGGGCCAAAGAGTCTCATTCTGGTCACATGAGGTGAAAATGGTTAAGAATTAATAATGAATTAACAAATTCAAAGTCAAATTGTTTGGGGAAAGATGGACAGTGCTCGAAAAAAAGAATATTTATGGTACAATTAATATGTAAATCAAAAATGTTATCAATAACATGTAGACACTAGACACATGAGTATTAGGGCCACATGTAAAAATAAATGAATAAAACGGCATGAATTCTGAGATTAAAGTCAGAATTCTGTTCCAATCCAGCTCTCTTCACTTTAACCCGTCGCACCCCAGAGAGTTTCTTGTATACCTGCCACAAGAGACTTTACAGTTGGATTTAAATTATTATGTTTACATTTATTAACAGCCTTTTTTTCCTCATTAAATCCATCTTGTTGTAATCTGAGTGTAATCTAAAGACATTAGTCTGATACAGCATATCACATGTTTTCCTACATTTTTTTTGTGGCCCTGTTTCACAGAAGCGTGCACTGTAAACTCGGGCTGCAACGCTTAATCGTTTATCTTAAATCTTCTTGCTTTTAAATCAGCAAAAGTTCTCAGATTGTTTCGGCTTCTTACATGTGAATATTTTTAGTTTCTTTGCTTTGTATGGAAAAATTAAAACGGTGTAATTTTGGTTTGTGGACAAAAGAAGACAAAGAAGACATCAGGAGCTATGTGGGGTTAAGCTGTAGACTAGTGGAGCCGGGAATCAAACCCACAACCTTTGAGTTGAACGACGACTCGCTCTACCACTGAGCTACCATGGGATTTGAGAAAAGCACCCCACATCTTTCAGCATTTCATGACATTCTGTGGACTCAGCAGCTTTTAACCAGAGGGTTGCCTGACAGGCCAAGGGCAGTGGTGTCTCTGAGCAAGGCACCCAACCCGTATCACTTCCAGGGCAGTGCTCAGTCGCTGCCCACTGCTCCTAATTCGAGGAAGGTGAGGAAATTTCCCTACAGGGATTAATACAATTAAAATGAATCAATGAATGGAGAAAATAATCCACAGTTGAATTGATTATAAAACCTACTGAATGGTCCCGGTTATTGCAGCACTATTGAAACACAGGCAGCTCAGCTCAGTGTGGTTCCACTGCAGTGTGAGATGTCATTAGAATAAGTTGGACTCACAGGTAAATGAAAGTGACAGAGGTTCTGGGGCTCTCGCTGTCAGCTGTGCCCCGCGGCACATGACTCTACTGTCTTTACGGAACTGTGTGGAGGAAACGAGGGCTGAGAGCTGGTCGTGGAGCTGTTGGCTGATTGAAGCCCGATTTAAAGCCTTAAATGTTGTGCTGACATTTGAAATGATTGAAGGAAATGAGACGTAAAGAGTTTGAAGCAGACAGAAATGAAGTGATCGCTGACAGCGTGCGTCTCCTCACTGCTCTGGATGGCTGGCATGAATAGACTCTAGTGTTGGAGCTGTGACCGAGACGTGGCCCTGGATGCTCCTCTGAATGTAAAACCTTCCCTCAGTATTAAATCAAGGCTTTGCCTGTATGTATAGAGCTACTTCTTCTTCAGTTGAGGGTGAGACATGTTTATGCATTTCTGTCAGTGCTGGACAATGTTCTGGCTTCTCTATTATCATCATCTTACCATTTTAACCCTTCTGTTATCCTGTCGTCTCCAACAGGATTTGACATGTGTACTTCTTATTACCGTAAATCCTAGACTGTTCGCTAGAAATTTCAAAAAACTATGCACTGGCGATCCAGTCCAGGGTGTGAACCCGCCTTTCGCCCTATGTCAGCTAAGATTGCACCCCGCGTGACCCTCATGTGGAGGATAAAGCGGTGGAGACCAGAAAGCAGAGCAATAGAGCTGTGCGCCCATATACTTGTCATTACGGTAGCACGACTGCTGTCCAATCACCGGCCAAGATTCACCAGCGCGTCAGCTTCTCAATACCGTAAATCCTAAACGGTTGAATAACTGCCAGATATGGAAAGTGAGTTTTTTTGGAAAAAGGTGGCAGAAGAAGTCACTCATTGAACATTTTTTGACAATTCTCGGTTTGGAATATTGCAAAGTAAATCGAATATTGATCAAAACGGCATCACGGTCTCAACCTGCGATTGCAAAGGTGGAATCGAGGATTCAACCACTCATCATAACCACGGCAACTGCTGATTAGGGCAACACGTATAATAATAATAATAATAATAATAATAATGATAACAATAATAATAATGATAACAATAACCTGATAATAATCAAATGGGTGAAGAAAATCCAAATAAGTGTAAACTGCTTTGAAAGGTTTCTCAAGGAAATATAAACTGCAGTATTTAAATCCTGCAGTTGTTTTTTAAAACTGCCACAACAACCAGTCAAAAATAGCTTCAAACTAAATGAATTAAATGGTCTAATAATCCTTGTACATTACAAAATATTTGACGTTTGTGTCTTAATTTGCAGCTTTTCGGTTCCTCGTTGGTGCGACTTATGAGTGGTAATCATTAGTGGCACAATAATATTAATGATTGTGCTAAATGATGATGTGAATGTAGAGGAAACACTGAGGAAAGGATCAGTGGATTTGTGTTGGTTGTATGAGATAAAAGCAGTAAATCCAATGTTCTTTGACCTGGGTCCCGCAGATTTTGTCTTATTTCGTTACATCCATGTTACATGTAATTCAAAAGAAAAATTCTAACCCTGAGGTGGAGATGCTGTGAGCGGAGTTTGATCAGTTTAATTAAAAAACTTTAACTTGTCTGAAGACGACGTAACTCCTTCTTCTGATTCAGAATGAGCTCTTTATTTTCTTGACCAAACACTCTCTTCAAAACAATCAAAACCATCTCTTTCCACTACAACTTGCTAAGGATTCTGGGTAAGTAATTAACTGAGAAACAGTTTGCTTAATTGTGTGTGCTTGATGGTGAGTCAGACTTTTCTTTCTTTGTTTGGTTTTGTTGCTCTGTATTTAAAATATAGTAAATTAGTCTTTTCCCTGTCTGTCTGTCTCTTGAAAGAAGAGTCTTAAGACCAGGATATGAAATCCATGGAAATAAGACTCTGCCTCTTTGACACCAGGCTTTGGTGTATAAACATATTTCTAGGACACGACTTTCATTGTCTTTGCTGTGAATTGTCCAAACGTCCTCTGTATGAAAGGTGACGCCCAGGTAACACTGAACTCATATGCATGACTTTAATTCCAGGTCAAGTTAGAAGCTGTTTGTGCTGTGTTTTAAGGTTCAGGCTTATGATGTTTGTACGAGATAAAGACAGTAAATCCAATGTTCTTTGCCCTGGGTCCCACAGATTTGGTCTTATTTCATTAGTTTATTCAGTCTCATGTCCTGGGTTTTCCATTATGTTACATGTAATGTCATATTTTGGAAGTTTTGTAAGGAACATACTGTATTTTCTCTCAGATTGTGTTTATTTTTGACTCCATTTCAATGCAAGTCTGTAGAAAAATAACCTCAATCCCTAGTTTCAACTCTCTTTTGTAAATGATGTTCCCATACAGAGGAAAATACACGACGTAGCACGGCACATGTGAGTGGCCACCAGTGGGTTTCAAAGTTTGATATGAAACTGGAAGAATACGTCCATTGTTTTACAGTATAAGGTCAAGGCGTGCACATTTAAAGGCTAAAAAAGGCCAATTGTGGGCTGCAGTCTGTCAACTCTTAGGTTTGCTGTGATATAAATGAAGTAGCTGCACCTTCCTGCCTAAATGTTTCCTTTTGACTGTCATTTATAAGTTGACCTCATGCTGGTGCTGCATGCTGAATGAGCACTGCAGATATTATGCCTGTAAGGCCAGGAGCTGCTGCAATATCTAGTTATGAGGCAGCGTTGCCAGACGGGACATATTCTTTCTGCACATGCAGTCTAACTGAAGCTTGTTTAATATTTTGGCCAGGCACTGTTCTGCAGTAACAGAGATTGCGATTAATTCTTTATGCATATCCTGCAGAACAACCTGCCAGTTATTTGCACTTGGCCATGTGGCGACATGCTCATGTTGTTCCAGATCAGGGCCAAAGTCCAGCCTCCACACAGACCTGCTGCTGTAGCCGTGTGCTCGCACTCTGCAGGAAAACAAATGCCTCTGACAAGCAAACATGGCCACCAGCAGCTCACAAGAGTCCATGCTGTCCCTGTGTGGAAACACAAGAGGAACACTCATTTACATAAATGGAGCATGATATGAATTATTTACTTTTTGGTGAAGTGCTGTTGAGGCTGGATATTTGAATTAGTTGTCTAATTACACAAGAAGTTTAAGATGTTTCATTTTGCTGCGTGACAGAGGGTTCTTCACTGATACTGGCTGAGCCCTTTTCAAAGCCCATATCAACGTTTTCTGTTAATATCCAGAAAGAAATAACTGTCATTAATTCTGCAACAGGTTTTAAGTCTCTGTGTGTGGGATTTGTGCTGGAAAATTAGGTTTTACACAAGCACAGAGGTTTCTTACCTGACCTTTCTTCTGTTTTCTGCTAATATTAAGAATATTTTTTAATGTTTATAAAAGAACTGTCATTATTTCCCCAACAAGTTTTTAGACTCTGTGTGTGTGTGTCACTATTTTTTACAAGGATATATGCTGGAAAATTAAGTTTTACATAATTTAACTTAACTTGTTAGACCTGACTTTTTCAAAAATAATTAATGGGTTTTCTGATAATATTAAGAATGAACTCAACCTTTCAATGCTTAAAAAAAGATTTTTCCATTCTGAGGTTTTTAGACTTCTAGAATTTGTGTCACTATTGTGGGATTTAATTCGGGAAATTGAATTTTACAGAAGTAAAGGAGGGTTCTTCGCTGATGTTAGCTTGTTAGACCTGACCCCTTTTCAAAGCTAATGTCAGTGTTTTCTCCTAATATTAAGAATAAACCCAACCTTTTCAAGCGAAAACAAAAATACTTATCCATTCTGAGGTTTTTAGACTGTGTGTGTTTCACTATTGTTGGATTTGTGCTGGAAAATTACATTCTGCAGAGGGTTCTTCACTGATGTTAGCTTGTTAGACCTGACCCTTTTTCAAAGCTAATGTCAGTGTTTTCTGATATTAACAATAAACACATCTTTTTCATGTTTAAAAAAACAACTGCCATTATCTTCCCAACAAGTTTTTAAACAGTTTGTGTGTGATTTGTTCTTGAAAATTAAGTTTAACACAAGCAAAGAGCTTGCTTCCCTGATGTTAGCTTGTTAGACCTGACCCCTTTTCAAAGCTAATGTCAGTGTTTTCTGCTAATATTAAGAATAAACCCAGATTTTCTATGAAAAAAATAACTTCCATTAATTCTCCAACAAGTTTTTAGACTGTGTATGTGTGTCACAGTTTCACATATAAATAGCCCAAAACAAGACTTGGCTAAAATGCTCTTGCTCGTTTTTATTTAACACTTTTACAGTCTGTTTATAGAGATTGATAGAGCGTGTTGGCTGTACTAGGGTGTTGAAAAACATTGATTATTAGATGCATCACGATTCGGACATGGGCAATTCTGAATGTATTCCCAAATTTTTTAATAATTTAAAATAGACAATATTAAAAGGTGGAACCCTGAAGTGCAGCGCGCCGTCATGCAGACACTTTATGGGCAGCACATAACAAAGAAGCATGGAGCTGAGATACAGCGACGCTATTTCACTGATGGATCGTGAGGTGCTTTATATTAGACCGTTACAGATATCTATTATTGTATCAGCGCATCCCTGTCAAAAACACCTCAAAATCCTGCCTAAAGTACCCTTTAAACCTCACTGCACAGTTATAAATAGTATGGGGTGTGAGCAGCGGCAGCCTCAGAAATGTAGCATGTGTCAGACATTGGTGGACGTGACTGACTCTAGACGGCGGCCAATGATCTTATTACCTGCATTAGGTGCTTCATTTTACGCCATGAGCAGAATTTCAAGCAAAGCATTACCCGCCACTCACAGGGCCACCATCCATCTTCACGGACTTGTTATGTAATATGGACTGACATTTATGAGCTCGCTGTGGTAGCAATGTGAAAGCTGTAAAGGCAAACATATGTGGTGTCTTTTTCTTTTTTATATTTTTTTTACAAGGCTTTTTATGGAGACTCCATTTAAACAGGACACAGATAGACCGTGTGTGTGTGTGTGTGGACGCAGATATGTAACGTGCTTTGATATGGCTGTGATACTGGAACTGAAGCAAAGGACTGTGGTTAATGAAATAAATATTCTCCCTTTGCCACATGGAGGCCTTATTCATGCTGTTTGTTCTCTGGACCGATACGTAAATAGATCCAGAATCCATGTTTTATTAATCTGAGAGGATGAATGGAAAATATTTAATGGCTTTAAAACTAAGCCATTACTTCTGAAAGTAACATGTCGTATTCTGACATGTGATTAATTTCATGTGCGCAGTTTTAAGTGGACACAGAGGAAAGAACGGGAGAGAAACGATGGCTCTGGACACGTGGCGCCACCGCGTGTGTTTGCTTCTGCTGTGGATGCAGCAGTGTGGAAATACACGTTAATGGATCTACATTATCCCATATGATTACAGTGACGATTCCATATGATTACATTATGTTTCAGTCTCGTAAACAATAATTCTTAGAACCGTAAACGTTTGTATATTTCAGTATCTCAGTTCCATATCTGTCTAATCAAGTCATTACACTCTGATTCAATTATAATTGAAATGACTGCCAATTCTGTGAAGCCAATACAGTCCCATTGAAGAAAAGTACATTTTCATGACTGAGATAATAATCTTAATTATAGGATAAATATGGGGATACAGCTCAGTTATTTTGAACATCAGAGCAGCAAAGAAATCAAATTAATGTTAATAGTAAATATGGTTATCGTTAAAGGACTTAATAACCTTGCTCTACAAGGTCAAACATAATTGTACATAAAAAGTCACTCTTGCCAATTTTTATTATATGAGAGGGTAACAGGTCTTAACAGTTTTAAGACTGTGCCAATTATGCTGTAAAAGACACTAGGACAAAATTGGTCTTCTGTTGAAGAACGTCAAAAAAGAAAGTCAGGTGTTTACCTGCTAATTTTTTTTTTGGAATGATAGAACAGATGTGATTTTGGAAATATTCATTTACTGGTTAAAACTGGACAAGGGAGCTTGTTTTGAGCAGATGGGTCAACGTAGGCTGAAGTTACAGGGCACTTTTGTGGCAAATGATCGCTATTCGCCAAAACTCCGATGGTTGCTGTGGCCACGCCCTTTTAAATCTACGAGGTCCTTTTCATAACTTTTTCTTTGATTTGTCTCGTACAAATTGACACGTTTTTCAACGTTGGCACGAGTTTGTTCATTTATCAAGATGGACGCCAAATTCAAAATGGCCGACTTCCTGTTGAGTTGACGCCATGGTCTCGATGGACTTTTTTGTTCGTCTTGGGCTGTAACATGTTTCCACCAAGTTTTGTGAAATTTGGTGCAACTTAGTTTCACCATTTGGGGGCGCTACTGAGCCATGGGATCTGATTTGCGTGCCAGTTTTCATCCATTTTTGCCAACATTTAGTGCCTCAAATGTGATTCTTTGGGGAGAAAAATATAAAATCCTGGAATTCTGGCCTAAATAATACATTTAAAAAGCCAGCTGTGTGGAAAAAAGTAGGGAAATTAACAGAGCACTGCAGTAAATAGAGAAATTAAACATTAATTAAAAAAAAACAACAAAAAAACCCCAAACCCTGTGAAATTGTAAAGGACAGTTTGTCTTAAATACAAAAGCTGGAGTCTCTGACCTGTGGACTAAGCCCTTGGTCTTTGTCTCTCCTTCATCTTCCACGTTACTGCTGACTCTTCATCAGCTCTTAACGCCTAAGTGCTGACGTACACTCAGCGCTCACATTTTTTGCACCGTTGTCCTGGCGCTCAGCAGCTTCAGCTGGAGGACGAGGACAGAGCAGTTGTTGCTTATTTATGAAGAAGGGATCAGGCTGTGGCCCCCGGGGGCCTCAGCAGCAGCAGCGGCAGCAGCAGCAGCAGCAGCAGCAGCAGCGCCGGAGCTTTATCAGTGCTAAATGGATCTGGAAATGCTCACCGTTCCCTGATTTATGGCTGAGGTTGCAACAAACAGTTAGCAGCGTTACTGGCAGCGATATAAGCATTTTCATGGCCACAGTTCACGTTTATTTCGGCTATAAATTCTGAGAGATACGGAACAAAAAAAAGAGCGAGTTGGATTTATGACACAGGGGGAGGGGAGGAATGTTTGTGAGTTGTCAGAGAGAAAGTGTGTTTTAATGCCCTCTGGTCAGTCTGGCCTCGTATCTCTGCTTTTTGTCCGGTGCTGTGTCAAAATAAATATTCTCGTCCCAATGAAATGCAACGCAAAAGTCAAACTTATTTGTCTTAAAAGTTTACTTTGTTGTCACTCAACGCAACTTGTTTCTTCACCGATAAAATGCAACACAACATGAAAGTGACTGCAATTTATGTTCAAGCACACGTGTAAAACACGAGGCCCGTGGGCCACATTAGGCCCACTGTACAGTAGTGTTTGGCCCGTCTTTTATTGACACTTATTCGAACCACACATCAAGTTATCTAAAAGACATAAATGTGGACTTTGACGACACACAGCCATAACCAGAGGGGGGTTTAGTCCCTTATTTTTATTTTGCTTCATACATCTGGTAAAAATGATGAGTACAGCACATTATTGGCTAAGATACAAGTGACTACTCGATACCGTCATTTCAAAGACACCATTCTCCAGCTCCGTGACAAATATTGTTCTTCCAAAAAGAAGAACCTAACAGTCCAAATAATGACTCAGCTAAAATGCTTTTGCTGATTTTTATTCACGTTTTTACAGTCTGTGCATGAAACATGCGATATATGGTATTTTTTGGATTTTATCAGATTCTACATCAATTACATAAAATTTAAGTTTATATTCTCAAATGTTGTCTCTGATGTGTTTCTTTATTTAATCTATAATCTTTTTTTGCTCTGAATTTTATATTATTTGAGAGTAGAACATAGAGCTTTAAGTGGTGCGTTAGATGTGTGGACGATTCTTTTCTTGATTCTTGTCTTCAAAGATGGCAAAATGATTAAAAACTGTTTTTTTAAATCACCTGTTTCATATCAAAAGACCTGAACTATGACAGCAGAAAACCAAGACGTCAGATTCACGATTACAACTGAAGTTTTTCAGGTTCTTCGGTTCTTCTGCAGGTTTGGCTTGAATTGGATTTGCTTGCATTTACATTGCTTCTCTGCTAAATGTAAACGCTACCGTTTCTTTAGCATCTTTACAAACACTTTTCTCATCCAAAACAAAAAAGAAAACAAAAATCAGATTGATCCATTAAAAAACTGCAGACAGGAAGTCGCTAACAGAAGGACAAACCCACGCTGATGAAAACAGAACCTCCGTGGCAGAGGAAATGAGATAAAACAGGAAACAAAGCTGCTTCTCCAGCTGCAGAGATTAGAACGTTCTTCTCTGGGAGACACAAGACACAGCTTGAGCAACCTGGGGAATCCTTGTATCTTACTTTTATACAGTCAACACGATCTATATATCATTATTATTATTATTGTTATATACATATACTGTATATACTTCCCCTGTATTTTGACTTGTTCCAGTTACGTCAGTGTAAAACTTCATTATACAGCGTGTCGAGATGTAACTGTTACCGGTGTCACGGTAAACCATGATTAAAAAATCCAGACCTATCGCCATGGTAACCGTGGTCGATAACCACTGTATAGTGATTTGTGCAATATGTTGATAATGACGCTTGTTTTCATTTAAACATTTGAATCACTTATTCAAGGTTTAATAAGTCTGCTTATTATTACGTAATAAGCAGACTATTACGTAAGTGATTAATGGTAATTAGCCTGCAGTCAAGCTCATTTTACGTGTTTTGAGATTTGTGTGTTTTTCACTTCTGTGTGTGTTTTGTTTTCCTGTGTTTTTGAATCTGCAGCTCGTTGTGTGTGTTTTGGGCCGTCGCAGTGTGTTTAACTGCACGTGAGGTCCAAAGACATAGACATTGTCTCACTTTTAGGATTTAAATTCTTGAAGCAATTGCCTGACTACAGTATAATAAATAAACAGTGCAGTGGGCCACTGGAAAGAGAACACATGTTAAAAGTAATGCATATATTACTGTATTATATATATACATGGTACAGAAGCAAGTACATACATACAGTGGATGATTATTCTAATGAAAGATATGATAATGGTGAATCTTCTGCATTTATGTATGTCTTCAGTATTTCACATAAAAGTGCCAATGCACGTCCACCGCGGCCTGACGCTGGGACGTGTGCCGCCGTGCACCGCTTCACTGTAAACTAGGACAAATGAATTATTATTACATGGCATTGGCCTGAATAACAGACAATATTTATTTTCTGGAGCCTGAAAAAGTGGGGCGAGAGGCAGAGTATGTGTTAAAAGCATGAAGAGAAACAAGAAATTATGAATGCTGTAAGCACCTGTGTGAGGACACGCGGGTGAATGGGTCTTTGAGGAGGAAGGTCGGGTATCACGGGTCTAAGCTGTTGTGGAGCCTTGGGCCATTGATGGTGATAATTATCTTTATCAGTGGATCTCCAGCTTTTTATACCAAGAAATATTAAGCTCTTGAAGTAACAACATGATCACGACGTTAAAATACAGTGGTGTAAATTTAGGTCGAGCAAAATCAGCTACGGACTTTATTCTCTCATCATCCTCCTCTTCCTCACGTGTACTTCACACACTGGTGTAGTGAGATCAGATTAAGATGGAGCGAGAGATAAAGTGACTCTAATTATTATTATTGTTATTTGTTTTGTTTTCTACACACTCCATGATCACATGCCCTGGTTTATACAGTAGAACAGTATTTATGATTTTCTAAGCCTAACCAAGTGCCACCAGAGGAAGCTCGCGCACCACTGGTTTGAGGACCATGGATCTAAATAAACAAATGTAATATTATTTTACCATGGTATTGTTTAAGCCTTCTTGCCCAGCCCCACTTTGGTCTAAAAACAAACCGAGTTAAAGCGGAACTTCAGGTTTTCTCCTTTTTTCTCTAAAGAGCTCCCCCTAGTGTCCACCTCTTCATCATCACTGTTGTAAAAGTCATTGCTGAAGCTCCATGTGCACTTGTGTCCATGCAGACAAAAGAACAGCCAAGCACCACGTCATTCATAAAAATGGTCGCACAAACGCCTCTACAACAATAACCAATAACATTGAGGAAGTGCAAATACACAAATACTTATGGCGCTTTTCCACGATGCAGTTCCAGCACGACTCGGCTCGGTTCGGTTTGGTTTTCCGTTACTGTAGAACCTCCTCCACATTGGCAGAGTCAAATGCCGTGATGTGGTTTTTCTATGCGACACAGACACACAGACCAGGGACTTGTAAAGCAGTGGTTTTGGGTGTAAGTGAATCATTAGAATCAGTTGATTAAAAAGATTTGTTCACAGAATCGTTCAGTACTTCCTGCATGAGCGGAGCACAGACTCACAATCACCAGCTACATACACCAGACTCCTGTAAAATATTGACATTTTAGAAATGTCCTTTGCTAAATGTTGGAGATTAACTCATGTTTTCAGGATTTAAATCTCTTTTTGACTGTCCTGCAGTTCGCATTGTTTAGCTTTGATTCCCGTGTCGGATGTCGCTTTCAGTTGAACCTCGTCAGAGCAGGAACTAAAAAAAGCGGCAGGTACGATCACTGATGGAAAAGCAAAACAAGTAGAAGGACTAGTAGAGTCGAGCTGAGTCGTGCTGGAACTGTGTCGTGGAAAGGCGCCAACAGAGAGCCGTGTTTATCCCAGAGATGCACACAAGAGCAACAGCAAACACGCCATCGATGTTTTGCACTTTTCTACATTCGACAAAAGCCATTCCCATCTGTTTGTCTTTTATGTGACAGTCGTTTCCTCTTCCTCACGTCTTCCGACAGCAGTTTTCTCTGATTCTTTTTCGCCGTCTCTGCCACGAAGAACGTCTAAAATAACGCTGTCTCTGCCTCGACCTGGCCGTGAGGCATGTGTGTGCCCGTGTAGTGCCGTAAAGCAACCTTTTTGTTTCTCGCAGGGACCCCGAGTCTTCGCGAGACCTCCTGTGTCGACAGCCTTGATCTTGCGAGGCTGTTTTCCCCGCTAACAGACAGTAGGGGGCAGTGGAGACAGACAGACATTTAACTGTCACAATGACTCCTCCACACACTCCGCTCTCCTCACGTATACGTCGTTACTCTTCCACCTGTTCGTCAGCAGTCGTCAGTGTTTGTATCCCGTGCCTCAGCGACGATGTGACTGTGTGTTCCACAGTGAACTCAGAGCAGCCAGAACCTTTGGCACGAGCTTGTGTGCACAGCTGTTGCGTTCACTGCTGCCGGTTGATGTGTAAATCAGGGGTCGACTGGTTCTCCATATGTTCGGCAGGCAGTTCGTCGCTTAAAGAAAGAAACAGGTCATTAAGCATCGCCGCGACTCCTGTGGTGATTATATACTTTAGTGTGAGGAACACACTCAAATGTTTAAGTTGTATTTGTTCAACAAGCTGAAATGTTCATTTCATCCATAAACAGCCGTGGCTGAGCTATAACCAGAGGAACTTTAGCTTTCTCGTGGAATTCCCTTCAGAGCTGTCAGGGTTTGAATTCAGCCTCCTCTGCTCGCTCCCTTATCGCTCATTAGGACTCATAGACTGAAATCAATTCCTGGCATGTATTGGCTGCTGGACAGTCTGACGGATCACATTTCTGCCCCTGATTTCCAGTATCTCTGCAGTCTGACCGGAGTCGGGTGTTTACTCCACAGTGGAAAAGGGAAAATGAATTGTGGTTATTTGTGATCAGGTTAGTACTCGAGGCACGATTGTGCTGTTATCTGGTCTCAGAGTGAAAACCATCACAAATGTTATGTTTGGTGCAGGGGAAACAATTAAATGTTGAAATGTGACATTTTAGCAAATTGTTTTTATGTGAGTCAGAGGAAAAAAAGTGGGTTCTTTTCCCACATGTACTTGTGTCCTTCTTCCTCACTGACACCATCAATGGTTATAAGAGCACATTTATCCCACTTTATAGACACAACCACACAACCCGGCTGAGCTGTGGGTCCAGGTCCAGCCTTTGGGAACAACTTTATTCGTTTTCACATAATCCAGTTTATTCATACAGCACATTTATAAACAACAACAGCAGCTGACAATAAAACACAAAGACAATGAACGTCAGCGGACAGAGGGAGAAATTCACCTCCCAAAGTCCCCAAAGATCCACATAAGTCCAGAACATTATATACACGGGACACAGATGATTCCAAATGAAGCAGATATTAAAGTAGTAAATCATTATGAGAGACTTAACACAGCTTCTCTCTCTTATGACTCTGCACCACTACCAGTTCCTCAGACATGAGGTTCTGCCTCATTAGGAGCAGGTTTTGGTCTCTATGAGGACTACAAGGTCAGTGTTTGTCAGAACAGCATAAAGGATAAGCTATAATCATCACAGATCACGCCAAATAATAACTACATTAATGGACATATTAGTTCATATCCATCCCACATGGAATTGCTTGAAAGATAAATCTATGTTAATGGACTTTGTAAGTAGCCAATCATGCAAGGATTTACATAAATTGTGAATGGTCTTATAATTAAATATCAGTTCACATGCATTTAAAGTGAGCACTGAGCACAAACTGCCGGTCAGAATGATCAGATTCTCAGATTTTTTGAATGGCACATATTGTAGAGACAATTACGGAACCCTGGAGGTGACATAGACCGAATATTCTTTAAACTTTAAACACTTTATAACTCGCACAAGCGAGATAAGTCACATGTGCACTTTACTAAAGTGCATGCACACTTTACTAACTTGCACACATGCTTTACTAAAGTGCATGTACGTTTTACTAAGTCACATGCACGCTTTACTTAGTCGCACACGTGCTTTACTGAAGTGCATGCACGCTTTACTAAGTCACACGCGCGCTTTACTAAGTCACACGCGCGCTTTACTAAAGTGCATGCACGCTTTAGTAAGTCACATGCACGCTTTACTAAGTCACACACGCACTTTACTAAAGTGCATGCACGCTTTACTAAGTCACACGCGTGCTTTACTAAAGTGCATGCACGCTTTACTAAGTCGTACACGTGCTTTACTAAAGTGCAAGCACACTTTACTAAGTCACACACGCGCTTTACTAAAGTGCATGCACGCTTTACTAAGTCGTACACGTGCTTTACTAAAGTGCAAGCACACTTTACTAAGTCACACACGCGCTTTACTAAAGTGCATGCACGCTTTACTAAGTCACACACGCACTTTACTAAAGTGCATGCACGCTTTACTAAGTCACACGCGCGCTTTACTAAAGTGCATGCACGCTTTACTAAGTCGTACACGTGCTTTACTAAAGTGCAAGCACACTTTACTAAGTCACACACGCGCTTTACTAAAGTGCATGCACGCTTTACTAAGTCGTACACATGCTTTACTAAAGTCCATGCATGCTTTACTAAGTCGCACACGTGCTTTACTAAAGTGCATGCACGCTTTACTAAGTCTGATAATCAAGACAATCATACAGTGATACATCGTGATATCTTTCTCACTGAGGAGAATATAACATTAACGTGAAATGAAAACTTTTTGGGTTTGCGTTGACAGAAGTGGCCGAGAGTGTGAGTTTGTGTTCAGCCCAGTTCCTGTGACTGTGTATGAGATAAAGGACGTAAACGCAGTGGTTATTGCACTCAAATATGAAAAACTGTACGTGGTGAACTTGTTAATTCACTGACAATAGAAGAGAAGTATTTTCCAGTCTGAAACTGTTCACTCAGGAATGAGGCATGGATGTTTTTCTCTGCTCTGTGTGCTGCAGTGTGATTGCGCAAGACACTAAATTAGCCCAGATGGACCACTGTTGTTTTAAGGATGACTACATGAATGGTGTGTGAATGGGTGAACGTGTGAGTGGTTGTTGGGACTGAAACGGTTTCTATATAAACGCGATTCATGTACTTAATGCAGACTGACCTGCACTGAATATTAATATTTAATCAATGGTTAAAGTCCTCCTACTGTTACTCACTGCCGAGACGTCAGTGTTGGTTCTGACATTCATAAATTGGTGTAACATGTTCAGTAAATGTGAGATCAGTAAACTCTCGCTTTTATCAATTTCTGCAGCGAATAAATGGAACAAAAGCACAAGATTAATTGATGTCAGAAAGACTTGGAACATTTCCTGCTCCCAGTAGCTTATTTATTAGTTTTTCATCATTATTTATTTGCTGTTTTTGTCTTAGTGGATTTCATTAACCATAATCGTTTTTTGTTGTTTAACTCTTGGAATTATCATGCCTTACAGACTCGTTTGTCATTTTTATTGTGCTGTAATCTTCATGATTATTACCAGCCTGTATCTGTATTTTGTAATTTTTATTGTGCTTTTTGACCTTTTTTACTTTTTTGTAGAAGTCAAGCTACTCTTACACACATGGAAGCTGCTTGGTGTTTTTTTTGGCACCAAGCAGCTGCCATGTGTGTCTCTCCTCCTTCTGTATTGTCAGTGTATGAGCGATAACATAAAAGCAACGAGAAAGTAGGAAGCAGCTTCCGAACTGTAATTAAAAGCCCTTTGAGCGGTCATGAAGAGGAAAACCCGGAGAGTGATGAGAACAAAATCTGAAAGTTTGAGATAGGTGGGAGATAAAAGCAGCCGTTTCACAGGCGGCAGGCGGTGAAGCTGACAAAGCGCACCGTGGCGGCTCGCTGTTCAGTTGTCTTACGAGGGAGCTGACAGTTGTTGTGAGCCTCCTCGTGACTGATGGTGCGCTGTGGAACTCTGAAAGCTCTGCAAAGAAAAAACGGGCTCAAATGTCTCCCTGCTCCTGCCAAACACCCGCGCTCCCACTCACTCCTCAGTCAGAGCGGAGGATCCACGAGAGCATCGCTGAAAGGAAAAGCATCTCCCTGCAGAGATCACTCTTCACATTTGAGTTTATTTTTTATTTAATTGGTCGATATGTTCGGCAAAGTCAGAATCATGTCTCTTGTGCCAAAATTGTTTCCGCTAAAGTATTTCCAGAGGCATTGCCTTGACTGTGAGCCAAGCAGCGTAGTAGAATAATGTTTGTTGTTTGCTTCAAAACTTGGATCAGGAAAATAAGATGTTGCTCAAACTGTATGTGTTGAAAAGAAGATATCTTTGATATTTTCTACAATGACTGTGATCGACTATATTTGAAACAAAATTGATTTGAGCTGTATGAAAAGGCATGTAATCCTGATGGGAGTAGCCATCAGATGATGCACACACTCGGGTCGACTGTGACCTTTAACTGATGGTCAATTGGTACTAAAGAGGCAGGAAAATATGGACTGTTGATACATGGCAGGATGAATCATGTGTGCATGTTGTTTACCTCAAAATCTAACCCCTGCTGTGAAAGGCTGCGCATGGAAGTTACTGTGGTCGGCAGGTGTTGTGGAAGGACACTGGTACAGTAGATTTCGCTCGGGGAAGTCGTAGAAGTCTGTTGGTGGAAAGCTGACTGCAAGGTATAAATGGAAGGGTCCTACATGCAGGCAGTGTTGGAGGCTGCTGGTGGTAGGCTGCGTTGTAGAGGTTCTTGGTTGAAGGCTGCTGGTGGTAGGCTCCGTTGTAGAGGTTCTTGGTTGAAGGCTGCTGGTGGTAGGCTCCGTTGTAGAGGTTCTTGGTTGAAGGCTGCTGGTGGTAGGCTCCGTTGTAGAGGTTCTTGGTTGAAGGCTGCTGGTGGTAGGCTGCCTGAAAGGTAGAAGTGGTGGGCTCTTGCTTGAAGGCAGCGCTGAAGGCTGCTATGGAAGGAAATTCTACTGTGGAAGGCTGCATTTTGTAGACTCCTTTTGGATTGTGCTGGTGGAAGGCAGCTATAGTAGGTAGCCATGGAAGGTTGCGTGGAACGTTGTTCCTTGAAGTCAGTGTTGAAGGTCTGCTGGTGGTGTGCTCCTTTTGGATTATTGTGTTATAGAAGTAAGCTGCTAGGCATGCCTGGTTGAAGGCTGCTGCGGTGGAAGACCTGTGCTTGAAGACAGCGTTGGGTGCTGCTGTGGAAGTTGCTCTGGTGGGCTGCTTGTAGAAGGTTGTCGAAGGCACCTGGTAGACATTCCTGGTTGAAGGTTGTGTGGTAGGCGCAGTTATAGAAGGTAGCTGTGGAAGGCTGCTCTTCATTGCATTACATTACATGTCATTTGGCAGACGCTTTTATCCAAAGTGACTTACAATGGAATTGAGTACGATCAGCCAGGGGTGGAGTCGAACTTGCGACCATTGCGATCATGACGTCTTTCGCACACAGGGTACCGGTCTTAACCACTGGGCCACTCCATCCCCTTGAAGGCTGCTGGTGGAAGCTGTGGGGAGGAGGATATTCAAGTCCTGCAGCACACGCACATGTTGTGGCTGTTTTTTATTGAATGGAGAAGACTGCTGATATATTCTGTTTAATTAACTCTGTTTACTGTGCTGTGTGAATAAGATGGTCTGGTGTAACTGTACATGGCTTTGCTCTTTCACAGTGTGCACTGTGTTGTTTCATTGAACTGCTTTTTCATCAGCTTTCAATTGCCGGCTTTGCTGTGGATTTCAGAGTGGCTAATTGCTCATTTCTTTCTCCTGTCTTGTCTCTGCTATCACACCACTGACACTGCGTTTGTTGAACAAGCTGCTATAAGGTGCTGTATTATTAGCAGTGACGCTGGCTCACATTATTTCTCACACTGCAACGCTGTGTGTAATGTGACAGTGACACAGTGGTGTCACTGTCAGTAAACATTGATCTCCATGACCTTTCCTTACCACATATGAATCAATCCCGCTGAGCCGCCTGTTACACTACAACATAGTTCACACCAGTACCAGGCTTTATTTACCTACTTACTTACTTACTTACTAAGACACATCGGTCCGTGCTTTAAGAGATGCTAATAACTGCAAGCCTCAACAAAACAGAAACTTCCCACGTCTATCATGAGAGACGGGTGTGTAGGAAGAAAAAGACGGGATCTAAAATAGCGCGATGTTGCTCGTGTCACCGCCTTAACTCACGACTATCTTTTGATGTGTTTTAAATTAGAAAATACCAACAGAGTTAGAGTAAATGTAACTGCATAGGTAGATAGATGGATGATGGATGACTTTCATTAATGCCCCAAGGGAGAATATGTGTGTTGCAGCAGTGTTAGGACACAAAAACAACTGAGAAAACAACTAAATATCAAGCGCAACAATGTTCATCCAGTGAGTCAATAATCAGTATTTCAGTACTTACAATTTAGCACCAGCTCTTGCTTTCCAATCTTATGACTTTGTCAAGTAGTGCGTGCATCAAGATCTCTTTTACTGGAATTGTTTCTTTTGTTGTGGCCTTGATTGCAGAGAGAATGACTAATGACATGAATAATAGTAATAGAAAGTTCAATCTCTCTACACATAATAGCACGTCCCTTGGACTTCAAGGCTGTAATTTCCCACTTACTAGTGCAGGCCTGGCCAACCTGTGGCTCCCGAGCCTCATGCGGCTCTTTGCCTGGTTTCATGCAGCTCTTACGTTCATATCAAATTATGTTTGTGTTTTTTTTTTTATGTATATGTGTACGAATGTTCAATATCAAACGTGCACATGCGCAAGGGAAAACCTCATTGTTGAAAACACGAAGATGAACACAGGACGTTTTGAACAGAGTGGGAGAGTTTATACTTTTTTGTTGAACGAAATGGCAAGTCATTCTGTCATGTCGCTGGTGTGTGACATTTACAGTAAATCTGGCTGAGCAGAGGTCTGTGTGTGTGTGTGTGTGTGTGTGTGTGTGTGTGTGTGTGTGTGTGTGTGTGTGTGTGTGTGTGTGTGTGTGTGTGTGTGTGTGTGTGTGTGTGTGTGTGTGTGTGTGTGTGTGTGTGAGGGAGAGAGAGAGCGAGAGAGAGAGGACGGGATGTTCATGTGTGCCTGTGTGTGATGTGGCTCTTTGCAGTAACACCGTAAGAAATTTGGCTCTGAGTCTCTGAGTGATTGGTCAGCCCTGTACTAGTGGGACATTTCACTGGGAACACCACTCCCCCAAAGTTGTCATTTCCAGTCATCAAATCACAAACTCTGGCTGCTGTTAGCATGAAAGTTGTAGTTTTTACGGTTTTCTTTCAGCACTTCCATGTTTTTTGTGTGTAATTTAATTTAATAGGTTGTTCTCATATTGTCACGTGTTTACAGTATGCAGTACCACACAATGTGATTATTAAATGGGACTAGATCAGCTTGATAGCCAAGCTATAACCCAACAGGTTTTAAACTCCGGTGTGAGGGCATTCCCCATTCCGGCCTTCGACTGTGTACAGGAGACTGCAACAAGGTCATAATGCAAACCCCCCAACTTCCAAGGTGTTAGCATCCAGCCATACACTTTATAATGTCATGTCATAACTTCCAAAATAGTGGTGGGAGATGTTGTTTAATGAGCTCCTTGGGCCCCAACATACCTTGATAG